>NC_140633.1:19832982-20015482 GCF_057382275.1 Copadichromis virginalis
AGCTTGCTGCGGGAGATTTCACTTGTCATGTTTGCATAGTAAGCTAACAATTAATAAGACGATGTCAGAGGAATTGGTGCACAAATTATCATCACTCACAGATCAGTGCTGTTGCTCTCTATACACAGTTCGCGCGATTGCAAAGTGAAAGCAAAAAAACAAGCGCAAATTCAAACGCGATTGCAATATGTCACATATTGACAGTGGCTCACCGATGCCAATGACATAATTACCCAGCTACATTTCTGAAAGAATGCAAAAGCATTGACATATATTTATCCTTCCTACAATAGCCCGACGGGCAGGGCAGAGATAGATTTTGGTAGCCCGACTGAAAAAAATCGCTAGCCCCGGGACGTCGGGCTAGCGATATTGCGAGCCCTGTATCTGATTGAGGAATCACTCATCTTTGTAAAAGAGAGTTTATTACAGAGAAATGTCTCTTTCCAAAATAAAAGCTATACTATCCGCTTCTTCTGGGCTATATTCTCAGCAGCATATTAAACATATAAGGAGAATCATGTGCTAACAGCTGTCTAAATGACTCGGCTAAAGTTAGTAGCATGCTTGCTTGTTTTTTTTCTGCTTCCACTTGTCTTTGCACTAGGATGATGTCGGCTTAAATGTGCAGTCATATTCGTTGTGTTCCCACTAGTGCTTTCAGGTTAATCTCGTTGAAATGACCTTAACGCCACAACACGGCAAATCTCTGTTAACGAGCTACCGCCGATCGCTCCGTGCATGGGGCTAGACGGCCAACACGTTAACGAGCTAACTGCGCTAACACACTAGTTCCCACCCATGTAATTGAGCATTGCGTGGCACATCCAACATACTGTTTTACTTTAGTCCATGACTCGCTTACCTTCAGGGTCATACGTCACATGAAAACCAAAATAATTCCAAACGCCAGATCTGAATGAGGGTGGGGGAGGTCCATGTTACAAGGAGAGCTTAACTTCTGTCTTGCTAGCTTGCCCTGTTCTCTTCCTTCTGACGATGCTGTCTGTGTTGAGCGCTCAGTGAATCTGCGTTCGACTACTCCGCCCAGGCTGCACTGTCGAGCCTAGGTGGAGTAGTCGAACGCAGATTCACTGAGCGCTCAACACAGACAGCATCGTCAGAAGGAAAGTTGATAAAATAAATTACAAATGTTGTATTGTTCGATACATATGCGTACCGAACCGAAAGCACTGTATCGAACGGTTCAATATCGATACGAATATCGTTGCACCCCTAATATATATATATATATATATATATATATATATACAGTCACTTTAAAAGGCACACGTTTGACACGTTTGTCAGTTGTTCTGGGTTGGACCCTTTTTGTTTTCAGACATATCGTAAGTCATCATAACAGAGATTCAATATTGGGGTTGCTGCTTACACGAAACTTTGACCCTACCATCTGGATGTTGCAGCAGTAGCTGAAGCTCATCAGGCCAAGCAATATTTTTCCACTCTTCTGTTGTCCAGTTTGGAAGCTTGTGTGAACTGTAGCCTCAGATCCCCAGTGTGGTCTTCCACTGCTGTAGCCCATCTGTTTCAAGGTTCAGTATGCTGTGCATCCAGAGATACTCTTCTACAGTATTCTAACCTACTGCATATTTTGTTTGTGCTTATTTGAAATCATCAAGGCATTTTCCCCCAGAGAACTGCCGGTCACTGAATAGTTCCTTGTTCAACCCTAGAGACGGTTGTGTTTTCATAAATACTCAACCTACCACACTCAAGTCACTTAAATCAGCTTCCTTCCTCATTTTGATGTTTGAGTTTCAGCAGGTTGTCATGACATGAGCACTCTCCAGTAGCTGCTTTTAAGCTTTTCCTAATATCACACAGTCCATTTCAGCTTATGGAGATTGGCCTGTTCACATAAAACATACAGACTAACATATAGCTTTGATTTATAAATGGAATTACAAGTATAAAAAAAATCTGCACTGCAGTACAGTACCTGAGTACATGTACTTTTTTTCTAGCTACATTCAACCACTCTGCACAGCTAGTAAGTTAGTAGTTATGTCACCACATATTAAAAGCATTTAACGTCATGCAAAAGCATAATGTAGGAGGAGAGATAAAAGGATGCAGCGTTTGAATCTGAAATCTTTGTTTTGTTTATTGTTTTCTGTGTGATCAAGCAACACTAAGTCGGTACAGAAACCAAATTTCACATGTTGGGCACTCAAATTCTTTTGTGTCTGTATGTACTGTACAGTGGGTGGGAAAAAACTGGCAGTAAGAAAATATGATGTGGGCGTTTGTTCCTAAAAGTAGACTTGCTGAGTGCAGGGTGTGAAGGCAACCATTTGATTCCTACAGCTGGCTGACAGTGAATGCATCACTGTACACAAACACACACACAGATATATAACCAAATATATCGAATCCTTATATGTAGACTTTGTGTTATGCACCGAATACATTAACAAGTAGACATGCCAAAACCTTAGCATCCAGTTTGGAAGACAGCAGAGGGTGGAAGCTCACACAGCAGACCGGCCATCATACACAGACCTGTCCATCACATACTTGGTCGTCATGGAAACAACCTAGTTCCAAAGTAGCGCAAGGCGGGTGCTGCAACATAACGGAAGACCATACAGAGCAGTGCCTGCCAGAGGATGTGTCTCTTTAAAAGCGACCACCCTCATCCTTGTCTTTTCCAGTTAGACAGAATGGAACTGGGGGAGCGAGAGAGAGAGAGTATGACACAGTATCTGCCTGTGTACCCAAAATATACACAACTAGAAAACAAGCTGATGGATGCTCAGCTGCAAAAACACTGTAGCTCTGTATGTGGCTGTTTGTTTTTTTCTTTTTTAATTACTGAAATTCATACTTAGGCCAAAGGCACCTGACCGTTTCTCTGGAGAAGGCTTAGAAAGGATTACACAATCATTTCATAAAGCTCAAGAAGACTTATCATATCAACAATATCTTAATAACAGCAGCAACAACAACAACATGTGATAATGACAATTACACCCAGCTTATGCGAGTCAAATAACAGATTGCAAGCAGAGCCAGGAGAATCAGATGTAGGACAGGAGAAAAAGTAAGAAAGTCAGAGACAGAAATAGCGGCTGTTAAAAATGTTTAGGATGTCATGGGATGATGGCGGAGCTTGTGAGGAATTGCAGGGATGTGACATCAAACTAAAATCTCATCAGCAAAGAGATGAGTGCGAGCTCTCCCCTGTAAGACGTGCAAAAAGACGACTAATTGCTATTTCCAAATGTGTGAAGCCTGTGCAGGAAATACTGTGAGGAAGAAATAAATAGCAGAACACGGTCCTGAAGCCCCGGAGACACAAAGAGTATTAAAAGTGACAAAAGGTGAAGTGAAGCAGTCTGCTATTGCCTTATGCTTAGGCTGTGGGAGCAGGGCTGACATCTCCAAGGAAGTGACAGGTACAGTGTGAAGAGATCTCAGAGAAGCCTCATGGGGACCAACAGTACTGTGAAAACAGCAGTGCAAATGAATATAGCAGCAAGTGAGAGGAAGTGGGAAGATCCAAATACTCTGTGGATCCACTGCAATAAAAACATAGGTTTACAGGCAGAGTTGTTGCCATCACACTGGCATGTTTAAATCTCTGTGGAAAAGTCAAGCAACTTTGAAAATGACATTTAAATGATGGGTGTCCATATTTTCAGGCACCACCTGTAAGGATCTATACCAGTATGGAAACATGTGAACAACAGAAAACATCTGCTTAACTGAAGCGATCAATTAGAAAACATAAATCTTGCTAATTGCTTAATGTTTCATGACACACGGGGGAAAAACTTTACTGGCATTAGATTCTTTCTTCTGCTTGTCTCTTTTGCACTATTTCTCAGCACCACAGCTTTAAAGACTGAAAATGAATTCTCGACGTGAGCAGTCTCTGGTAGCTGCTCCTAAGCTTTTTTTCATCACATGGTCCCTTTCAGCTGATGGAGTTTGGCCTGCTCACATGCAATTACAGATGGTTATACTGCTATTTTCAGACCACCTTAAGAACATCTTGGCCATGTGTGGTTAACAGCTGTCTGCCAGACTCAACAGGCGTGTCAGGTTGTTCTCTCCTGTTTTGTCCTGATAACCTGTGCTGTACGAGGAAAGTTTGCAATAATGCCTGCGTTGTGGGAAGTGCTGTCTTTTCACGCAAACATCCTTTTTCTCTGAAAGCTTCTTTTTTTTCTTGGAGTAAAAATACAGAACTTTACCAGGAAGTGCCAAAAAAAGTGCTTTGTTTTTTCAAATGTAGACCTGTTTGCATAAATGTGCTCTGAGGTGACAACCAAAAGTATTTTCACCCCTCCTGCTTTCTAAGGTTTTTGCATACCTATTACAATCCTTTTGTTACACTTACATGTTTCAGGTCATGAAACAAATTTTAATAATGGACAGAAGCAGGGGTGTAATATCCAGTGGGGTTAGGGGGGTTATGGACCCCCCACTCGCCCCGCTCCAACCCTACAAATACAACCCCTCATTTCAGGTATTACCAGCAAAATAGTGGCATGTTTAATCATCTGGGAATTTACCCATATTTATTTATTTATTAAGACAGAGATCTTTGCACGGTTTTCTCCTCGAACTCTCCCATGAATGCCATTTTTCCCCAGTCTGTTTCTTATTGTTGAATCATGAACTCTGACCTTAACTGAGTCAAGTGAGGCCTCCACGTCTTTAAATGTTGTTCTGGGTTTTTTTGTGACCTCCTGATGAGTCATTGATTCACTGTTGGAGTAATTTTGGTAGGCCGCCCAATCCTGGGAAGGTTCACCACTGACTAGATTGATTCACAATCATGTGATCAGCCATTTAGGAAGCTGTTCGCACTTTGTCCTCTCAGCCATGGGGTGCTGAAAATGTGAGTGTGAAGTGTGTTACTGGGGCAAATGTGATGAAGAGAGCAGACTTCAATTGATGTGTCATAAAGTACAAAAGCAACTGCCAAGCTGACTCTAAAGGCGCCTGGATATAAAGTATAATTATGAAAGCCTGTTGCGACTTATCATTACTTTGCAGCACTTTCTCAGGTGTGCAGTAAGACAGTGGCTTGAGGATATCATCATACTCCAGTCCAGCATTTTGGAAATGTTCCTTAGTTTTAACTTGAAAACTCAGAGTTTGTTTTAGTGTGGCTGGGCAGAGACTGAGCCTATTACTCACATGCTTCCTGACTGGGCTGAGTCAGTCTCTATTCAGCCTTCCCAGCATCTCCACGTCTTACATGACCCTTTTCCAGAAAAGCCCCACACTACAGCAACTCCCAGTCTATTTTCTACCAACACCTCATATGAACACCTCATCTCATATTTTATGATTAAAGTCCCAACTTGTGTTTGTCAGAGCAAATACATTACGTCTTCTATTTTTTGCCAGTGCTGTTTTGTTTTTTTGCAGCATGTGCATTCCCAGTGTACATGACCGGTTGCACGATATGCTCCAATCACCACCTTAAATGCCTCTCTTGGGCCAGTGGGATTAAGATAATGGTTTGCTGGAGTCCCAAAGCCCTAGAAATGGCTTTGTAAGCCTTTCCAGGCTGATACATGTTAGTGACTCTTTCTCATCTGTTCTTGAGTTTCTTTAGATCATGGCATGAGGTGCTGCTTTTTGAGATCTTTTCACTTTGTCAGAAAGGTTCTGTTTAAGTGATTTCTTGATTAAGTAGGTCTAGCAGTAATCAGGCCTGAGTGTGGCAAGTGAAATTGAGCTTTTGAAAATAAATGTGATTAATCACATCTAATTAATGTTTTAACCAGTGACATGGAGGTAAGTACTTTTTTTACATAACACCAAGTAGGTTTGGCTAGATATTTTTCTATCTAAAACACGGTTATACTTTAAGCATTGCATCCCAGCACCTCTCTGATTTGTTAAAATGTGTTATATTAGTGTTATTTCTGCTCATGCTTTCACACAATAAACTATTGTAAGGCGAAGTAAAAGTGTGAAAATAGCCATTACCACAACTTTTATTGTGATGTAGTCACATAACTGAGAGGAACTACATAGTCACAACAAGCCACAAACCAATTTACACACAATAAAAAGACAAGAAGTAAAAAGTATCAACTAATAAAATACAGCGTAAATGTAAACGTGAAGGTTACCTGAGAGACTTGTTGTTTTTCGTCAACTGATGATGAAAAAAATGTTTTTACTATTTCAGTATCATAGTGCTGGTGTAGAGGACTGTGTATACTGAAGGACACATTGGATGTCTGTCTTCCTCCACAGATGGAGGTCACGAAGACATCAACGGTTTCTGTTACGATGAGGTGCTGTTTCTACATTTCCCCGTCTTCGGTTGTTGAGTTCATGCTGTAGATGTTGAGCACTGGAGAAAATGTGGAAAAAAACAGGTGGAACTATTACCACACATCCATCATCTGCTAGTCTCCCTAATGCACATGTAATATTTAGGTGGAACAAAGTAGATGGGGGAATGAAGCAAGCTAAAGGAAGAAAAGAGGGGCAGAAAGCTACTTGCAAACCTCACCTTTGGTTTGAACTATTTCAAAAAAAAAATGCAGTTTGTCTTTGTTTGCTCCTGCATGTTTGTTAGTGGCAAGAGCTTTAGCACATAACTGTACTCCTACAGTGACATGTTAGGTTAATCTTCTGTGAAAAATTTCTGAAAATAGAAAATAAAAGGAGAATGCAATCATAAACTGCAGCAAATGACAGATTTTCTTTTGTTGGTTTTTCGACTTTTTGGGGGTAATTTAGTGCAGTGTCTTTCAGCTATGCTTGGCTCCTCATGGATTTTTCAGCCCTAGGATTTTGCTTACTTCATTTTCCAACACTGTTGAATGTCTTTGTGGAGTTTGGGGCACTTTAAGTGGTTCCTGTGGACTCGTTTGACCGTTATATCCCTCTGTTTTGTGATTCTTTGATTCACCATCTACAGTGCTTCTGCAGCTCAGCTTTCTTTTCTGTTTGTCTTGAGCAATAGTTTTGGAAAGAGATCAAAAAATCAAATCAAATCAAATCACTTTTATTGTCACATCACATGTGCAGGTACATTGGTACAGCACATGTGAGTGAAATTCTTGTGTGCGAGCTTCACAAGCAACAGAGTTGTGCAAAATACAATAATGTAAACAAGCAAAATACAAGAATGGCTACATCTGAAACTAATAAATATATGTACAATATATAATAGTATATGCATTTCTGGATGTGTATACTAAATATTTTTCTACGTGTGTGTGTGTGTGTGTGTGTGCGTGTGTGTGTGTGTGTGTGTGTGTGTGTGTGTGTGTGTGTGTGTGTGTGTGTGTGTGTGTGTACACATATTTTACAAATTAAATAGAGTCAACAATAAATAAAATATATAAAAATATACAGAGTTGAGACATGTGCAGAACAGTGGCATTACTGTACAGTATGGAGTGCATAATGTTAAAGTTCCAGTAGTGGAGGTGAGGTGTCTATGACGTGTTCAGCAGTCTGATGGCCTGATGGAAAAAGCTGTCTCTCAGTCTGCTGGTACGGGACCGGATGCTGCAGAACCTCCTTCCTGATGGAAGCAGTCTGAACAGTTTATGGCTGGGGTGACTGGAGTCCTTGATGATCCTCCCCGCTTTCCTCAGGCAGCGCTTCCTGTAGATGTCTTGGAGGGAGGGAAGCTCACATCCATATATCCGTTCAGAGCACCGCACTACTCGCTGGAGAGCTTTGCAGTTGTAGGCGGTGCTGTTGCCATACCAGGTGGTGATGCATCCAGTGAGGATGCTCTCAATGGCACAGTGATAGAAGGTCCTGAGGATGCGGGGGCTCATGCCGAATCTTTTCAGTCTCCTGAGAAAGAAGAGGCGCTGCTGCGCCTTCTTCACTGTTTTGTTTGTGTGTACTGACCACGTAAGATCCTCAGCCAGATGTACACCAAGGAACCGGAAGCTGCTCACTCTCTCCACAGCAGCGCCGTTGATGGTGATGGGGGTGTGTACTTCTCTGCACCTCCGGAAGTCCACTATCAACTCCTTTGTCTTTACGACGTTGAGGGTGAGATGGTTGTCTTGACACCAGTGGGTCAGGGCGCTGACCTCCTCCCTGTAAGCCGTCTCATCACCGTTGGTGATAAGACCCACCACTGTAGTGTCGTCCGCAAACTTCACAATGATGTTGGAGCTGTTAGTGGCTGTGCAGTCGTAGGTGTAGAGTGAGTACAGGAGAGGGCTCAGTACACACCCCTGTGGAGCACCAGTGTTCAGTGTGATGGGGGATGAGATGATGCTGCCCAGTCTGACCACTTGGCGTCTGTCAGACAGGAAGCTAAGGATCCAGCTGCAGAGGGAGCTGCTCAGTCCTAGATCCTGCAGTTTCCTGTCCAGCTTCGAGGGAACGATGGTATTGAATGCTGAGCTGTAATCTACAAACAGCATTCTCACATACGTGTCTCTCTTCTCCAGGTGTGACAGGGCAGTGTGTAGTGTCAGGGCTATGGCATCATCAGTGGACCTGTTGTGGCGGTATGCGAACTGTAGAGGGTCCAGTGAGTCGGGTAGTGCAGAGCAGATGAAGTCCCTGACCAGCTTCTCGAAGCATTTGCTTACGATGGGGGTCAGGGCTACAGGTCGCCAGTCGTTCAATGAGGAGATGGTGGAGGATTTGGGTACAGGGATGATGGTGGCCATTTTGAAGCAGGCTGGGACTACAGACAGAGAGAGGGAAAGGTTGAAGATGTGCGCGCATGACTTGAGGACGCGGCCGGGAATCCCGTCCGGACCAGTAAAAAGGAGCTACTGTAAAATATCACTTGTGTTATTTTGCACTTGCTCTAGAAAGGCGTGCCCTTGTTCACAAAGATCTTTCCAAGCTTTGTGTTCATGAAACTTAAATTTGTAAGCCCATTCCAGTAGCTTGTAATTATGACTCTTACACCAATATAATGTCATTTTACAAATTCAGATTAAAATAAATAAAAATTAAATAAAATAATTTTGCAATTTACAGTTGTTTTTAAAGTAGTAAAATTTCTGGTGATCTTATAATCCCTCTTTCTCAAATAGGGCTTGTACCAGTCATATGTTTGGTGGTGTTGGTGGTCTTCTGTAAAATGGATAGCCTTAATGGAGTTGGGCAGAAATAAAATAAAAAAATAAAAGCAAATAAATAAAAATGTGTGTGGGGAATGATCAAAGGGGGATAAAAAAATATCTCCCCTTTATGGCCCAAATTTGTTTCTAGTTTTCTAAGCTAATTACACAAGAAAACAGCAAAAAAAAGGTCTAAATTGATTCTCTGGGCAAATGCTGAACTATCAGCAAACTCGTCCCACTAACTAAATGCATTTTATGACTAGACTAATTACACAGAGTTCACTATTCCCCAAACGATGGAAGCAAATGAGAGAATTAATAATAAAAACCCATCACATTACTTGTTGTCACTACTGTCTGACAGTTTATTATTCAAAAGTTCTAAGAAGAAGTCTTTTGCTAAATAAATAATTCCATACTTGTGTTATGTAACACTGATAACTCTCCACTCCCGGTTTAACTTTTACAGCCTCATATGCTGGAGAAACATTTGCTATTCTGGCTGTGCGTCCACCTATAACTACACGACCTGTTAAATGAGAGCTTCTACACGTTTCTTTCTATCTTTCTTGTCACCATCAGATTAGAAATGGGAGTTATAAATTAGTTCCAGATTCCAGATTAGCTCTAATTGATTTTAAAATTGCCCCCTCCACCAGAAGCTGCAGTATTGTGCAAAAGTCTTGAGTCACCCCTCATGTATTGACTGTATGAATCAGTCATTAATTCATAATAATTTATTCATTCCAGTGTGGTACCATGATAGGATGCTACCTGTGCAACGAGTCCAGTAATGAAATTTCATCGTACCTAAATATTCCACTGTTAGTGGTATTATAACAAAGTGGGAAAAGAGAGCTTCACAGAATGCATTTCCAATGGTGAGCAGCTATATCCAAGTCTTGCATCAGCAAGCATGATGCAAAATGTTGGATGCTGTGGTGTATCCGTAGGATTATGGTGTGGGGTTGTTTGTCAGGAGTTGGGCTTAGCCCCTTAGCCACAGTAAAAGAGATTCTTACTAAGACAATATGACAAATTTCATGCTCCCAACTATAGGAACAACAAGAGCACTATACAGGAACAGTTTGGAGATGGCCCATTCCTGTTCATCTGCAAGGTCCATAAAGACATAGATGAGCAAAGTTAGTGTGGAAGAGTTCGACTGGCCTGCACAGAGTCATGACCTCAACCAGACAGACCATGTTTGGGATGAATTAGACTCAGGACTGTGAGCCAGGCCTTTTTGTTCAACATCAGTGTCTGAGCTCACAGATGGGCTTCGAATGATTAAAAATGTCCATAAACACCCCTAAACCTGTGGAGTGTGCCGCATTAGTTGCAGTAATGCAGTAGCTATTCTTTCTGTGGTCACAGGAAGTAAGGATTAAGAAAAGGATGTCACTCCAGTGCATTCTCTGTTAGGACTGATAGGTTCTCCTCTAACACTGCTGCCCTGACCTGTGGTGTCCCACAGGGCTCAGTTTTAGGTCCATTACTATTTTCTTTTTATATGCTTCCTTTAGCTGGTATCATTCAATCTTTTAGCAACCTGTCTTATCATTTTTATGCTGATGACATTCAGCTCCATATGTCCTTTAAGCCTCATCAGCTGGATAGGCTGTCCACCCTAGTCCAGTGCTTAACCCAGGTTTCTGATTGGCTTTCAAGCAACTACCTTGTTCTAAATACTAACAAGACCGAGACCATGATCATAGCTCCTCCTGAGCTACATTCTAAAATCAGTCAGGTTCTTGCCTCTTTCTGTCCGTCTGTCAAGTCAAATATTCAAAATCTTGGAGTAATATTTTACTCTTTCCTGGGCCTTGACTCTCATGTAAAATCTTTGTGTCGTTCCTGTTTCTATCATTTAAGAAACATATCTAAACTGCGACATATGGTTTCTTCAGCTGAACTGGAAAAACTCATTCATGCATTTGTGTCATCACGCTTAGATTACTGTAATTCCTTGTTTACTAGCTTGGATAAATCATCTCTCTCTCGCCTCCAGACAATACAAAACGCAGCAGCCAGACTACTAACTCGCCCTACCAAGCGTGTTCACATCACTCCCATCTTATATTCTTTACATTGGCTCCCAATAGAGTTTAGAATTCGCTTTAAAATTCTTGTTTTAACATACAGAGCACTAAATGGCCAGGCTCCAGATTACTTATCCAAGCTTCTTTTAAAATACACTGCTGCTCGTCATCTCCGCTCACAGACTCAGAGTCTCTTAGTTGTTCCCTGTACACGATTGAAGACAAAAGGGGACAGAGCCTTTCAGTCTGTTGCACCAAGGCTGTGGAACAGTTTACCACTACAATTACGTTTGCTTGACTCTGTGGATTCTTTTAAAAAACAGTTAAAAACTCTTCTGTTCAAACAAGCCTTTTGTTGATCTACATATTTTATATATTTTTTACATTATTTACATTTGATCTTTTACATTGTATATAATGTCTATTGATTTTATTGTTTATTTTAATATTTGTGTACAGCGCTTTGTGATTGCCTGTCTGTGAAAAGCGCTTAATAAATAAAGTTTACTTACTTACTTACTATATGCGTGTGAAGGCAGATGAGCAAATACATTTGGCAATATAGTTCACATGGAAACACAGAATATTAGGTAAAACAGAGTTTGCACAATTCTAACAACCCTTAAAGTTAATATTTGGTGAGGTCATACCAAATATTAACTTTAAGGGTGTGTTTAAGGGTGTTTGTTCTTCAACAAATCCTGAACTCTCAAGTAAGCCGTCTTGTAATTTATTCAAGGAGTGGAGTGTTCGGGAATAGTTCTCCAGGGATCTTCAAGGACATTCAAAGCTCTTCTTTGGATGTTGGCTGCTTTTTGTTCTGTTTCTGTCAAGATGATCCCACACGGCTTCAATAATTGCAATACCAGTTTTAATGTTGAAGTCCAATCACTATCAGTCCATTGTGTTTTTTTCTATCCATGTATGCTTTTACTGCATTGGCTGTGTGCTTGGGCTTGAAAAATGATGCCAATCAGAAATTTACCAGATGGTATTGCATGGTTAATCTGATGTTCATAATTCCATCAAATTTGACAAGATTCCTCACACCACAGGCTGAAATGCAGAACCTTTGCCATGTTTTACAGATGGCTGTAGGCACTGTTGTAATTCTCTCCTGCATGACCTGTTCCACATATATTGACGAGAATCCAAAAAGCTCACATTTGGATTCATCACTCCATAAGACCTGTTGCCATTGATTTGTAGTCCAGGTTTTGTGTAATTTGGCATATACGGCCATTTCTCCCAGTTTCCCTTCCTTAGGAATAGCTTCTTGACAGCCACACTCTCACTGAGACCATTTCTGACGAGGCTTCAGAGAACAGCAGATGGATCAACTGAGGCACAGATGCGCCTTTTAGGACCTGTGTCAGGTGTTTGCTTGACTCATTCCATGTTTCTTAAGTGGATGACTTTCAGATACCATCCATGGTCTGTACATACATACATTATGGGAATCATCTTTTTGGTTCAAAAATGTGATTTTCTGCATGTCAAATAGTGTTGTCTTTGGCATTTTTCATAGATTGAACAAAAGAAATGAGAACAAAGTGGCCATAGAAACCATTTAAAATTGGTTCTTTGATAAGATGTAGACACAACACTGGTTAATCTCTTAAGTTAAGCGTCTTTTTATGTATGAGTAATTCATAGGCCAGTGTTAGGTTGCTTCACAAACAAACAAAGAGAACATTTCTCTGAAAATGCTCAGGTACAAGGCCTATAGTGAAAACTGAACAAAAGAACACAAATGTCCAAAGCACGACTTTGATAGGTATCGAGAAAGTCTGGAACACTATTGCTCAAGTCTGCCTCTTTGGAAAGTGAAACTTTTCCACAGTATGCCTTGGGCTGATCAATTCATTTCATGAGTTCTGAAATGTTTTTCTAAAATTTCTGCAATACAGTGACATCAGACTCAGTGGAGCTCTTGAACACCGGAATAACAAACAACTTTTTTTCTGCTGAGTCTACATAGTGGTCAGACCACAGACTGCATATAAAATATGGATGTACCCATCTTGAGTTCACCCACCAGCTTGTGGACTCCTGCTTCAAAGCTTCAACTCTGGCAATTTTCCCCACTTCGCTATATTTGTAACACTGAGTAGCATGAGGACTTATCAGGTAAGCATAGCGTGGCAAGCTATTTTATTTGGAAAGGTGAAACTGTATTTTAGGAATTGCAGCTTTGGCATTTTGTTCTTATGGACAAAGATGATCAGAAATTAACAAGGGAATCAATACAGCCTTTCTCTACTGACTGTTAAGCAGCAAGACATCGACACGTTTGAACCTCTCATCAAACACTAACAGGCAGCAGTTCGTCGATTCAAGCGAGCCCATAAAGGCTTTCATGATTTTGTGACGCACATAATTTCCAAATCAGTTGAGATATTTCGATCAGGAGAAACAGATGGCATGAAATGACCAGGATATGGCAGGCTTGAAACACCCTAGCACATCAGTGTATCACCATGGAAACCGTCACGCTCTTGCAGGTTCCTAATGTCCATAATTAGTTGAAAGGGACCACAAAGTGCGTTAGATTAGAGAGATGGGCAGATGTTCAGATATGAATTTAGCAGTGGCAGGAAGCTTTGACTGCACTCTGATTCATCTTAATCACAGTTATGAGTCTCGGCGATGATTACGCAGGTAGCGAAGATAAGCCTGGTGCTGGTGGCAAATGCATGCACAGAGACGAAAGCTGAAGAGATGGCAGTGCTCACTCTACCCGACTTCATGCATGTATTTTAGTGTTTTAACCTGAAACATTAGATTGAAGAGATAATACCATGTCTTTGTTAGTCTGTTGATTGTCCTTTTAAACACAATCAACAGTATAATGAATTAAAGGACTGTTTATCTAGTATTAAAATAAGCTTCGATTAACTAGATTGCAACTTACAATACTAACCTTGAAGAATCTTAGTAGCTCTTTTCCTTAATTTGGCGGTTTAGTGGTTATGTCAAAAGATCATCAGTTGTAACTCATATGCTGCAAAGGTGATTATAACCAGCATCAATGGACTGCAAACATATTCAGTGCATCACATTAGCTTTAGATAAGCATCTTGGAAAGAAGCTTTTTAAGTTTCATGAAGACTTTTCATGCCTTTTCATGCGAGGGTGGAAAGTCCCAGGTATTTAAACCTTAGTGGGGGTTTTGGTAAATACCTCGGACTCTCCACCATTTGGTTTCAGACCTGAAGAACCCTCTTGGGTGAGAGGTGAAAAGTCTCCACAAACCTAAACATGTACAGCTTCTTTATTTCCAAGCTCCTTAGACTATAATGACCTGGATGACTATAGGAACCTATACAGACATTACATTTAAACTACTGCCCCGCTACTAACAATCTGTTAAACTTTATCAGAATTTTATATTTAGTCAAAGTTTGCTAACTAGCACTAGTATTGCATTGACAATCCAGAAGTACATCCAGTCTGTGGGCTACTTTTGCAATGATTCAGGGTGTTGATCATGGTGTAATGCTGTCGAGGAAATTTGTTTGAGATAATCTGATTTGTTTAAGATAATCTGATTTGTTTGAGATAATCTCAAATTATCTCAAACTGGTTTCTTGAACAGTGCACTCAAATGGTTTTCACTGTGAACAGATCTCAGTTTAGTAGAGCACCTTTCCAATGCGGTGGAATGGGAAATTTGCATCATGAATGTACAGCCAGTATTTTGCATCAGCTGTCAGATGTTATCATGTCAATATGGACTAAAGTTTATGAGGAGTGTTTCTAGCACCTTGGTGAAGACAAGTATTATGAACTTGGGAAGTTGCTGGTAAGTGTATAATAAAGTATTTCAGGTGTGAACCTCTACCAGGAATTTCAGTTTTCACCCCTGAGAAAATTAGCTATAGAGGCCACAACCATGTTTTGTAGTAGACTGCATAGAGAATTGTTTCTGATGCCATGTTAGCAGTTTTAACAGGAGGGAATCTGTGTTTTCAGCACTTCTGGGTTGGCTTTATTTATTTATCTATTTTTAGCCCCTGAGGCTGATGATTGGCTGTTAAGTAAGGTTCTCCTTTAAACTTATAATCTTAACTTTTTGTTTTCACACTGTGGCAGACTGGGTACTTTTTCTAGTCCCAGTTATTTACACAAATTCTACAGAACTTTTCAACTAGTGGTGATGCTGACTTTGCAGCTGTGCAGAAAATAAACTAAATAAACAGTCATGCTTCTTCGGTCATGACGCAAATACCATCCCAGCTGGTTACTCGCATCCCTCACTCATTCCTCTCTGGTTCGCCACTACAAAGACTGTGGTGTTATGAACTGTTGCTGACTGACACACACCTGGAGGAACATGATAAGCACCTGAGTCAGGTTTCCAACAAAGAGCTGCTTACTGGCTGCGGAACTGTTGAGATGACTGTAAGGCAAGGCAAGGCAATTTCAACACTATAAAAGTAAAATAAAAGAAAGCATTTACAATAAAACAAGAATCAAGACAATAATTTCTATGAAAAAATTAAAACAAACAGGTAGCCATAATAGGATCAGTTACACATAAGCAAGTCTAAATAAGTAAGTTTTAATTTTAGACTTAAAAGAGTTCAGTGTCTCTGCAGCTTTGCATTCTCCCGATAGTGTGTTCCAGATGTGAGGAGCATAGAAACTAAAAGCTGCTTCTCCATGTTTAGTTCTGGTTCTAGGGACGGTCAATAAACGAGAGCTGGAGGACCTGACTGATCTAGATGGTTTGTACCTTGATAGCAGATCCCTAATGTACTCTGGTGCTAACCCATTCAAAGATTTATAAACTAATAACAGCACTTTAAAGTCTATTCTCTGAGCTACAGGGAGCCAGTGTAATGACTTTAGAACTGGAGTAATGTGCTCTATTTTCTTGGTTCTAGTGAGAACACGAGCAGCAGCGCTCTGAATCAGCTGCAGTTGTCTAATTGATTTTTTGGGGTAAACCTGTGAAGATACTGTTACAGTAATCAAGAGATAAATGCATGGATGAGTTTTTCTAGGTCTCCTTGTGTCATCAGTCCTTTAATCCTAGAAATGTTCCTCAGGTGATAGAAGGCTGACTTTGTTATAACTTTTATGTGGCCCTGGAGGTTCAGGTCTGAGTCCATTAATACACCTAAATTTCTTTTTTTGGGTCCAAAGATAAGTACTTCAGTTTTGTTATTGTTCAGTTGAAGGAAATTATGAGACATCCAATTATTAATTTGCTCAATGCATTTATTAAGAGTTTGGATTGGTTCAACATCACCTGGTGACATTGAGATATAAAGTTGAGTATCGTCTGTATAATTGTGGTAGTTAATATTATTGGTGGTTATTGTCACGGCTGCAGGACCATGACAGTTATAATCTGGCTTAACGGGAGCATGTAAATGCTAAATAAGAGGGGCCCTAGGATGGAACCCTGGGGGACCCCGCATGTGATTTCTATATTTTGTGATGAAAATTGGCTAATTGACACATAGAAGTTCCTGTTCTTAAGGTAGGACTTGAACCAGTCGAGTGCTGTACCAGAGAGTCCGGCCCAGCTCTCTAGACGTTCCAGTAATATGATCAACGGTGTCAAACGTCCCGCTAAGGTCCAATAGTACCAATACTGTGAATTTCCCATGGTCAGTATTTATACGGATGTCATTAAACACTTTGACAAGGACTGTCTCGGTGCTGTGGTGCCTACGAAAACCAGACTGATAAATATCAAAGCGGTTGCTCATTGTGAGAAAGCTGTTTAACTGCTGGAAAACAGCTTTTTCAATAATTTTACCGATAAATGGAAGATTAGAGATTTTTCTTTTTCTTTAATATTGGTTTGATAACTGCTGTTTTTAAGGCTTTGGGAAAGACACCTGATAGGAGGAATGTGTTAACTATTTGGATCAGATCCTCCCTGATGGCTGGGAGGACCTTTTTAAGAAAACCTGTCGGTAATATATCCAAGCAGCAGGTGGCAGAGCTTAGATTCTCAATAATTTTATCGAGGCTTGATTGATTTATTGTTTGAAATTGAGTCATTTTCTCTGCATAAGTGCTAATTGGGCTTAACGTTCGTATTGGGGTTGAAACTAATGTGCCAATCGATCTTCTGATTTTCAAGATCTTTTCAATAAAGAAGCTGGCAAGTTCATTGCAGGCCCTGGTGGAGCTTAGTTCAGGGGCTATTGCCATTGGAGGAGTAGTTAATCTCTCCACTGTAGCAAATAATGTCCTAGCATTATTGTTGTTTCTATGAATAATCTCAGAAAAAAATGACTCCCTTGCATCCTTCAGGGCTAGTTGATACTTATTCAGCCTCTCTTTATATATCAGTGAACCTGCAGTCGAGTTTTCCGCCATTTTCTCTCAGCACGCCGGCACTCTCTTTTTTCATTACATACCAGTGGATCACTTCTCCACGGAGACTTCTTTTTACTAGAGACAGTTTTAACCTTGAATGGTGCAATCTTATCCATCATGTCTAAGATTTTGGATAGAAAATCATCTGTCAGTTTTTTTACTGAATGTGTGTTGGTGGATGTTGGTGATTTAAACAAGGTGGAAGTGTACATCAGTTTAAAATATTCAGCTGAGTTTTCTTTAAGGAATCGTTTTTTAACAGTGATCTTACTCTGATTAGGTATATTGGCTAAGATGTTGCTATCAAATGAAATGCAGAAATGATCAGGTAATGCAATATCTGTAACGGCAATGTTAGAGATATATAGATCTTTGCTAATACGTAGGTCCAGAGTGTGTCCTCGATTATGCGTTGGCTCACTAATGTGCTGGATTAGATCAAAGTTGTGGAGGACATCATTTAATGCTTTTGTTCCGCTATCTTGAGGCTTGTCAGTATGAATGTTAAAATCTCCCACAATTGCTATCTGGTCATAGTCTAGACCATAGGTGTCAAACTCTGGCCCTCGGGCCAAATTTGGCGAAGCCATACCAAATTATTATTAGAGCTGGCCTACTGGTATTACACAGCTAATATATATATTGTTTAGTATTAAGCTTTGCTTGTTCCATATTCAGTTTTTCAGCAAAACTCGTTTGAGTCCTTAAGAAAAGATTCATTCTTAAATCTGGAGGAAGATTTTTTTTTTCAATAAATATTAATGTTTGCCCGCGACCTTGTTCCAGCTTTGAATTTTGGCCCACTGTGTATTTGAGTTTGACACCCCTGGTCTAGACATATTGCAGAGCAAAGGTCATTGAAATCATTAAAAAAGTTTGTATTAGATTTTGGTGGTCTATATATGTTTAGAAATAAAACTTTGTTTGGTTCATTTATTTCAGTAGCTAAATATTCAAAGGTGCTGAACTCACCTAGCGATACCTTTTTAAAGTTTAGTGATTGGTCAAAGATTACAGCAAGACCACCACCTCTTTTGTTTTTTTCTGGTCTCACTAATGAAGTGATAATCAGTTGGGCAAGTCTCTATTAATACAGCTTGTTCTCAATTTCCATCTAACCAAGTTTCTGAAAGAAAGAGAACATGTATATCATGTGAAATGATGTAATCATTGATTAGGAGAGACTTCCCTGATAGACATCTAATATTTAGTGCAGCTGCTTTAATATTTCTTTCAGTGATTGAGAGATTATTTTTGCACAGTATTATATTCAGATTCTGTACTGTTCGATTATAAGTACTTTTAGTGTGTAAGGATCTGTTGCCTATAATAAGTGGTATTTTGCTTTCAGTATATGAATGAGAGTGACCGGACACATTTTGGTGGGAATGATGCAATCTGGTAACGGCGTCCGGTCGGTATCAGATATCAGACTCGGTTAGGTGGAGTGGAGAACCATATTGTTTATAATTAGTAGGTGGGTGTGGTCCCACTTTTGGTGTCAGATGAATCCCTCTGTTTATTTGGGTTTGAAGGGGTTTGGGAAACGACTGAAATGGTGATATGATCACTGATGAGGATGAGGATGATGAAGGTGTACAGGCATCAGCTGGTGAGTTTCTGCACAGAGTTGAACCTGCATATTTGGCTGGAGTCGCTGTAATCTCTGCTGGAAGTGAAGTTGTTGGGGGCTGGCATAGTAACTCAGCTGTTTGAGCTATGCCAACTGATGTGTTTCTGCACAGCGTTGCTGAAAGTCTGTGTTTCTTTTGAGAGTCGTCAGGTGCCGTTGTTTTTGGGTCGGCTGATACGTCTCTGGCAGGCTTATCACTGAAAGGTGCAAGTACGTCATGGTCTCTGTGTGATACAGCTGGTTGGCGTCCACTGTGTTCAGATTTTGGACAGAGAGGACAGATGGTTTGAAAGAGGAGTGAAAGAAGCCATCTATGTCCACTGTGAGCGACCATCTTTGAACAGAGGCGGGGGTTTACGACACCAACTCTCTGCCATCTATAATCCAGTTTTGAGATCCCTTCCCAGACGCCTTAACGCCCACTCACATCCTGGGCCATCTGACCTCAGGAATTCGCATGATAAGGTGGGGCCAGGTTTCACAATGAACACACCCGAAACTCTGGCTGATTGGGACCCACGCCCAGTTTCCCACCTTGGCTCAGGCGATTAGAGGATCCTCAGGGGGTCCTTTTGTCCCTCTGTGGGGGGGATACTCCCACTAGGTTTATATCTGGGACTCTCCACCATTTGACCTTAGAACTGAAGAAGCTTCTCGGATGAGAGGTGAAACGTCTTCAAGCAACTTAAAGAAGTCCAGACGCTTTTCTTTGCAAGCTCCTTTGACCCCTTTCTTATTAATGTTACGTTAATTTCTTGTAAACAGGCGCTTCCTTCCACAAAAAATCTTAAATTATTTAGATATCGAATTGACCTTTCAGCACAGACAGTTTTAACAAACCTGCTGGACGATTTCATCCTGCTATATTCTTCATCGTAGGGCGTTGCTGGAATCGGTCCAGATACGTGGAGTGGCACCTTGTGGTTGTCAAAGTTCTGAAGTAAATCCAAAAAGTCTTTCTTTAAAATTTCGGATTTTTTCAAAAGGATGTCAGCATCTCCAGCATGAACAACAACTGTCATTTGTGGACAATTAAAGACACTAGTATTGATGCATAGCTGTTCAATTCCTTTGATTGATCCGTCATGAATAATAGCAAGTGCTCTCGCTTGCTGTTCTCTGTTCTCTTTGCCCATTTCGTGCGGCTTGTTTTATCTTTATTTACATTCCGGTGACCTCGCTCTGCAGCTGACAGTCTTTGCGGGCTGGACGGTGATGAGCTGAGAGGCGCAAATCTAGTTTTTAGAGGAATAATCGAAGTTGTTTCTTGTTGGAGTGTCTTTCGATGTTCCTTTATCTTCTTGGGAGTCTCCCATCTAAGTGGGGGCAAAAGGTCTGATGAATGGGGAGTTCCTCCCGAAAAAAACGTCCTCCGCTTGGAGGGGTCTAACTCTGTGTTGATGTTATTGATCCACCCGGTTGTTGCTTGCCGTAAGCCACCGGCAGAGTTTTATTGCTTTTGCTTTTGGCGTTCTCCTCAAGGCGTCGGATTTTCATTTGCATGTCGTGGATTCTTTGTAATAGTTCCTGAAAAGCCTCGTCCGAGCAGAGGGCCATCCTCTGATCCTTGATTCCGTGCGCGGCCTCCTCGCTGTCTCCCACGCGCACCCATGAACGCCACAGCTATTCGTCAGTAGCGCCAGCAGCAGGGCCGGTGTTCTGGGAATCCATCCTACCTGACAAACCAGCCTACCTGTTGTTTCTGCGCATGCGCACAACACGAAATTAAGTGGCGAACCATCCTACCTTTGTGAATGTGACCTACAACCATACTTTAAAAGCTAAATTTAGTGGAAAATTGTCCTACCTTTGTTAATCTGAGCTAGAAGCATACTTCAACAGCTAAAATTCAATGGGGAACCATCCTACCTTTGTGAATATGAGCCAGAAGCATACTTTAACGGCTAAAATTAAGTGGCAAATCATCCTACCTTTGTTAATAATAAATTTGTGCTGGAATTACTCTGTGACTGCAGAAATGTCCATAAACTCCTACTACTAGGACGTTTTGCCAAAGTAGGATGGTTGGTCAGAACACCGGCTCCGCGGCCAAAAACGGAGACCGCAGGCAGCTGGACCGACCAGAACCGGGGGCCGTCCCGGTCCCGACAGGCGAAAGGACAAAGGGTCGTGGCACTCATAACCGGAGCGGCTAAACGACAGCGGTAAAATTGCTACCTTTTGTTGTTACCTCTTAGCCTCAGCCGGCCTCAGCAGATGACAGCCTGACAGCCTAAATCCTCCGTGGAGACTTATGGAAGCGTCACACAGTTCAGCCGATCTGTAGGAGCCATTTCAGCGCAGGGGTCTTAACATATTGCTCCGGGCCATAAACACACTTCCCACAACCCCCTCACATTCTCCGTGTTTTGCAGACTCTGAGTACACCAGTAAGTTCATGTGAGTCATCTGCCTCCAAATAGCCTGTTATTGAGCTTCACTTTGAACAGAACCGCACATGTGCAATGCGGCTATTACCTTTGGCTGAAAATTGTAAAGACATTTTGCATATCTGTGTTCATTCCCTGATGCATACGTAGGCATGTGTTTCTGATTCTTTGTGTACGTGTATTTGTCGTTGTTTGCAGGGAACATTTAACACCTTTTACACCACTTTATGTGTCCCTCCTCTATTTTACAAGAAGCCATCGCAGCACCCTTTCATTGTTAAGAGGATAGAGGAGCATAAACACCATCTACTACTGTGTTTACTTTCCAGTTAGTGTTACGGTTCACCGGCAGCTAGTTAGATTTCTTTGTGCTGTGATTTATTATTCATCGGCACATTTGGCCATGCAGCAATAATTGCAGCATGCAGCCGGAGCGCCTGCATCTGATGGGACACAAATGAATAAATAAATCTAGATGGTAGAGCCATTTGAACGTTTGACATTTACTGATGAGGCAATTAACAGAGCAGCACACAAAAGCACAACCTGCATTACACTAGCTCATCCCAGTGCTGCACAAGGGTGCCAAATACAAACTGTCTCTCTTTTTCTCACACACATACAACAGAAAATCATTCACACTTTGGCGAATATCTGTTAGACAGTTTCTCTGCTGAAGCCGAAGACCAATGAAGTGTTTAATCAAACAGTACAGAGTGGCAGCTCGTCAACAAAAGGCTACTCAAATGAGCTGCACTGTATCTAGCATATTTTGCCCTACCTTGTCTTACCGCTCAGTTGCACACACAAAGCTACAATTCACAAATATATTAAAGCCTCATCCATCTATTCACTTGCGCTTATCCTTTTCAGGGTCGCTGGATCCTATCCCAGCCCTCATAGGGTGAGAGGCAGGATCCACCCTGGACAGGTCACCAGTCTGTTGCAGGGCTAACATATAGACACAGACAACCATTCGCACTCACGGGCAATTTAGACTTTCCAATTGACTTAGCCACACTAACCTCATATCTTTGGACTGTGGGAAGAAAGTACTCACCCAAACACTGGGAGAACATGCAAACTCCACACAGAACGACTGATGGTGAAATTGAACTCAGGACCTTCTTGCTGTGAGGCAACAGTGCTAACCACCATGTTACCATAGTGCAATCTAAAAATATCAACAACAACAAGACTGCTCTCTCAAGAAGAGAGAGTCAGTGAGTGGCTTAAAACAATATATTGTGGAGGTAGGGGTGGATAGATGGGTGAAGAGAACGTCAGTATTTTGATCTCTTTTCTCTAAACTTTGTCATTTTGTCTTAAAGACCCACACCAATGATCTTTAGATGGGTTGATGCTAGTCCCCTTGAGTTCAGTTCAGTTCAGTTTAACTCAGTTTAGTTTTATTTATATAGCGCCAAATCACAACAACAGTCACCGCGAAGTGCTTTTTTATAAAGACCCTACAGTAATACAATATTGTAGGGTCAATACAATACCAAATAGTTAACAATATTAACACAGTCACACAAAGCTTTGCTAAACAAATGTTTCAGAGCTACTGAATTCACCTTGTTTAGTCAATTGTCATGAAATTTCTTGTGTTTCAATTTAAAATGTTCTGATCACAATAAAATAAATCCCTGACTTAAACACCTCAAAGTCAATTCACTCCTCTAATAAGCCTCTAAGACCAGTGTGAGAGGCCTTGTTTTGTCAGCTTCTATCTAGGGTATAAAAAAAGAGGTTGTAAAGGTTTGCTGCTGAAAATGTTTAGTTACGTTTTTCTAGGTTTGGTGTAAAATCACATTACTCAGTAGGATTAGTTATTAAAAACATAAGATGCTGTAGCTACAAAATAAGCTGCTCTTCAAAATAAATGCCCATTTGTAAATCATATTAGGGCATTTTTAGGAAATTGAGGCTATGCACACACATTATTCCATATGTCTAACTAATAAATGTTCTGGCTGATAAATAGTAGCTCAGCAGCGTAGTGGCTTACATGTTTGCCTAACAAGTGAAATGTTCACAGTTTGGTCCCAGGCCAAGATCCAATCTCTTTTGAGGTTGCATGAGGAACAATATGTAGTGTGAACGATCTGTAATCAAACATGTAGAGAACTGTACATGCTGAAGCAACCCTTTCTGAATAAGGGGGCAGGGGAAAGTATTTTTTTCTGGCAGATCATGTGGTTTAAAACAACATTTAACCACAGCACAGCCACCATATTACCTTGCTGTTCTCTCAGTTAGAGAGCCCACTATCAAAGAAATTTGCAGTTTTTCTGCTTTCATGTGACGCTGCAAGAGTCCTGAGATCCTCTGAAACTGGATCACTGTGTGGTGATGCATGGTTTGGTTTTAAACTAGATTCTGTGGAACTGTTATGCAATACACTCCATCTGTTTATTGTTCAGTGAAGTCATCTCACTGATGTCAGAAACAACACTAAAAACACATCTAGCACCAGATTTGTATTAATTTGGTTTAATTGCATTCATGTTGGGAGTGTGACAGTGGGTGTTTTGTGAGTAATGCTTCAGACTCTATTTTTGTTCATCAGTAGAGTCTGGGGAAGTAGTCATTGTTTAAAGCAAAAGCTCTTGCCAAAGAAGAAATAAAAGATTCCCTCAAAAGGATTACTGACTTTATTGTAAAACAACAGACTTTATATGCGTATTTATACACGTATAAACAAACATACAGGAAGAAATGTAATGATTTTGTCTTTGGTTCCTCCCCGGATACACCTAGCACTGAGTGAAATGGGAGAATCACTGTTTGAATTCAATTCAGTTCAATTCAGTTTCATCTATAAAGCGCAACAGTCAACTCAAGGTGGTTTATATCGTATCGTAGACCCTATGATAATTAGTGTTGGTCATGTTACTTGAAAAAAGTAATCAGTAACTAATTACTGATTACTTCCCCCCAAAAGTAATCCCATTACTTTACTGATGGCTTATTTTCAAAAGTAATTTGTTACTTACTTTTTAAAAAAAGGATTTACAACCTGAATAGGTTTTCAGCCCAATTCTATTTTTTCTGCCTAATCCATCATACAAAATGTAATCAAATGGAAAAGTCTCTTTTTGAAACTAGTTTTATTAGTTTTAATTTTTTAACTTTACGCATGAAACAAACATTAAATTATATGCAACATTCTCTGACTGGAAGAAATTTGTTTAACATTTAAACCTATTTTCTTCATATTCCAGCACATAAAATAAATTAGGTTTTTTGTGTTTACACTCACTCTTTCAAATAAATGCAAGTAAAACACAGCAGAAAATAAATAAAATCAAAGACTCAGCGGTCCTGTTGCTCTATTTTCACCTGTATAGCAGGAGTGGGGCAGGCAGAGGTTTGCCCTGGTGCAGGTGTGTCGTAGCGGTCAGTGGAAGGATTCCCGTGGCAGCGTACTGTCGGTGCTTGCTTAGAAGTTTATGGGTTTTTTCGCTGTAAAAAGAAGTTTTCTTCCCACGCAGTGAAAAGTGGACACTAATGTTTTTATCACTTTTTACGGAATCAAATTCAAAGTAAGGTCAGTACTTCCACTCTTTAAACGCTGCACGGTCATACTCTCTGCCGCACTCCTTATATTATCCATTGTTGATCTGCACACAGCTGTTCCCACGAAAGTCGCACTCGCTTACGTCATTGTCATGAGACACTCTCGCAAAAAAATCACCGTTTTAGTAACGCAGTAACGCAGCGTGCTTACGGGAAAGTAACGGTAATCTAATGACCTTTTTTGCAATACTAATCCCTTACTTTACTCGTTACTTGAAAAAAGGTAATTGGATTACAGTAACGCTCATCTCTGATGATAATACATACAGAGAAAATCCCAACAATCATATGACCCCCTATGAGGAAGCACTTTGGTGACAGTGGAAAGAAAAACTCCCTTTCAACAGGAAGAAACCTCCCCCTGAAGCAGCTGTGGTGAGAGGAGGAAGTTGGGACAAAGGACATGCTGTGTAAGAGAGCCAGAGATTAATAACAAGTGTGATTCAGTGCAGAGAGGTCTATTAACACATAGTGGTTGAGAAAGGTGACTGAAGAAGAAATACTCAATGCGTCACGGGTATCCCCCAGCAGCCCTACCTATTGCAGGGTGGATTCAGGGTCACATGATCCATTCCTAACTTAAAAAATCTTAAAAGTAGAGGGAGTGTCTAATCGAATCGAATTTGATGATCATATGGCCATAAACTCAATTATTGCTTTATTAGGTACATCTGTTCAATTTCTCTTTAACACAAATATCTAATTAGTCAATCATATGGCAGCCACATCCTACCCGAAGACAAAATCACACACTTCTTGGCCACATCAATAGGTATACCTGTTCATTTGCTGGTTACTGCAAATCACATGTGATCAGATCAATGCATTTAGGCATGTAGATATGGATTTTCTGAAATACAAGGTTCAAACATCAGAATTGGGGAAGAAAAATGTAATTTAGGTGACTTTGAATGTGGCATGGTTGTTGTGACAGATGGGCTGCTCTATGTATTTCAGAAACTACTGATCTGCTGGGATTTTCCCACACAACCAGCTTTCGGCTTTAACAGAGAATGGTGTGAAAAAGAGAAAATGTCCCGAAATGAGGAGGGCCAGAGATCAGAGGAGAATGGCCAGGTTGCTTCAAGGTGATAGGAAGACAAGTTGGCATGTTACAGCCAAGGTATACAGAAGAGCATCTCTGAGCACAAAGCCTGCTGATCCTTGAAAGAGAAAATCACACCTGGTGCCATTCCCATCAGGTGAAAACAGGAAACTCAGGCTACCATTCACACAGGATCACCAAAATCTTTACAACAATTCAGACTGGTGGGGGTGTATTGATGTGGGAGATATTTTCTTTGCATGTTGGGCCCCATAGTACTGTCTGTAGGATAGTTCCAGCTGAGCATTGTTTAAATGCCACAGCCTACATGAAGAAAAAACATACGCACTTGCCAGCCACATCATTAGGCATACCTCTTCAACTGCAGATTAATGCAAATCACAAGGCATCAAATCACATGGGAACAAATCAGTGCACTTAGGCACACGGATATGGCCAAGAAGGCCTGCTGAAGTTCAAACTGAGCATCAGACTGCAGCTGCAAACTAATGTGTGTGCCACTCCTGTGGGTTAAGAAACCAAGACTACAAGTTGTACTGGCTCACAAACGTTTGATAACAGAAGACTGGATAAATATTGCCTTGTCTCAAAAGTCTAGATTTCTGCTGTGACATTCTGATGATAAGGGTAGAATTTGGCATCATACGACCTCAAAGCATGGGCCCATCCTGCCTTTTATCAGTGGTTTAGGCTGGTGGTGGTGGTGGTAGGGGACAACTACTTCTTTTCTTGCCGCACTTTGGGCGCCATAGCACCAACTGACCCCACAGACACATTATTGCTGTTAACCATGCTCATCCTGTTGTGAGCACAGTCTACACATCTAATGATGTCAAACTGGTTTCTTGAACACGACATTGAGTTCTTTGTATTCATCTGGCTGACACAATCATTGGATCTCAATCCGGGGTTGAGAAAGTTGGGATATGGTGGAATGGGAGATTGGCATCATGGATGTGCAGCCGGTATTTTGTATCAACTCTGTGATGCTATCATGTCAATATGGACCAAAATCTCTGAGTAATATTTCCAGCACCACAAAGAATTAAGCCTTCTTCAGGCAATGAACTTGCAACATAACAATGAAAAGAACTTCATATTTTCCAGTAACAGTCTGTTGTTGAAATTTTGAAATTCCAAGTCTCAGTATGAAGGGCTAACCTGACTGCATAGGTTTGGAATCACTGTATCAATATTAGCCTTATTGCCTTATTGCCATTTTTGCACACCATGACCCCTCATCCAACTCACAGTCAAAATCAAACTTAATTTTAATATCAGTTTCCTTCCTTTATCCCTTCTTTCCTTCCTTCTGGCCAGCAAGCCTTATCCGTGGCGCACTAACAAAGGGAAGAAAAAAAAACCCAACTCGCTGGCCCCGCCCCCTTTAAAAACGCAAAAAAAAAAAGAAGGGGGAAAAAAAAGGGCCAGCAACAATGTGATAGACAACACAGCCGCTCTGCTCTCTCAGCGTAGTAGTGGATATCTTCACAGTGACCAGAGAGCAGAGGCGAGCC
Organism: Copadichromis virginalis; assembly: GCF_057382275.1. Classification (NCBI taxonomy): domain Eukaryota; kingdom Metazoa; phylum Chordata; class Actinopteri; order Cichliformes; family Cichlidae; genus Copadichromis; species Copadichromis virginalis. The sequence continues at coordinate 19,860,611 of NC_140633.1, forward strand.
AAAGCGAGCCGCATGCTCGCTGTGCAACAAGGGGGACGGGAGCAAAATGAACCACCGGAAAGCCGCAGCAGCAGCAGCATCCATTGAGGACCCGTAACAGTATTTGGGTAAGGCTTTGTTTGCTCTCCCTAGGATTTCGATACAGTTCTGCATTTTCTGATTAAGAGCGCTTTGTGCACGAACGCGGAGCGGAACAAGGGGAGGATGTGTTCGCACGATGTTTGCTTAAAGCGCTGCAATACCGAGAATTTGAAATGGAAAAAAAAACCCCTAAATAAAAAGAAAAAACATGCGGATGAGAATGTAGCCGACAGCGCTTTGTCTTCGTTACTTCTCCGGAGCAGCATAACCATCACAGGAAGCTCATTTTAACAGCGGCTCATTTTTTCTAACCATTTTTATTGGTTAGATTGTTAAGTAAAAACAGAGGCATTGTTGACACAGGCAGCAGAGTTCACCGTTTCTGACGCGATCCTGTTACCCGGCGCTGTTTAGTGTTTTTCTTTTTTTTCTGCTTCGCCCCACAATGGATTGATTTCATTCACATCTCACTGTGAAGCCAGTGCCCCACTCCGCTCTACAACTTGGGAAGAACATGCGGAGGTTTCTCGCTGCCTTAGCGCTCAGTTATTGATGCACATGCTGGAGCAGCTCCATACAAAACAGCAAACCAAGGCCAACTAAGGAGCTCCAGGTTAAATTAAATTAAAAACAGTTGTATAGTATTACATTAATAGCGCTTTGACGCAAACAGAAATCAGTGCCACTTTAGTTAAGGTGGAAATAACCTGCTTTGTATACCAAAAGTTACATTTGCTGCTTCCCTTCAGACTCAACTCAGTTCACTTCAATTCAGTTTTATTTATGTAGCACCAAAACACAACAACAGTTGCCTCAAGGTTCGTTATTGTAAGGTAAAGAGCTTACAATAAAACAAAAAGAATTCCCATTAATCAGACAACCACCTATGAGGAAGCGCTTGGGGAAAGTGGGGAGGAAGAACTCCCTCGTAACAGGAAGAAACTGCAGAACAGGCTCAGAGAGGGGGGAGACATCTGCCAAGACCTACTGGGGGTGATGGGAGGAAAAGAGGACAGAATACACACTGTTGAAGAGAGCCAGAGATGAATAATGACTAATGATTAAATGCAAGTGGTGTTTAAACACATTGTGACACAGTTGTAGCCGTTTGTTTTTAAAATTAGAAGCTAACCTATTCTACTTTACATTCACTCCCAGACTAACACCAGGTGATTGAAAGCAGTGAAAACAACAACAACAGGACCAACAACACACAGACACACACTGGTGTCAAGAGCAATTAAGCCTTTTATTTTTTGTGCATGCGGAGGGTTTGGAACGTGATGCCTTTTGAAGTAGTGCGAGTTGTCTTGATATCAGCAACAGGAAGTCTTATCACTGAGCTGTCGCCACTTTTAGCTGAATGTCACCGTAACACATTAAACCTGCCAAAGAAACGCACACAGCCTTCAAGAACCGCGGTGGAGTTTGGGAGTCGACTGAAACTCATTACAGTGAGAACACGCGCACAACCGCACTGTTCTCCGTAGTCCACCGGAATCAAAGGCACCGGCCTGTTCTTTTGTATTTTCTTTCTCTGTGCATCATAAACAGCTCAGGGAAGGAAATTCAAAGCTCCTCTCCAGGTTATAGTGACATTGCATCAGAAAAGTGTTATTACGTGTGTGCGTGTGTAGAGCTGCTGAATATTTATGTGCGCTGTGGTTTTCAAGGCTTCACGGAGTTTACAAGGACAAGGACAAAAGTTGAATTTAATGGTCACTGTTTAAACTGTAGAGGTAAAGTTATTTTTGTTAAGTTATTCATTTATATGTGATAAAATAAACCAGAGCAAAAACGCAGGATCGCTTTGTGTTCTACTTCTCAAACCATAGATGTTCTTACCCCCTCTCACAGTGCATTATAAATGTGCAAATGAATGCTTGATACACACAGATTTACACCCGCGCTGTGTGAAAGCGTTGTGACTGTCACACAACTTCTGTATTACTGCTATTACACACAACTAGCTAATCGCATCCACACGTTGGCTGGCACCTCTTTGTGTCTGCAGCTGGATGTTTATTGTCTCCAATGGGGCTCCCTCCCTCTGTGTGTGCAGACAAGGCAAAGGTGTTAAGGAGAGCTCCTTTCTTTGCACACACTAACACTAACACACCACATTTATTTCACCACAGCAAATACATCAAGCCATTTTTACACACAGAGTCTTTATTTCTTTATCAAACTGATAGATATTGACCAGCATGTAGTTCTTTGACACGCTGAGTGCAGCTCAAAGTCGTCATTGGAAAAATGTGTGTAAATATAAATCAGCAAGTCGCTGAAACTGCAGCATAGTAAGCATGTGGGTCAGTATCGTGTGTTCACGATTCTCACGATCTCTTTCCTTTTCAACCTTTCTGGTCATGTGACCCAAAGTTGCATTCTGCCATGAAGGTAGTAAACATGTAAAATGATAAGGGTGTAGAGGTTCTGTAAAACTAGTGAGAATTTACACTGCAAAGAAACACATTAGGTTGAAAGGAAGGTTTGGGAGGTTAATTACACACACACGCGCACACACACACACGCACACATGTAAAAGAGAGGGAGTGTTGTGTGTGTGTGCATTCATGAATATGACTCTAAAAATACTAGGAGGTGAAAAAAATGCTAACAGATGAAATGCATAATTGAAGTCGGCTATGACCCAGTAACAGTGTTGGAGTCAAAGACTGACTGTTCTTATTAGCATCAGATGAGAGGACGTCTGAGAGGGGAAGTGATTCATACCAGCTTTAGTCTGGATTAGGCTGTAAAGAGATAGATGTGCAGGAGTCGATCTGTTCACGAGCAGGGCCGTGAAGTGGATATTGCACCGCTGCAGCCTCGAAGGTGCTCGGAATAGTTGCATTGATTAAAGTATAAGATGGTACTGCTGATATTGAGGTTTTCAGAATGCTTTTTTTTTCCAAAACCAGTTCATATTGATTTCATTTTTTTATTGCATTAAACCTGCAGTAGCATGTTTTTCATCACCTGAGGGCTGTGCTATGAACAAAGTTCAACAGAGCCAGGCTTTCTTTGCGTTAGCCTGAGTTGGAGGTAATGGGCATCATGACAGTGTTTATCAGTTTTTTCTGTCAAGTTGGGCTTTCTGCCTCAAGCTCTGCACACTCACATAAAAATGGGCATTTTTGTAGGTAATGTGACACTTCCTCCACCAAAAAATGATCCCTGTGAGTGCCACCTAGTCTAGCCAGAGACGTTATCAGATGGTGATAATAAATAGTGATTAAAATTCTCCAAAGAACAGAAAAAGTATCTGAGTAAAATGCAACACAGTTGCAAATAAGACAAAATTAATGCTGCAGAAAATTAATAATCTGGTGATTTAATGCGCCGAGCGGTAAAATAAATATATTAATTCAAGTTATGCTGAGTGTACTTTCTGTGCTCAGGTTTTTTTCTAAGGTAACAACTGCAGATTAGAAGCCCTGAAACTTTAAACCGGATTTATTGAACATTAAAGGTTTATTGGCAGATTAACTCAAATTAATGTTACTGAGTAAACAGGTGTTTCACATATAAAACATATTTTCCCAGCAGAGATTTTAAAAGATTAGCACTTTAAACGTGCTGTAAATGATAGATTTAAATCAGATTTTAGATTTTAAACCAAAACTTTAAATCTGTCCTCAGGTTATATGCTTAACATATAACCTGTTACCATGGGGATTTAGGGTACTTTAAGCTCAAAGAAGCTCACTAAGCCATTAATCTCGCTGAGCAGCACATGCCCCAAGTGAAAACAAGTAACCCAAACTTTTTAACTTGACATGCCAGCCTTTGTATGTATCTTTAATTTGCACTTGTGTTTCTATCTAGCTGTTAGATTTATCACAGTTTGTCAACAATGAAAGGAAGAAGTTAAGACTGTGCAACTAGTTGCACAGTCTTAAGTGTGTGAATGGGTGGATGACTGGATATGTAAAGCACTTTGGGGTCCTTAGGGACTAGTAAAGCGCTATATAAATACAGACCATTTACCATTACAACATGTAACTGTCAGAAAAGTTGATTTCGAAACTTGTTTGCTTTCACAGAATCTTTTAACGTGGACTCAAAAATTGCAGCACGTAAGAAATGTTAGGCTAATTTGTTTGTTTCATGTCTATGATAGAAAAAAACTATATGTCAGTGGAGTTTTAAAAAACCAAATATCAGTATCCGTCCTAAAAACAAAATCCGGCATTGATCAAGCTCTACTAGTGAATCTCTTGATGCATGCTTAATCATCCAGGTAAGTAAATGCTAAAAATTCTACATCCAGATGAACAGAATCAACCTGGTGAATGTTTCGATGCTTTCATCTGTGTGTGTACTAGATAGGGCTGCCACAAACGATTATTTTGATAGTCGACTAGTCACCGATTATTTTTGCGATTAGTCGACTAATCACATCATCATCCATTGGACATACAGCGTACAGCTTATTGCACCAGCAGCATCTGCTCTTATATAACTATCATTAGCTTACAGCTTTAAGTGTTTAAGTTAAGTGCTAATTAAAAATAAAGACAAGATGATAGTTTATTAAAGTTTAATGAAGTTTGCAGATTGTTTCGGTGAAGTTTAATAAACTCCTTGCTATCTAAAATATAACAGTACACCGGAGTAAATTCTCGAGCATCTCACACTTCTGATAATCAGCTGTCTGCTTGATGTTTATTCAGCTGTGTAAAAACTATAACTTTAATCTCAGCCAAACCGATTTACTCAGGAACAAATAAAATACTAAAAAAAAGCCAAACAATAACATTTTAAGCTAAGTGACGGCAGTGGGTTTGAAAACGATTTGCCGGGAGTCCGGTGTTCTCACGGCTCTAGTTAGCCTAGCCCCTGGCTAGCTATCGAGCTAGTGGGTAACAGACGTCTCCGAAAACGTCGGAGCGCTTTTGAAAATATGTGGTGTCCTGATAAACTGAGCAGATATTTGAGGTTTACACAGCTACATTCTCGCCTGAAAATATGTTAAACGTTTATTTTGTGACCCGGAAAGAATAATAAGAGTAATATAAAAACTAACTAGCTGCCGCCATTGTTGACAACAGAGCTGGGCTGCGCTATGAATTCTGGGACGGAGCTACTTCTTCTTCTTCGGGGTTTAACGGCAGCTGGCATCCTTGTACATGCAGTGCTGCCATCTTCTGTTTCAGTCCGTTATTACACTCTTAAATCCTGCTACTTATTCCTGCGTCTTTTGTGATCTTACAAAGCTTCAAACGACGCGTCGACTATTAAATCAGTCGTCGACGATTTTGATAGTCAACGTAATCGTGACTAGTCGACTAATCGTGGCAGCCCTAGTACTAGACTGTAAAAACAACTTTTGTAAGACTCATGTCACACAACGTGAGACAGGTCTCGGCTTCAGATTGTGTGATTAAAGAACATCATAAAGCTGATGAATATGAGGGCAGAGATAAATCATCTGCTTGCGTCATCTGGTTTGTGCTGCTCTTATCTGTGGAAATTACATAAAAGTACGCAAAACTTGTTTTGAAATATATATTTTTTCTTTTATGTTGCTTTCTGTTGCTTTTGCATGTGATGGTCCACTTATGGAGTCACCTCGAAGGGGAATCGGCATCATTTTTTGTTTTTTGTTTGGTTTTTTTGGATGTTGGTGGGAGCGTGAGTCACACAGTCAGAACCTGGTTATAAATTAGTGAAGGTGTGAATTTTGCCACAGGGCAGCTGTCTTTGATTGGTGCATTTGAGAGACGGCCACAGATTTTTGCCCTTTCCCAAAGGTGTCCAAAATGAAACAGTGTAAAGAGGCCTTTAGTCTCTGATTGTGTCCATCTGCTGTGCGGTGTTCAATAGGTTTTCGAAGGTGACTTTTGAAAGCTTTTTTTTCTTCTTTTTTGTGAGTAAAAGCAACCACAACAGTAATGTCACTGGCCGAAAAGCCCTGCAAAGCTGAGGGGAGCTGCAGAGTCAGGTAATAATTCTCCAAGCTTTGCTTTGAGTCGATACCCGAGCTCCTTTGTAATTATTCCTAACATGCTTGCAATTTTACTGTCGGCGATGGCTAGAGGTAGGGTTTCAATTTTATCCGCACCAGACTGTAAATGTTGAGATACAGTGCAAAGGAGTGGAGGGACTTGACGGGCAGGCCACTCCGGGAAGGTGGAGGTGTAATTTCAGATGCCCACTAACCGACCAGACCAGCAGTTATCTGAGCTCAGGCTTCAAAAGCAAGAGAGCTGGAGTCATCAAGCCCAGCTGTGTCCCTCACTCCTGGCTGTAGTGCGTGAGGACTCGGAGGATGACCCCTCTGAACACAGCGGCATCTTTGGTAATTAGCTGTCTTCACAGGATTGTAAAATTCCTGAGGAGGCGTTATTCAAACTTAGCTCGTGTGCATCTCAATGTGCGATGCTGTAGTCCTTATGGTGTGTCTTCTTAAAAAGGGACACAGGATATTCAAGCAGCTTATTATGGCGTCACATTCTTATTTTTACTCTTAAGTCTCTAATCTCAGTTCGTGAGGGGAGGCAAGTGTCCGGAGTTCAGACAGATTATAAAAAGGTTAGCTTTCTGTAAATGGTTCTTGAGCTGTAGTTTAGTGGGGTTGGTCTCTGCACAGTTAAGTAAATAATATTTATTTAGAACTTTTTAAGCAAAGAATCTATTACAAAGTACTTTACAGGGAATTTAAAAATATATCGCACAAAAACAACATAATACGAAAGAACATCATCCAAATATCTGTCTAAAAAAAGTAGTTTTCAGCTGGTTTTTAAAAGAAAAACAGTGATCGTGGAGGCGCGGTGACGTGGAGAATGCTTACGGCCTTGCTCAGCATTCCTCTTCTCCGATTCTAAAATGCAGTGTTTCACGCTACCTGTCAACATTGATTGACAGATTGATTGACAGGCAGAAAGTCAACCAACAATACCACCTTTCAGTCCCAAAACACAGTTGCACACTGCGTGCACTGTGCGTAAGCATTCTCCGTGACACAGCGCGTCCACACGTCGCCCTTAAAACTGTCGCTCTCTTTGGTTGGAACTTCATCTCCCAACCACCCTATAGTTTGAACTTTACACCCAGTGAGATAATCCATCCACAATACGAGGTTAGTCATTAATATACTGATGCATGGGCTGGGCTGTAGTTACATCGTACGGTTTTAAAAACTGATCCTTAAAATGATTAGCGGTAATAAAAACCGAAAGAGGCCGACAGTGATCAATGACTGTTTTTAGGGGCTTTTTGAGATTAAATAGAACAAGATACAAGGTTCAAGGTTCTTAGAGGAAGAACATATATATATATATATATATATATATATGTATATTAGGGGTGCAACGATACACAAAATTCACGGTTCGGTTCGATACTTTGGTGTCACAGTTCGATATTTTTTCGATACAAAAAAAATGTTCATGCCTTTTTAATTTGTCATTTATTAAAATTATAAATATATATTTTAACTCAAAAGTACAGTTTTTAAATTTAACCCTAACCCTTGTGCGTGTTTTTTATTTTGACAGCGAATGCGCACCTGCGGACCACTTATGTGCAGCCCTGGTTATTTAGCTCGTCATATTGCAGCCACAGAAATTCTTTTGTCCATGAAACCATAAAGCTGCACTTTCTTTTTGCCTTAGTCTGATTTGTCATAACTTCTCCGTTTTGTGGTAAGCTTTTCTTTGGCTGTCACTTCTTCACCCTGACCTGTCTTATTTGGCTCAGCAGAACTAAAATATATATCCTGCTGCTTTTACACACGCACTCACATAAGCTCAGGGATTCTCTGCGCGATCAGCCTCTCACATGTTTAAGCTGCGGGAGATTTCACTTGTCATGTTTGCATAGTAAGCTAACGATTAATAAGACGATGTCAGAGGAATTGGTGCACAAATTATCATCACTCACAGATCAGTGCTGTCGCTCTCTATACACAGTTCGCACGATTGCAAAGTGAAAGCAAAAAAACAAGCGCAAATTCAAACGCGATTTCAATATGTCACATATTGACAGTGGCTCACCGATGCCAATGACATAATTACCCAGCTACATTTCTGAAAGAATGCAAAAGCATTGACATATATTTTTCCTTCCTACAATAGCCCTACGGGCAGGGAAGAGATAGATTTTGGTAGCCCGACTGAAAAAATCGCTATCCCCAGGACGTCGGGCTAGCGATATTGCGAGCCCTGTATCTGATTGAGGAATCACTCATCTTTGGAAAAGAGAGTTTATTACAGAGAAATGTCTCTTTCCAAAATAAAAGCTATACTATCCGCTTCTTCTGGGCTATATTCTCAGCAGCATAAGGAGAATCATGTGCTAACAGCTGTCTAAATGACTCGGCTAAAGTTAGTAGCATGCTTGTTGTTTTTGTCTTTGCACTAGGATGATGTCGGAGTAAATGTGCAGTCATATTCGTTGTGTTCCCACTAGTGCTTTCAGGTTAATCTCGTTGAAATGACCTTAACGCCACAACACGGCAAATCTCCGTTAACGAGCTACCGCCGATCGCCCCGTGCATGGGGCTAGACGGCCAACACGTTAACGAGCTAACTGCGCTAACACACTAGTTCCCACCCATGTAATTGAGCATTGCATGGCACATCCAACATACTGTTTTACTTTAGTCCATGACTCGCTTACCTTCAGGGTCATACGTCACATGAAAACCAAAATAATTCCAAACGCCAGATCTGAATGAGGGTGGGGGAGGTCCATGTTGCAAGGAGAGCTTAACTTCTGTCTTGCTAGCTTGCCCTGCTCTCTTCCTTCTGACTATGCTGTCTGTGTTGAGCGCTCAGTGGATCTGCGCTCGACAGTGCAGCCTAGGCGGAGTAGTCGAACGCAGATTCACTGAGCGCTCAACACAGACAGCATCGTCAGAAGGAAAGTTGATAAAATAAATTACAAATGTTGTATTGTTCGATACATATGCGTACCGAACCGAAAGCACTGTATCGAACGGTTCAATATCGATACAAATATCGTTGCACCCCTAATATATATATACATTGTGCATGTGCAGTAGTAGCAGCAAGCAGCTGAATTCTGTACATTAATATGAATAGACATCTGACTATTTTACAGGATAGACAATATAAACATATTTAAAATTAAAGGAATTGAAATGTACATTGTGCCTTGGTTTAGTGTCTGGAAGAGTCCTGTCTCAGTCAATTATAGATGACGTGAGAGGACGTGTGTGTGTTTAGGGCCCGGATGGCTTGGGGATAGAAGCTCCTCTTGAGTCTCTCTGTCCTTGCCTGGATGATGCAGAACCTTCTACCAGATTGCAGAAGTTGGAACAGTTTGTTGCCAGGATGGGACGGGTCCTTCAGTATCTGCGCTGCTCTAGTCCGGCATCTCCTGGTGTAGGTGTCCTGAAGCGGGGGGAGAGCAATCCTGCAGCAGCGTTCTGCTGTACGGATCACTCTCTGGAGAGCTTTTTAGTCCTTCACACAGCTGTTCCCAAACCACGATGTCATGTTCTGTGTGAGGATGCTCTCCACAGCGCCTGTATAGAAAATCCTGAGGATCTTTGGAGAGACCCTGAACTTCCTCAGTTGTCATAGGTGATACAGGCGCTGCCTAGCCTTTTTGGTCTGGACCTGAATGTGGGCAGCCCATGTCAGGTCTGAGGAGATGTGGACACCAAGATACTTGAAGGACTGCACCCTCTCCACTGGAGCTCCATTGATGATAATGGGCTTGTAGTCTCTGTGCTGACCCCTTCTGAAGTCCACCACCAGCTCCTTGGTCTTGCTGACGTTCAGCTGGAGGTGATTGTCCTGGCACCATGATGCCAGATTCTTCACTTCATCCATGTAGGCCGTCTCATCGTTGTTGGAGATGGCACCCAACACCACTGTGTCGTCAGCAAACTTCACAATGGTGTTGGAGCCATGGGTGGCCACACAGTCTGAAGTATAGAGGGAGTAGAGCAGTGGCGAGAGGACACATCCCTGAGGTGCTCCTGTGTTGATGGTGATGCTGTTGGAGAAGCACCTGCCCACCCTCACCACCTGAGTTCTGCCAGTGAGGAAGTCCAACACCCATGCACACAGATGGCTGTTAAGTCCCAGATCCCTCAGCTTTGTGAACAGTCTGCAGGGCACTATTGTGTTAAACGCTGAACTGTAATCAACAAACAGCATTCGCACATAGTTACCCTGTTTCTTGTCCACATGGCTGAGAGTGGTGTGTAGGACGTGGGCGATGGCATCCTCTGTGGATCTGTTGGATCTGTAGGCGAACTGCAGCGGATCTGTGGTGTCTGGGATGGAGAAGGAGATGATGTTCTTCAGCAGCCTCTCAAACACCTTCATTACTACCGAGGTCAGTGCAACTGGCCGGTAATCGTTCAGGGATGAGGGTTTGCTGTTCTTGGGCACAGGGATGATGGTGGATCTTTTGAAGCATGTGGGGACAACAGACTTCGCCAGGGACTCGTTGAAGATGTAAGTGAACACACCTGCTAGCTGGTCAGCACAGCAGCGCAGCAGACGGCCGGTGATGCCGTCTGGCCCCGCCGCTTTCCTTGTGTTCACTCTCCTCAGTGCCGCTCGGACGTCATGCTCCGCGATGCTGGTCACCGGTCTCTCGCAAAGCATGTTAAAAACATAAAAGCCTTATTAAACGCAGGGTAGTTTGGGCCCGGAAGCAAGATTTGTCATGTCATCACTTAAAGACTGGATCCCTTTTCTGTGTGTGGACCAGAGAAATATCGATACTGGCAGCAGTTTTCTAAGCCTGTTTGTCTCGTTTCCTACTCACCGTCATCAGTAAGTGTGCGAGGTGACACGGTCTGGTACTACAAACATCGCCATGTACTTTCAGCCTACACAAGAAGGGCAACAGACAGCGAAAGAGGCTTTAAGTGGACTTTCTCTACTTTTTTTCCCCACGTCAAACGGCCGCCCGCTGTGGTCGTCAACACTCCCGGCTGTATTTATGGGCCATAATGTGAGGTGTGGAACTGCATTTCCTTCATAGGACCTTGCCGCTGGCAGACTGTATTCAAGCGAGCGCTATGCACCGTGAAAGCCTGTCATCAAGAAGCACTGCTCTGTGTGATTTATCAGAAGGGGATGTGGTTGGAAGGTCACAATGAGTCAACCCTTTCCAGCCATATAATTTCATCAGATTTGCCATTTTCTTCTGGTGAAGAGAACTTTGTAAACTAAGCACTAGTTTCATTTCCACTTTTTTGGAACCATGAATTGCCAAGTCCTCTAAGTATAGTGTCATTTTAGACTTTTTAAGTCTTCCACCTATTTAGACTCTAAACAGCCAGTGGGGTGGGTGATGAATAATAATTTTCTCTTGACCGATGTCTGCTTTGAATAAGTCACAGGTTTGTTTTTTCCCATTGGCTGTGTCAGTAGCACTAGTCTCAAATAAAACACGTCCTCTCCTCTGGTAATTACAAGGTGCACAAACAGCTCTCCCAGAGTTCTGATAGAAAGGGGCTAATTGGCAGTGCAGTGACCTTGTCCACATATGTGTGTGTCCAGGTGTTGTCTCACTATTATGGTTTTTTCTCTCCTTTCTGCAGAGTGAAGACTCTGTTGTTTCCTCTGTGCTAAAAATCAGTTGTGGGTTTTCTGTAACAGATGGACTGTGACAGGTGTGCTTGTGTCTGTGTGTGTGTTTTGTGTGTGAGAGACTTCCGCTCCCCTGCACCTCTTAGCCATTATTAGGTGTAGCTGCTTCTTCGAAGCAAGATTAATGAGTTTCTGAGCATGCCTTTGCAAAAATAGACATTTTTGCTCAAGTGATGTAATCAGCGCTGTAGTTGAAGGAGGATAGAAGGGGACAGGACAGACCTAATCTCCCTCAGTGGGATCGGTCTTTAATGGAGTTGGTGCTTTTTGCTCTGACCTTGCTGGACCTGATATTACAGCAGCATGAAGCCATCTCTCATGAGTCTGATCCTGTTACCACCAAGTGGGAATCCAGATGAACGACGTCTCTTTCTCGGTATTTCCTATAATTGATGAGCCTGTCTGTAACTTCTTTGTTCTGTGGGTTGTGTCATTGTATCAACACAAAAACGGACGCGTTTTTACACGTAACTCATGATTACGTTTTCTTTTTACAGGAAAGTGGTGGTGCCAGGCATCACAGGAAAACAAAACTAGACACACTGTTGTTCTGGTTAAACCAATAAGTCTATTAACTAGTCACATGGTGCTAACATTCACCCATAATTTAGATCTTGTCAGTGTTGTTTAGTAGGTGTGTGTTGCATCGTTCACTTTGCTGTTTTGTTTTTATGGAAATTAATTGTAGTGTTTTGGTTCATCCCTAAGCCACAGTTTAGTTTGAAGGCCTAGATGTTACAGACAGATATTTGTTTGCGTTGAGACAGATGTGTACTTCAGGAGGTGAATGGAAATGTTGAACAGTCTGTGAACTAATGATACAAAAGTCTGGTGGGACATTATCGTGAGAGGCCCTTTTATGATCCAGTAGTTTTTGGAACTTGCCTCAACTGACCAATTATTTGAAGATTTGCATGTTTTTAGGAAATTAAGTCTAAAAGTATTTAGAAACTGTCTTTTTTTTTTTTTTTTTTAACATGTGTTGACCAGTTTTGGGTCATAGTTTTTGAAAAGTTATTTGAGTTTTTTTAAATTAATTGTGTGCATTTAAAAAATAAAGACTACTAGGCGGGGGGCTGTCTGTGCTGTTTCACTATCGTTGTTCTTGCATAAACTAGCCCTCTGTATACATAAAGGGCTGAGCAATGCAATTCAAGTAGTGCACCATAACTAATAAGTAAGGATTAATGACTCTGGTGTTTACTTTCTTAATGAATGGCTGACATTAAAGCAGTGATTCTCAATTGGGGTCTCTTGATTTTTGTCAGTCCAAAATCCAAAGCTGTTCACTTTTTAATTACTAGGAAGAAAAAGAAGACCAAAAACCAATCAGCATTTGAGAATCTGAATTTCATTTGCTGTTTTATTATCGGTTATTGTGCTGACTAAAAAATACCAAGAAGAAATGGACACAACTCGGAGTGAAAACAAAGAGGACTTGGACTCTAGTGTCAAAACAATACTCTTGCTGATACTCTTGCAGTTACTCTTGTAGTTACTCTTGTAGTTAGCCTTCTGTGTATCTGTTTACATATTTTTTCCACCCTTTTTGTTGTAGAGTCCTTATTTAGCTTCTGAGATTTAAATAATTTCATTGTTTGTGTAGCTGTTGGAAATGTTTTTTTAAAACCGTGCTTAGCTGCAGTCATGTGATTATTAGCGTATGTGACTGGCAGGCAGTTGATTGGCTGGAACTAGCTGTATTGTGCATGTGAAAGGTGTCATTTGTGCGGAGCCGGTTTCTCTAATGCCAGTACAAATTCACATTTCCACAAAAAGACTGACAGTCAAAACAAGATTACAATAACTACAAGCAAGCAACGAGGAATATTCAGTCAGTTCTCTGTATGTGTACAGTACAATATTAAAATGACCGACGTCAGAGCAAAGCCACGCAGATGTGATCACAGCCAGCCAAGCGGTGTCTGCGCTTACATCTGCATGCACAGCACCACAACTGAATGTAGGTCACAGATGAAGGCAGTGGTAGTGGTGGTGGGGGTGGGCATTGGAAGTGGAAGTGAAGGGAAGAGGAAGCCCTTCATTATGTCATTGTGTTGGAGTTTCAGTGACAGGACTAGAATAGGATGTACAGGGAGGTTTTAAGAATTAAAGTAATAATTCTTCTACATGTCCGCAAAAACAAAGATGCAATATGTCAGCAGGCCCGTCTTGTTCCTCTCTGACAGGGTCAGAAAACAACTACCTGCATTAGATAAATGACTTCTGCTCACTTGTTTTGCTCTTTTTTTGGAGGTTTTTTTCCCAGCACAAGAAAACATTTCAGCTTTGACATTATCCTGTCTCCACTTTCTCATTTATGTGGGCTTCAGTCTATTTGCTATTCTTATCAGCTGCTCTTTGAAGTTGGAAGATGTGATGAACTGTAGCAGGCCCTTTGGAGAGCTCAGATACTGCCAGTGTAATTACACAGGATGAAGTGTTCTGTACCACATGGTAATAACTCCATCGCCTCCTGAGGCTAAAAGTACGCTGGACTTTGCAGCAGGGCACTTATGAAGCGAGGAAGGAGAGACTCTCCTCATTTAATCTTTGCATGCGCTTCGTCTTTATGTTCAATTTCTCACTTCAGCTCACGTATATCAAGTGACCTCTGATGTCTTGCTTCTCATTTTCGGTGTCTCATTTGTTCCTTGTCAGATCCAGAACCACCCAAGTTTCCCCAGATTAGATGAGAAAGTGCAGCATGTACAGTACAGTGAAATGTTATGCACTGGACGGGCTAAGTTTGAATGATATCCATTAACTTTGGACGATTGGACAAATGCACCGCCCAACCCTGTTATTTAAAAAAAAGAAAAAGAAAAAAGAAGCCGTTCCAGTGATGGCCCCGGCTCTGGAAGTGTGTCTGTCTCAATGACACTTACAGCTTGAATCATGTCTGCAGACCAAAAACGTTGGACGCATTGATTCTGATTTCCAGAGTCTGTATTTGGTATGTTGCTAACATGGGTAATTTCCATCTCTGTCTCATATAGAGCAGTTTAATTGGTGAGATCAAAGGCTGTGTAGTTGTTTCATCACTTTTACACTTTATTCTTTTGCCTTTTGGAGTAATTTATTTAATCTCTTCTTCTGGAAAAGTTCTGCTCATGTGAAGGGGAGTGAAGCGTGAAATCTGAAATGCAGATTAGTTGGTGGAATTGCACCAAAACAACATTCTCCTTGACTTTGAACTAGGTGATGTGAATAAGCAATGAATAGGAAAGGGCTCTGTTCCAACAAGCTCTGACTTTAGCCATAAACATATCAGAGCAGATTAACTCAGAGATGTTCAACTCGTAGCTTTTAGTTCCGTGAAGGCTGATCAGAATAAGTTCAGTCTGCTCTGAGTGCGTTCACCCCGAGTTAAGTGTGTGCATGAGTAGAGGGGGAAAAAGCGATCATCAGCAGAGCTTCGGGATGCACCATGGCAACCGGTAAATAAAGAGCAAAGTTTCCATTTGAGTCCAGTTGACCGAGGAATATGAATGTGTGTCACCGTGGACCATGAGGTTGATCTCAAAGAACAGAACAGAGTCAGTTTAGTTAGCTTGAACCACGCTATCGGCATAATAAACACTGTTACATTTTTAAAAAGAGGATATCATTTTTTTGTAGTGTCTTTTTTATCTTTTGCTATGTGCTAACATGGCTAATTTCTTTTACCTAGTTTGAATTTTCAACAGGTAGAATCCACATCCTCTGTCATGTGACTGATTCAGGTGGTTTACATACATACATACATACATATTGCTGTCAAGCTTAAAGGTTAATATTTATTCCAAAGTGAAGAGATAAGTTGGGTTGAAATATTTCTTTTCTGTCAGAAGCTTATAAAAATGTGTTTTAAATAAATAACAAAGGTGTAGAAAATCCTAAATCTAATCAGTCAAAAGCTACTAGTCCTACAGAATAACACAAACAAAATGGAAAAGTTAATTCATTAGTCAGTTCCAAATAAATAATGTCCACAATAATACAAAATATAATCTCAAATTATATCAGTTCTTCTGTATAGACTTAAAGTGTTAAACAACAAAAACATGTACAGTGGCGCAAAAAAGTATTTAGTCAGCCACCGATTGTGCAAGTTCCCCCACCGAAAATGATGACAGAGGTCAGTAATTTGCACAAGAGGTACACTTCAACTGTGAGAGACAGAATGTGAAAAAAAAAATCCATGAATCCACATGGTAGGATTTGTAAAGATCCTTTGTTGGCAATAACAGAGGTCAAACGTTTACTATAGGTCTTTACCAGGTTTGCACACACAGTAGCTGGTATTTTGGCCCATTCCTCCATGCAGATCTTCTCGAGAGCAGTGATGTTTTGGGGCTGTCGCCGAGCAACACGGACTTTCAACTCCCGCCACAGATTTTCTATGGGGTTGAGGTCTGGAGACTGGCTAGGCCACTCCAGGACTTTCAAATGCTTCTTACGGAGCCACTCCTTTGTTGCCCGGGCAGTGTGTTTTGGATCATTGTCATGTTGGAAGACAGGTGTTGTGTGTCTAAAGCTTTATGCAGATCAATTATATTTAAAAAGCAATTGCAATCATGTCAAAGCAGTCATGTTACTAAAAAAATGAACTAATGTCTAACTGTAATTTCAGTGTTTGTAGAAACATAAACTCCTGGAACCTAATTCGCTCCACTTTGTATGATTGAAGAAGTTAAATTGAGTGAAAGAAGAACTGATTTAGATGCTGTCAGAAGAAACGAGTTGGAGAGAAACTCAGAGTTTGCAGCATGAATTAAAACCTGGCTTCTGAAACGGGGTCTGGGGCACCGGCAGGGTCTTCACCAGTCTCTGTTTCGCCTCACGCTGCTGCACATTACGCAGCTATTAAGGCTTTATTGTGGTTGAGCGTCGTAGTAGCTGGATGTGTCTAAAGATGTTTGTACCCGTTAGAATAGTCTGAGCTGAAGGCAGATTAAAACACCCTCCGTTCTTGCACGCCACTTCATGCAGCTCTCATCTGCCTCCAGAAAGACATTCGGTCACATCCCAATAGACACAAATTCCTGGGATAAGACAAGCTGCCATTTATTATGAATAAACTCTATTTATTTATAATAAATGGCAGTTCCAAATGCACAGTTTTTGAACTCTGGAAAATGAGTATATGGGGCAGACTTTGGAAGCTCCCATGCACGCTGACAGGCACTTCAGTGTTAGGGGCCAGTGCGTAGTTTCTCTGAACTAGCTCTTCAGATATGCTGTCCAACCAAGTCAGACATCAAATGCGTTCATAGCCATCCCCATCGGCCACACTCGGATTGGAATGCATCCCATCATCTTACACAAGCTTGTGAATGTGAAACGGTCCACAGGAGAGGAGTACAATACCTCTCTGCTCGCTCACCTGCGGAGGGCCGGCCATTCACATGGTCAAGTGGGTGTGAATGTCAGATCTATTTTAAAAGATTATGGTTGGTGTTGGCATCAGATGTGGGGTGAGCAGCCTTGGGGCCAGCTAAAATAAATTTTGGATGGAGCATAAATCCAAAGCATGCTTGAGATCAAAATACAATTTGGGTGTGAAAACTTCTCCAAAAAACCCAAAATACACTCTTTAAGTTCAAGTTCATAAATAACTCTGGGTCCCAGCAGTGAGGGTGCATTCACCCATCCAGCAGCCCCTCCTGCTTCAGCCTATTTCTAACAGTCTCCCTCATGTAATACATCACTGGAAAATCTATTTCCCACACTATGTGGAGCACATACTGCATTTGCATTTTTACTACACTATGCTCTCTTCCCATAATCCTGGGAGACTTGGCTTGGAAAATTCTAACCTGTTCATAAATGAATTCGAGTATCTACAATAGCTGACCACACGGTTCACTCTTCGATTTGTTGGTCCACAAATTCTTAGTGAACCTCATCTTGTTGCCTTTTCCTTTTGTGATGTATTAGTTTACAGCTACTAGAGGCAGTTCGAACCATTGCGAGGCAAATATTAAAGAAATTCAGCGTTATTTATTTTTTAAAAACTCTTTCACATGGAAAAGAACTCCGCTCTTGAGTGCTCAATATTTTATTAGGAACAAGTCCTTTGGTTCGTGTAGTAGTTCAGAAAATGTGCAGCCGTCTATTGTAATGCCGTGCGGAAAAATTGGGACCGAAAGAAAGCACTGCTTCAGAGCAAGCCTGCGATAATTACTCTGTGTGCTTTCGGTTCAACCGTATCTTTTATAGGACTCTTTTATTGCTTGTCTTTTGTTTTCTGATGATGTGTTAAACATCGAATATTAATCTTTGTCGGCCCACTCACTGAATAACTCTTCTTAAATTCAGCGAGCCTCACAAACATGTTCCTATGATCCATCTTCAGAATTTCCATTTTTATTTTCTGTAAATGTTATGTGGCTCTTGCTTCATAAGCCAAAGCCAGAACCTCTTCAGAGACTTATGTTAACTTGCAGGAGAAATTTTTCAAGGCGTCCATGATAAAAGTATTCGTATCGTGGCTGCCCCTCACCAGTTCCTCAGCAGGGTGCTGTAAAGTGGATTCTCTGAGATGGTGTGCAGCTGGATCCCCCGAGGGCTCTTCTTACCTGGCAGCCAGATACTGGCTGGAGTTCAGCGTGCTGAGAATATTACAGCAGGGAGCTGCAAGGCATGCTCAAGGAATGTGGTTATGTAAAAGAAATGGAAAAGAAATGTAACTATAAATATATTCTCTATATTGTACTCTGTCTTGCCTCTCTTGTGGAGTCACATTGCAGTTTTATGGCTCGACTGTGGTTCAGTGTTGGTGCTATGCAGAGCTTTGCAGAGCTGTCTTTAACTACCCAGGTGACAGTTTTAATAATATGTATAACAACTGGACATGTCTGCTACTGTTGTTCATGCTTTGCCCCTGCCTTGGAAAAAATATGGTGCATGTGTAAGCAATGTGCTCCTGGCTTGCTGGAGGTATACATGCTACTATAGTCTCCCTGTAGGCAGAATTTCCATAATCATATCTAATTTGGCGAAGAGCTACACAAATCGACACCATCATCGGACCATATACAGACATTTAAACTGCTGTAGAGTCCCAGAGCAACTACATCATATTGATCTCAGCAGGTTTAAATGCAATTCATGCAGGAGGAAATGACGTCGGCCCCGCTGTTTGAAAAGTCATCCTGATTTTGTTTTTTTTTAACTAAGTGAAGATAAAAGATTGGTGTATGAAAAGCAGCCCAGTGATTCTTATCAGAGTTTCCACCTACGTGCACGAGACCACAAACCAGGAACTCTTTGTCAAGGGAGACGTTAGGGGGCCTAACAGTGCTGCATTATGCTAATCACACAGTTGTAGCATAGTCGTTTTTTTTAAGGCAATCAGTGTGAATTTAAAAAAAATAATTGTAAAACATAACCATGGGTGTGCGCAGCTTTTATAACACTATCAGCAAATTTCTGTCTCTTCAGGAACAATTACACCTATAACGCTTTGTCTGAACCACAACGTTAGTCATACAAGTGCCTTCTTGAACACTAATTTTCTCACAGTTCAGCTAATTTTAGGAGGGACCTCTTAAAAGTCTGTTAGTTTATGCAGGATTTGTGCACTTTGTTGCTTTTCAGTGTCATAGAGCATGTCATAAACTTTATAAACGTTATATAATAACGTGTAGTACAAATGAAACGTTAACCTTTTACATAATATCTT
This sequence comes from Copadichromis virginalis, assembly GCF_057382275.1. Classification (NCBI taxonomy): domain Eukaryota; kingdom Metazoa; phylum Chordata; class Actinopteri; order Cichliformes; family Cichlidae; genus Copadichromis; species Copadichromis virginalis. Next base: position 19,879,952 of record NC_140633.1, read on the forward strand.
GAAGACAGCTGATATTAATGTTAAATGCCCAACTAAACACTATCACAACATAAGTGAATACTAAAAAAAATAACCTTCTTATCCTGATGTTATTATTTTATGGTATTTTGCCTCAAAAAACAAAACAAGGAAAGATGGCCCAAAGGTAACTATCTGGACACCCTGCTAAACGTCAGTTGCCATCTTCTTTTCCTTATCATAGATGATATACAGTTTATTTTGGTTTTGCAGTTTTTATATTGGTTGTTGAACCACTGTGTGCAGAGTAGTAGTTTTAATAAAAATGCTATATATATTTTTGTGATATTCTCTGTCAAGAAGACTAGAATGATAGACGTGGATGCTGGGCGTCTGAACGTGTACGGCATTCAGGAAAGCAGGTTCAGAATAAGTGACCTTTTGGAAAATAAAGCCTCACCTGGCATGCAAAGTAAAGAAGACTCTAGTGGAATACAGAATATTTAGAAAACGCCACATAAAATTTCAGAATAAGATCCAGGTCCTGGTCCTCATGTGTCCCCTATACCAGGATGCTCAGATGTACAAAAATGTGAGTTTGGATGGCAACGAAAAAGGCATTAAAAAAAAATCTATAACTAAGATTATAGAGCCAAGGTAGGTACAGCGACTTACTTCCATCATATTATTTTGATTTTAAAATGTTAAACAAAACATTGAAAAGATAAGAGAAGAAGATCGCACTGGTAATAAAGTGAAATATTCAGTTGTGATTTTTGTGAATAGTTGTCCATAGTTAGGTTATGAGTAAGAGAAGATGGAGTGTTTACTCTTGGTTGTTGTGGAAGTGTTGGGACTTGATACCAAAGTGTTGACATATGCATGTAATATCCTGTTGTTAGATGTCACAAATGTGAATGTTTCACGTGAATATGGCACTTACTTGTTCTTGTTCGGTCATTGTTTTTCACTCAAACTCTCTAACACAGGTAAATAATATTTTACTATAGCTATCAAGTCAACAGGCCAGTTTGACTGCAGTTATGTGATGGTGGTTACCTGCATTTACACTCACTGTTGCACATCTTAATCTGATAAGTAACTGAAGTTCAAGCTAATGGAAGATAAAGAGAGAAAGGATAAATGATTTTGTGAACTAAGGAGGAAGCAACACAAGGGCGTTCTCTGACTGCTTTAGGACAATCAATCACTCCTCCCAGAAAATTTAAACACGAACGCCTGGCAGAGGACCGGCAGACAAGCTACAAAAATACTTTTTTACTCCCTTATGAGGTACCTGCAAAAGCTGAGCACATCAGCTTTTGAGCTCATCTTTCATCCAGCCGTGCTTCAGAAAATCTCGGGGGGTACATGGGTAGAACAAAATAAAGTAAAAAAAATAAAAATAAGAAATGGTTGATTCGTTTTTGCGTTATTGCATTTAGAACTGTTTATAACTACAGGCGATATCTCTAACTGGGAAGCTATGTATAACACTGAAACTGAAAATAGGATGTGATGATTTGCAAATGTCATAAACTCATTTTGTATTCGCAGTAGAGCAAAGCACACAAATCAAATATTTAAATCAAGAAAACGTAACATTTTAAGAAGGGCAAAAATGTCATTCTGAGAGTGATGGCAGCAACACATTTTTAAAAAGTCAGGACAGGGTCATGCTTACCTCTGTGTGTCATCCCCTCTTCTTTAAATAAGAGTCTGTAAATATCTGGGAAATAAGGAGACCAGCTTTTGACAGCTACCTATAGGGTGGTGTGGACACGCAAGTTTTAAGAATGAGACAAAGTGGGATTTTAAAATTGGTACAACAGGTTGTCCACTAAATATCTTGGCACACGTTCAAATCTCAGTGACCTTGACTTCGAGCTTAAGGTCAGAATAAGTTAGAACAAAGCATTGTAAGACTTTTAGACTGATGCTATGTGGTTCTCAGGCCAAATGTCCAGTAATTCTGAAGGTTCAGTGGCCTTTCAGAGGAAATTAAAAACACATTGAGGAAAAGGCCATGGCTAAACAGAAACATCGCACATATCTGCAATAATATATAAACCACAGAATGCTAAATAAGTAAAAACATATTTTAGCTCATTCAATGGCTGTTTGACAGCAACGTGACTCGGTTAACTTAAGTCAAACTGTAGCAACAGTGACAAGCCCTTTTCAGCATCCCTTGGGAGAACTCTTATCTGCTGTTGTCTGTGTTGCTTGTTTGTTTGTTATTTTCATATTTGACTGTGTTAGATCTCTTAGAGACGTGCAGGTGTTTTCCCGTTTCTGAACATGTTTGCTTTGTTATTTGCATTCCATAACATTCAAGCAGCTAACCACTCTCCTCTTTCCTGCTGCACAAGCTTCAGCTGCTTCACTTTCATACACCCACTTTCGATTTCGGTCTTATTCTTTACAAGATCCGCGCTTTATATTCTGTTTGCCTCCTTTGTCCATCACAGCCTCCTGCCAAGTCATTTTGTCTTCTTTTGCTGTCTGGCAACGTCTCTCTTACATGTTTCCCGTTTTGTTGTTTCTTTGTGTATCCCTCAGAAGATAGCTCTCTACTCCGCCCCCGCCTCTCCATCTGTGCCACACACTTGTGTTGTTTCACAGTTACTGAAGCACACATCCTGATTGCTACCAGGTGAGGCAAACTACAAATGCACACACATGCTTGCATGACATGCATTGGAGCACACACATACAGTCTGCAGTGGTTCAGTGGTGCATTTAGATGACATTTGCTTGGTGATAACATTGCCACTGGCTAGGTTTGTGTTTTGCACTTTGTCTTTGCTTTTTGTGTGTCGGGCATACTGCAGCTGTTGTTTTCAGGTGTTAAATGGCGCATTTTCCATTTAGGAACATTTGACCTCCAGTGTGGTAGACATGTCAAAACTCCTAGAAGGAAAATCCCACCTGACTGTGGTTTTAAATGTTCTCAGAGGAATCAGATGTGTGTTTCCACAGTGTATTTTCTTTCTCTCATGCCGTTTCTGCTCCCTCTAGCCTAGTTTCTCCCTGCTGCTTTCCTCCTGCTTGACTGGGGTCAGCAGATGAGCTTTGACCTCCTGTGTGGCCCCTGAGCGAACAGCTTGGAAGCTGCGTGAACGCATAGGGGCGGAAGGCCACAGGGGCACCCGAGATCAGTTGTGCTGTACTCTGCAGGACCCAGCAGCTGCAGAGACAGGAAGCTGTAATTAGGACTAGAAGAGGCTTAATACTCAGAGCCATTTTTTTCCCTTCCTGCCAGTCTTCCATTCTTGCTCTCTTTCTCTCTCTAGAGAGAGAAATGCTTCCACATTAGGAGACCAAAACTCGCAATTACATGTGATTGTAATCCTCTGATGTGAGGCAATTTAATGCTTCATTTATTCACCTTCATTGCTGTATATTTCATGCCTTAATCCATCAGTGAGCCCAACGTTTTGTACACCAGAGTATTATCAAAGCTGTAGGGGGGGGCGTGCAAAAAAGTGAAGTAAACAAAGGTGTTATGTTGTCAGATTTGCAAAGTAATGTAACAACGAATGCTTTTGAATATTATTGTTGAATATTATCACACAGGAAAAACCCCCCAAAAAAACCAACTACAAGTAAAAGAATTACACCGTGATGCCTTTGCCTTTGTAAATGGAGGAACAGTAACTGCGTGTAATACCTGCCAGTCAGATTAACAGTATTTCGTCTCTATCTGCCATTCTGCAATTCATCTCATGTAAACAACGTGGCGCACAGCGTGACGTGAAAAAGGCACATCCCTTTGACATTGCGTGAGGAACTCTGTATTCCTCGTCCACAGGAAAATCCAAAAAAGGAGGTTTAAAAAAAATCACAGTTTTCGGTGATTCGAAACACCGTTTACGTGTAGAGGAAACAGCTGCGTTTTCAAAAATACCCGTGTAGGTGCAGACATAGCGTAAAAGAGTTGGTAGTTTATTTTCTTACTATCTGTAATTTATTGCAGATTACTTGTATTTGCTTAATTGTTTACTAAATGTTTGAGGTGTGAAATAAACCACAACAGAGCAAAGTATGGGTGTGTGTGGTTGGAGGATGTGTTTGTGCGTGTGCCTGTGCGCGTGCACGCACGGGGGGCGAACATTTTTCTTGTAAAACAAAGGGGGCCCAGCAAAAAAGTTTTGAACCACTGACTTAAGGTGTGTGTGTGTGTGTGTGTGTGTGGACAGACAATTTGCACGCCACTATAGTTGTGAGGACCAACAGTCACTTATAGGGGCAAATTGCCCGACCCCACGAGTTTGAAGGCATTTTTGCGGCTCAAAATGTGATTGTAGTATCAGGGTTAGGATGAGGTTATGGTTACGTTTTAGGCTGAGAGTTAGATATTCATTTGTGATTGTTGGGGTAAGTGGCTAGGGAAAGCATTATATCAATTAGATGTCCTCACTAAGAAAAAAAAAAAGTGTGTGGGTGTGTCATAAAAAAACAAGACTATACCGCAATTTTTCTTTTTTTGAAAAGTAAAAAAGAAGGAAATTAATCAAAATTTAACTATCATTTTGAGTAAATAGTAGGATAATGGCAGATTCTTGATTATAGGAACCATTGTTTCATCAATGTTCAGGTACAAGAACTGGACTTAATAAGGAATGAAAAAATAGCCAATGCACAAAGACAAATTTCAAAGAAATTCAAAAACCCTGCTCAAGACCACTTTAGAAAAAATGCAAAAGTCACTCAGGACTTGTGCACAATAAGGTATTAATCTATTCCACTTCTAAAAATGTGTCAGTAAGTTGCTACATGTTTCTTTATGAATACACATAAAGAGTAAAAGCCATCATAATATGAAACAGATGCAAACTTCTTTAGAGGCAGAGTCATAAACTTTTAATGTCCTCATGCCTCTTTATGGGTTATATCATCTCATGAATCAATTAAATGTTCATTTAGCAGCAGGTAGCAGTGATGTAAAGCATTACTAATTGATCAGCCATTTGGTTCATCACTGTGTACATCTTGGGGAAAGTACTTTAAAGACAAAATCACGATATTCAACTGCCGTTCTGTGACACAGCAACAGAAACCCCCCACAACATTGCGGTTGCCGTTAAAGTCATTTTGAAAGCTACTATTTAAACAAAGCTTCCACGTGAAAGGCTTCCTTTGAAGCTTTTGTGTGGAGGCTTAAAGTTTCCTTCAAAACCTTCAAACCTCACGTTAACAAGCTTCCATGGGAAAACTTGGGTTGTTTTTGTTTATTAAATTGGGGAATTCATCCAATGATCCAAATTGTATTTCATCTTTGTCTGATGTTGCGTTTAAACAGCCGGAGCAGCTTTAGTTTTAAAGTTGCGTCTGGAGCTTTCAGTCTTACATGAGGGAAGTTTGATTACAACTAATAAATGGGGCCAGTCTTTAAAAATTCTCTTTAGTTGCAAATGGAAAGCGGCCAAGTTCTTGTGCGCAGACAGTGGTTTCCTGTGTGAGCCGTATGGTTTCACGCTCACATCCCCTCATGCATGCATGTGCACGCTGCCTCAACTAATTAGTACCTCTCTTTTTCGCAGGGTCCTGTTATATCCTGGCAGACACATGGACAGGGAGAAATAAAACCGTCAGTTCAGGTGAGTATTTCAAACCTCTCACTGCCTCTTTTGGGCTTCCTATCGGTTTTTAACTGTACTTCCTTTACAGGCCCTCCACCTGACCTCTGGGGTAAGTCCTAGCTGTGGGACTTGATGTTGGTGGGCCCACAGAGCTGGCGTGCATGTGAGAAAGAGGCAATGAAGTCCAGTATGAGGCACTGGCGGAGGCTGATGCTGGTGGGAATACTGGCCTGGGCTCTCTTCTTTCTCGCCCTCCTGTCATATTTCCTGGATGCTCGTGTGGATGAGCCCCTTACTTCTGCTGGTGCTTTACTCTCCCAGCACCCAGACACACGCCGTCTGGCCTCCATACAGGCCTCCCATCAACAGCATGCCGTGGTAAAGCTGACTTTACCATTAACTACAACGTATCCCAGAGATAAACCGGAGCTGGAGCCTCTTGTCAAGTCCGGGACCCCAGAGACCAGCCTGGAGATGAGCCAGAACCCAAACAATCTTCCTTACGCTGTTTATGGCAGCCAGGAAGTAAGTCGCCAGGACTATCTTGACCCACAGAGCCTGGCAGCCTGGTCTTCCTTTGGTACAGAAAATGTGGGTTCTCACTCAGATCCTGTAGTCCAGAGTCGTGAGCGACAGTCACAGACTGCAGACTATCAGAACCACTTCAGCAACACTCAATACCAAGGTGGCAGGGAGGAAGGTGATGAAAAAGAAAATGAAGATCTGGGAAACAGAAGGAAGAACAGAGTACACAGTATGGCCGGCGATGACTTCTCTGATCTGGAGGAATTCTATTTCTCCAAATCCATCTCGCTAATAAAGCGGCTCTGGAAGGGTCGAGTGTCGGCAGGCATGCTGAGTCTTCGACTGCAGCGTGCCATGAAGGAATACGTCAACTCCAACAAACACCATGTTTCCTACAAGGGGAATCGCAAGCCCGCTCAGAGTGCCAAGGAGCTGCTTTGTGAATTGAAGAATCAGGCCCGGCTGAGGACAGTAGACGGGTTGGAGCAACCCTTCTCTTCACTTGGCTGGGCTCGTCTGGTGCCATCCCTTCCCCTGGAGCAGCTGTACAAAAAGGAGAACAGGAGAAGCTTCAAGACCTGTGCTGTGGTCACCTCTGCTGGGGCCATCCTTCGCTCACGATTAGGCAAAGAGATTGGTAAGCACCAAATAAGTCACTTTCTGGCATTTTCCAGAAAAAGTCTACTGCAAACGTGTATTCTGTTGAAACTTGTGCAATTACAGATACTTTTCCCCGAATGTCTTAAATACAGCACTATAATAATTATGTAATCTAAATAATTTCCATGAAATTCTTTATAACAAATTATGAGACAAAGTGGGGCCGGTGCTGCAATTAGAAGGCTTTGTGTGTCTCTGACAGTAAAGGCTAAAGTGGAATTCAATCCTATTCAACAGTAGTAAATTTCACAGAAATTAGTCTGTGAAGAAGTCTTAGTCTTAGTCTCAGTCTTGGTCTCAGTTGACTGCAGGTGAGTGCAGCTGACTGAAACTAGCATCAAGTCACAGGATGTAGAATTTCACTGAAGTGTTTTATGGAGAAACAGCAATACTCGGAATTAAGTAGGAACAATAACAGGTTGGACATGTTACTGCTGCCAAATAAAGGTGTCCCCTGTACCTAATAATAAATTACCATTAAATGATTCATTAGATTGTTTGATTGCTGCACAAAAGACTCGCCTGTTCTCTAAGTGTCCCACTCAGGAGTGGTAGTCTGAAGGTCAGCACATTTCCACTTTGTGCCTGCAGAGATTAGCATTTGCTCAGGTTTTTGTGTGGCTTTTGCTGATTAACTTGTCAAGCTGATTGTGCGCAGCGTTGAGTGCGTGCCTAGTAAGCTAGATATCTTTGCATTTGAATGTGTGCGTTCTTGGTTTAGAGACTTTTGGCAGCTCTCCGGTAAGTGGGGAGAGTGTGAATTCAGTGACAGATGGCTCCGCAGAAAAAACAGAACCCCCTCTGGTAACCAATCAGGCCTCTTCACATCACATATAGCTTCCTTGCATTTCTCTCTGAATTCAGCTGTTCAGGGCAAGCGCTAGAATTAATAAGAAGGTCTTCAGCTTTGTGGCTTGAATTTTTTTTTTTACATCTCTATAGACTGATACGGGTATACAGATGTCACTGCCACAGAACACGTTTTACAAGAAAGACAAGAAAGTACACCACACTAGGGCTGAACGATTATGGAAAATAATCTAATTGCGATTTTTTGCCCCAATATTGCGATTGCGATGCGATATGCGATTATTTTTTAAGGTCTTTGTCTTCTGTATTATTAAACAAAGACAAGCAATACATCATATAGTATGGCCAATACTATATTACATTAATTTTAAACTGTTCTTTCCTGGAAGACAGACCTCTGTTATGATGACATGAGGTGATGCATGAATTGATGACTGACATTTTTATTTAACTTCTTCAATCACAACAGTATATTTGAACATACACAATAGTTTATTTTTAGCTTACAAACATCTGAGCATAAAGTGCTGACAAGGAACCCTGGTGTAAACATTAAAATGAAAGTCAGTACAATGTGCAGATTGCAGAAATATACATAAAAAAAATCAGTGGCTTTACCACACTCAGTTTTTCGACATCTGTGAACTACTAGACAGTCATTCAATTAAAAAATAATATTAAATAAATAAAACTAATAAATAAAAAATACACACATCTTACTGATCTCTGCAGTCAGTAACATTACACATAAAGTGCAAACATAATAGCAATTGTATAAACACACACACAAACACGCCTTTAAAATTTAAAGGCGTGAAATTGGACGGTCTAGTTCTGATTAGCGTCACCGCTGTCTCGGTGGAGTTTAATAAACTCGGCCGTCTGCTTCTTGCTATCTAAAATATAACCAGACACTGGTGTAAATTCTCGACTGTCTCATACTTCTGTTTAATAAGTTTTCTGTTTGACGTTTAGTCAGCTGTGTGAAAACCAAGGAGGAACCCACCCGGGGGATTAATAAAGTTTTATTTTATCTAATCTAATAACTTTAATCTCAGCCAAACCGATTTACTCACGAACAAACAAAACACTGAAAAAAGCCCAACAATAACATTTTTAGGTTGTCTAAGTGACTTATATATTACGTTTAACCCGAGCAGCGAAACTCCGCGGTGATCTGAAAATGATGTGCCAGGAGTTGTGCCGTTCTCGGCCGCATCAGTAACCCTCGAGCTCCCGGCTAGCTGTCGAGCTGGTGGGTAGCAGACGCCTCTGAAAACGTCGAAGCACTTTTGCAAATATGGGATATCTTGATAAACCGAGCAGATATTTGATGTTTACACAACTACTTTCTCGCCTGAAAATATGTTAAAAGTTTATTTTGTGACCCAGAAAGATTAGTATGAGTAATTTTAAAACTTAGTAGCGGCCGCCATTGCTGGAAACTGGAGTTTGGCTGGGCCGCGCTATGAATTCTGGGATATGGTAGTAATTTGGACAGCCTTCGGCGCGTCGCTGTGACGTAATCGGTCTACAAATGCGGCCTCAGGAGGATGCAGCCCATGAATTGTATAATATAATCGCAGTATAATCGCAGCCTTTGCGGTTAGAAAATTGCACTTGATCATGTCGCGATATTATCGCAAATGCGATATATCGTTCAGCCCTACACCACACAGAGAAATGGGTACATGCGGGCAATGGAAACAGACTTCTGCAGGTGACCCTTTGGTTATCAGTGAAAACATCGATGCCACAAGCCTTCAGTCTTTAGCGCGCTACTCTGTTGTGTGCTACTTGGAAATCAGCAGCAACATCTTTTCCTACAATTTGAAAAACATACAAGCCACCTCCCATTGTTAGTGCATGAACACGTGACTTGGTATATGAGAAACAGGTGACTGAGATGGGAATGAGTTTTCAGTTTCAGGCACCAAATCTAAATCTTTCTGTATCATCATCTCCCGTGTTTGATTTTGATGCCTGGCCAGTCATGTGTCCCATATGCATGTGCTCGCATACAAAAAATAATAATAATAAATTCTACCAGTGTTATACGGTACTTTAGTCACGAATTAAATAAAGAGCTGTTCTAAACAGTATCCTGAGTTGGTATGATTACACACAAACCTTCTTATAGAAAGCTGCTGTTGATGATTTCTGAGGTCACCCACATCTCAGTGTAAAAACAGCTGCAGGATACCCATTCAGTGTGTAATCATCTACGTATTCAGTTAAGAGATGTTTAACTGATGTGCTGTAGTGTCTTGATAAATGGGACCGTTGTTATGAAGCTGATTATTTATTGAACAGCGTCACAGTGCTTTAAAAGAAACAGCATGTATTTGCTACATTAATTCTCAGGCTTAGCTTCAGCAGGAAATCAGATGGCATTGATCTCACTCTGTCTACTCATTCTCACCCTGTTGTACCCCCTGAAAGGCTTCTCTGTGCCAGAACCTGTATTTTGCAGGTATGAACAGTGAGTCATTCATTCATTCAGTTAACCTGTCCGGACTTGAATATGACGATCGCTCTAAATTTTGAGAATACCAGAGGCAGGTTGACTGACTTTTGGATTGTAATGTTCCTAAGTGTCTATACACCACTGAGGCCATGCTGTGAGAGTTTGTTGGTCAGGACTTGGTTCATAGTAAGTGTGGTGATGTGTGCCTGCCATCATGTGGTGAACACGGCAAACTGCATCCTCATTCCAAACACGGTATGGAGAAGATTCGTCTTTGGCAGGGTTATTCAGTTTGATGCTGCAGTAAAACACTCAATTCAGAGGTTTGTTTTATTTATCAGTGTTTAGACACAACTCTAGTGTTATTTATGTTTCAAATTTATCATGCGAGATAAGTAAATATGCTTGAATATCGGTGCTCTCTAGAAACTGTCTCATTTTCCTTGCAACTCTTAAGTATGGATTGTCTTGATGCATGCTCTATTATCCAGGTGAATTATGAGAGAGAAATAAGAGTTATGAGAATTTGCATATTAAGGATCAAGGAACTGACTCCAGCCCGTTGTTCTTTCAGTGGGGCTGGAGTCAGTCATTATGCAAATGGACTTTTTAAAAGATTGGGGAAACCTGCAGTCAGCTGCAACAGAAGAAGTCACTCCCACTGAAAACGCTACGTCCAGATGAACAGAATCAACTTTTGGGGAAGTCTGGATTGGTACCGTCCAATGGCAGTATTAAATATGTTACTGAAATGCAAGGCGTTTTTCCTGAACTTGTTTTTCCAGAATAATACAGACAGTTTTTTAAACTTGAACCAAGTCATATATACCTGTCCCTGTTTGTGTAAGGGGGATATTGGCCATGATAGTAACAAGAGACAAAATAATAAGCAGTTATTCATGTAACTCCATTTTACTTTAGTGAATAGTTATGGCAAAAAACTTCTTTTTCTTCTACTACTACAGTACTACTAGTACTTTAATCTCAGAATTCTGACTTTTTTCTCAGAAGAAGAAGATTTTTTCTAAGAATTCTGAGTGAGTCAGGAGTGAGCAATGAATTTTTTCCAGGAACCCCATGAGAAACTGGGCCGCACCACTCAGTTAGACTCAGTTCTGCTCTCATTAATTTTATTATTATGTGCTACGCCTTTACTAAATAATCCTTTTTTTTTATCCTTTCTTTCTTCTGAAGGTGTTAAATAGGCGTTTGGCCTCCATCAAGACAGAGGCTGATCGCTGCTTGAAGGACTCTTCTTTAAAGCCATCCTTCAGCTTGAGCTCTGTAGAGAATGGACATGTTTACTGTGTTTTATTAGAGCCTTGTTTGCTGTTGTGAAGCTGCTCTGAGTTGTAAACCTGCTGGTGGCAGTGATGAAGGGGTATCAGATCACAAGCTGAGGGATCATCCATTTTGGTGTTAGTTCAATGCAGGAGGAGGACGCCTGAAACTGACAGATCGATCAGCAGACAGGCAGGAATTAATTTGTAATTGTTACAGCAGCCATCCATCAAGGTGAGGATTTCAAGTTGTTGAGGACCGTGAAGGACATGTGAACAAAAAAAACCAGTAAACTCCTTATGTGAGCCATGGCTCTTTGTTTACCTGAGCCAACCACCGGTTACATCCCCGAGCCTGTCGGATATTGTTGTCAACAATTAGTGCAAGTGTGATTTTCATCCCTGTAGTCAGTGTGTCGTCACTGACTTTGGTTGAGGTGCTTGGTTATTGAGATGTTTGCCTGTGTTTTCTCCTCTAAATAAATTTGGACTAAGTAGAAATTCTGAAAGATGATGGTAATTGCTTTAAGACCTTGAAAACATGAGCTGGTAACATTTGGAAGAGACATCTGATATTTGTTTGTACATCTTCAAAGCCTGGCTTCACCCTTTAAGTTTTTTTTTATATCGCTATGAAGAAGACTTTTTATGGAGGGAAATTGTCTGTATATTTCCATGATAACAGATGCAACTCAAGGCCAGTTTGTTACCTTGCTTTGAAAGACTCCATGGTTTCCCTTTCAGACGCTCATGATGCAGTTTTACGTTTCAATGCTGCACCTACAGAAGGCTACGAGAGAGACGTGGGAAACAAAACCACTATCCGCATCATCAACTCGCAGGTGAGTTAGGATGAGGCCTTAAATGACAGTGAATCCTTAAAAGAAACAGATTTAAAAAAAATACAGTCATTTATATTTTCAACTCACTATTTATGTAGCAAAGTAATGCCTTTAGAAGTGTATAAATGGTCAAGTGTTTCATCCAAATGACGATGAGTTCATTGTACTTAAATAATCTGAACTCAATGGTATGAACTGTCATTAGCAGATAGATTAGTTCTTTGGAAAAAAACACCAACAGCTTCTTTAGTCTTTGTTTTGTGTAGTCTGTCTGGAGATGTTTAAACGTTTGCTTTGCCTGGCCAAAAAAACATATTTGTGTAATCATATTTACTGGACAGGCTTTATGTTGGTATCTGCCTCCTAGTCAAATTTATAGTAGGCACATAAAGAGGTTCTCTCTGTGTTTTTATTTGTATTTTGGCAAAATAGTGACCATGCATCTGAATGATTGTGCTTTACATTTGAAAGTAAGACTTACATTTCATGTGCTGTGTTACAGATTTTGGCAAATCCTAGGCATCGGTTCAATACGAGCTCTATCTACAAGAATATAACTCTGGTGGCCTGGGACCCCGCACCTTATGCTGTCAACTTACACAAGGTATATGTGTTTTCACTTTAGCAGTTTCAGCAGATCATTTTCAGGAGTATAGGAATATTAAAGCGGGTCGTCTTAGGAAAGTAAACACAGTTATTGTTGTGTATGTAGCCACAAACACATGTAGGAAAAGAAGCTTGTTGCCATGATGTCATCTCGTCTATCTCTGACTTCCACCTGCCCTTTAAAAGGTTTGGTTCATGTTAGCAAATGTGTCCAAAACAAGATTTTATTCCGAGGCTCCTTTCCCCTTATCCTCCTCTCCGTGCTTCCCGTTAATTGTTATTCGGTGAATGGCCTGATTGTTTGAGGTTAAATTATATTTGCATGCAGCCTCTGCTTTCAGTGATTTCATTTATCTGGTGAATTACATGAAATTTCTTTTTTTCATCATCATTATTATTATTATTATTATTTTTTTTTTTAACGCTTTAATTAATTTTCTGAAGGACATCACCAAAACAAACAAGATCATTTATATTCCTGCATTAACCTTTAATCCTTTTAATCAGTGTTGTGCTGCTAGATTAGGTCCTTACGTCAGAATATATCAGATTAAGTAAAGATTTAAAAAATGGCTGATTTGTTAGTTTATTACTATCCATGCAAATAGAGTTCAAGCGTGCGTGCAGTGCATTGTTATATAGCTACAGTATTTGTCATACTGCTCACCCAACTGCTCACATAGCCAGTAGACAGCACGGTAAAGAACAGGATTACTGGATGTGGACTGATGGGGTTTTAATAAAGAACACGATGCTCCACTGACACTTGACCTTTGTCTCTACATCCGTGTTTTCAATTCTATCCTCGCTCATTGTCAGTAGTTAACCTTTGGAAATACTGGAAGGTGTTGTTGCTGTTGTCCAGTTTCTTGTAGCTTTTAGCACCTCGCAGTGTGTCTGTCATGTAGCTTTCCTTCTCGTATATAAGTTTGTTCAGTTTATTTTTACTTTGTATCCCATGACACTCGCCAAATGATTAAATGTGTTACATTTCTTAACTTTATTTAACTTAGATATAAGTAAACTGCTTGTTAATGCAAATATCTAACCAGCCAATCACATGGCAGCAGGTCAGTGCATTTATGCATGTAGACATGATCAACACGACCTACTTGAAGTTCAAACATAGTGTAAAAATGAAGAAGAAAGCTGGGGTTTTGAATATGTGGTTGTTGGTGGCAGATGGTCTGGTCTGACTATTTCAGAAATTGCTGAGCTACTGGGATTTCCGACACAACCAACAACCATCTCTAGGGTTTGCAGAGAATGGTCAGGAAAAGAGCAAATATCCAGTTTGGCAGTTCTCTGGGTGAAAATGCCTTCAAATAGAGACTGTTTATAATCAAGGTATGCAGAAGAACACACAACATGTCAAGCCTTGCCCAGATGGATTACATCTGGTTTTGTGAATGTTACAGTGAGTTCATTAGGGGTGCTAGTGGTGATATATATTTTCAGTGATATAGCAGGAAATTAACTAGGCATATAATTATTTTCTTTCTCCTTTCCCCCTTATTTTTCAACTAACCTGCAGTTCACAAGAGCATAATAAACCTGGACATTCTGTTTTTGGTGTGCCACCCCGATATTTTAGTGGCCCCCATATGGCCACCCCTATGAAAAAAATCTGGAGGCTCCCCTGATAGTATACCAAAAAACAGCATGCATATATATATATATATATATATATATATATATATATATATATATATATATATATACACACACACATACATATTATAAGTGCAGTTACTAATTATTATCCAATGCATGGATGCAGTAACTTGCATTGTGTGTTATATAGTTTCTCAAAATATACATTCCCAGTAGTCGGGTCTTTATTTCAAAGCCCTTACACAGATTTACATTAAAAGCCATTAATTCATAATATTCAGCTCTCATGAATTAGTGGAACAACTGTTATTTAATTTGGCTTTTAATGATAAACTACAAATTATGAACAATGATTTCATGCTCTCCTTTATTTCTGCGGTCAAACTGGAGATGGTACAACTGATGAAAATGGACATGCACACTCCCACGAATCCATTATGAGTACTTGGCACACCGATTACATCAGTTTTCTTATGATTTCATTTGTCCAACTGTGATGTATCCCTACAGTGCACTTGCTGTCTTCAATCACAGTATTGTTCTCTACACAGCTGTGCTGCACCGTTCGTCTAAGACACTTAACATTTTCTGGGATGTTTTGACAGCTTAAAATTTCAGTCAAACCACCTGATTGACTCCAGAGCCCTTCAATTTCCTGACCGGAAATAGTCTCTTACATAGTTTCAATGACTCTAAAGTTTTTAGCATAACAGCCACGCTACTATAAGACAGCAGCTCACTGACTTTTCTGTTGAGAGGCTGACTTGTTGGTGGGAAATTATCAGTATGCACTAGGCTTATATCTGCAAAAGGTCCTCACCTAAACCAGGATTTGTTCTGCACATGCACACACTTCCTGTCTGAGCATTTAGTGCAGCTACATCGATTTGTTCCTCCGCTATGATGTTATTTCAGGAAATTACATTTAATATGCTTTAGTTCTATTTTGTTAAATGCATACCCTGTAAGCCATACATTATTTATGTCCCTGGGTAACAACACAAACCTCACATGAATAAAACATAATCATCTAAACTGTGAAAGAAAGCATAAATACAATTCAAATGTATTCCAGAGCCACTCAACATGATACAGCATAAAACAGCAGTGACGGACGTTTATCTGTATGGGCGTTTTGTGTTTTTTTTGCAATGTTCGCAGTCTGAAGATACATTTGACTAAACTTCAGCATCCATTCAGAGGAGTTTTTGTCCAAACGTTAGAGACTGACAGATGTTTGCAAAGGGCTGCACTCTATCTTTAAACATCTTTTCCTTCTTATCTTTTGCTTAAGGGGGGCTTTTTTAGCCTTTGAGATAGGGTGGTGGAAAGAAGACAGGAAACACACAGCCATGAGTCGATTCAAACTCAGGCCTCTGCAATAGCCTTATGGCATTTGGGCCACCTGCTCAACCCAGTGAGCGATACTACTGTTGCTATTTTTGTATTGACTGCAGTCTTCATTGTTTTGAATAGTAGAAAATCCTCTAAATATCAGAAACATTTTTAATTATTGGAAAAAAAAAATCACGTTGTCTTATTCTTATCTGACTCATGATTTGAGATTAAATCTGTCTGCTGTGTTATCTCTCGTCAGTGGTACACTAGTCCGGACTACAACCTGTTCGGTCCATACATGGAGCACCGCAAGCTGCATCCTGACCAGCCCTTCTACATCCTTCACCCTAGCTATGTGTGGCAGCTCTGGGACGTGATTCAGGGCAACACAGAGGAGGACATCCAACCCAACCCCCCATCATCTGGCTTCATAGGTGAGTGCACACTCACGCATGTCTTGCATGCGTGCAGTGGTTGCACATGTGATGCACGTCTGTCCCTTCAGCTGCTTCTTTGTTGTTATCTTTGCAGATTGTTGCCCGCTCCTATAGCAGATATATATGCACACAAACACACGCACGCTTGTTTGCTGATGGTGTCACTGAATGCACAGTGACACCATCAGCAAGTGGCAGGATTATGCAAAATACCAACACACTCGAAACCAATATATTTAAACAGACAGGAATGAAGATATGCACTTCACCTTCCTGTCCTGTTGCACTGTGCATTCTTATACATGATGCTAGGAAAACGGGAAATTGGTTCGGTTGTCTTATTCTTGAAAAGCTGCACACATCCTGAACTTGCTAGGGAAAACTTTCCTGAAATTTCTTTAAGTAGTCTTCATTGAATTGTTGTCCAGGCTTCTTGAAAGATTTTCAAAGCTCTTTTTTGGATGTTGTATTTTTTTAGGCCTGCCAATTCTTGTTTTGTCCTCCACCTATCAAGTTTCCTCAAATATCTCAAGGAAACACCGCACACCATGCTGAGATATGGCTATTTTTCAGCTAAAAGCTCTTTGAGAATCACCTTAGTGGGAAACATACTATATTATGCTTGTCAAACTGGCATTTTCCAGATTCGTCTGAAAAGATTCTGCTAGAGAAAAAAAACCCACATTTTTTGAAACAGGAAAGCAACAAAGACTCCACAAGAACACGAAATCTAAGTAGCATTCACGCTAGTGAGCAGATATTTGGTGTACAAAGGGAAAAACTTGCAAAAGCATAAATAAAGCATCAGCTATAAAATATCTAAACAGCATATTAAAAAAAATAAGTCAATTCAAATTCAGCGGACTGCAGAGGGTTGCACATGAGCGCAGAGGAGAAACTGGTCACTCTTTAATCTAATTACACTTTTCTTTTAGCTTAATCCAGCAGCTCTGCTGCATCACAACCCAGGAATCTGCGCTTTGGTTTGCCGTGCATCGGGCGACCCACGTTACAGCTGGTTTTCATTGTGACTGCACTTGATAATCTGTGAATCAGTCGCTGATTACACAGCTTAAATGGAAGGCAAAAGAGCTTTACACTGGAGAAACAAAACCCTGCTGAAGTGTTAGGCATGACTGCCTGTATTTAAAATGTCACAATGTTCCTTGGAGGACTCTGTTGTTTATATTTGTCATGTTACTTTAAATTAGACTGTTTTCCACTCAGCTGAGATTTTGACCTTCAGGGGAAAATGAAAAGCCGTCACCCATCTGTTGCTGTTACAGGATGTGTTTCCATTCTTTTTGGTTTTAGACATTGGCGTTTTGTCAAAAGTGATTAAGAAAAACGTATTATTTTCTGTTTTGTCCTCATTTGCACCTCTTTCATTTAGGAAATACAAGAAAAGGTTCCTTTTGCTTTTTATAATATTCACAATGTCACACCATCCTCCAACCTAATTTACGATGCATGATACGTTCCTTTTTCAGCAGCAGACATTTTTATTAAATCATTTGAATCCAGCAATAAAATACAATTAAACTGGTGACGATAATGTTATTTGTAATACCCAGCATTTCTGAACAGACTACTCTTAAAATTAATTTCATCCGAGTCACAATTACAAACACAATTTGACTTAACTAATAACACAGTGCTTTTCTTGTTTTTATTGAATACACTGAGCAGTCAGCTGCATCGCAGACTGGAAAGAGTAAGCAAAGCTTTTGTTGTGGCTTATTTTTTTGCTTGCAGCCTCTTGAAGAAGCACCAACCTCAATCACACATTTTCTGAAGGTCCTGAATGGCACCGCACAAAAGTGAGGAGGAAAATGACTCATCAATATTTTCTGCAACTCTATGTCAGTGGGTTGAGGTCTGAGCACTCTGACCTCACTTATAACTCCCTTAATCTTGAGCAGGTCCTGGTCCATTATAGTTCTAGATCTACAAAAGCAGTAAAATACTGATATCTGCTTTATGTCTTGCAGTTGTCATTTAAGTAAGGCCAGCTAAATGTAATCAGTTTCCCTAAATTTGTGCATTGTATTTCCCAGATATGCCCGTAATGTCCATCAGTCATCAGACTGGAATCCTTTTTCTGTGGCTGGCCGTACTGGATAATCATTTTGAAACACTGGCCCTTTTATTCCGGAAAGAAGATGAAATCATACCTGCAAAAACTCCTGCAAAGAAACAACTTTGTAAGACCAACTAAATCATAACCAAAGAAAGCACAGCACAAACACAAAAACGAACACAATTCAAATAAACGCCTTCATGCAGAACAAAACTGAAGTACACGCATGATAAAGGTTCTGGGGGCTTAACCTTTCGAATTCTTCAACATTTAAAGCCAAAGCAGCAGGAGGGAAAGAGGAAAAGCAGAGTTAAATGATGCTTTAAATGATCCTTGCTGATCAAATCACAAGTCTGCGCAGTGACCTCCCCATTTACAGTGACACAGCGACTGAAAAGCAGCAAGGAACAGGCGCTGTTTTACTGGGTTTTTTTTAAACTCTTTGTTTAAAATGTAAATTTAAAAAAAGATCCTGTAGTTCAAAAAATAAATTTGGCCTTTTTAAACTGTGGATGAAAACTAAGAATATGTAATATACTGAAATATATATAATATATACTGAAATGAATGTAATGCATACACATCAGTTCGGAAACAGACTAAAACCTTGAACCCACCACAGTGACGGTGCCCTTTATTAAAAAATACATATTTTTAATAGACGCAAAAACGTAGAAATAAGTTTGAATGAAGTTCTTACCTTGTTTTTTTTGCATGTACTGAACAGGAGAAGGTGCGTGGTGGATGATAAAACTGATTGATACCAACATGTCTGGTTGCATCACACATGGGTGTACATGTATGTGTGCATTTGCATACTTTACATGCATTTCTGTGGTCGTTTAGCACTTTTGTGTTATGTATAGTAAAAGAAAAAAAGGTTTAAAAGGGCACATTTATGGTCTACAAATACAAGTTTACACATAACACGAAAAAGCACATCTACTTTCTGAAAGCTCTTGTCCACAGTCCACCGGAGTTCACATTCTGGGTTATTCGTGCTTCATTGTGATGGCGGTGATTCCTGTCTGATTAATGCTCATGTTCAGGGGGTGACCTCTGGAGGGTTTGCGTGCTTGGTGTCTGCGGTGCTGTAGCACTGGTTGAGAGCTTCGGTGGAGATCTGGGCGGTGCAGGCCACCGTGTTGCTGTAGACGCGCCGGTTAAGGTGGATTACCGTAGTCTTGGACGGCATCGAGGTGTCGCCTTTCTCCGATGACCAGCGATCGCAGTGAAACAGAATCAGGAAACACCTGTAAAACTGAGAGGGAGAGGAAAATAGTGGAATCACTGCACACTCACAAGCAGGTGAAGGTGTTTTACAAACAGTAAACTGAACTGAAGCATTTCTCACATATAGTAAAGAAAAAATTATTTGCATAGGGAAATGGTGCTGTCTGGATAAGTATGCAGGGTAGTGTATACAAAAGTTCACTTGGTGGCTGTAAATTTATTGGCCACAGTATTCTGTCAGGGGTGAAATCGAACATCGGACTTTTTTCTGCTTTGCACTCTGGGTCAGTTTCAGGTTAAAGAGCATTCAGCGTTTGCTCTCAGTCTGTTAGATATCTGTGTTCTCCATTGTTTTAAGGTCTTGAACAGTTCAAGACTGGAGTGCATATGCAAATGAAAATGGCCTAATGGTGTGTTCAGACTCACCGAAACTGCTGGTTTGCTTTTTGGAAACCGCAAATATTTTTTAGCCAACACCAGAAGCAAAACTGCAAATAGAAGAAGGCACTTTTAGCTGCTCTCTTATTTCCCAAAGAATCTCCATGGCGACTGGATCTGCATATTTTGATTTGGCAAAGATTTTATATCCTTTCATACTCTTCCTGACAACAACCGCCTTATTTATCCAGGCTGGGGACTGACAGCAGGAGTACACTAGTTGTAACCCCCTTTGGACTTTTTCTAAAACACTATACCAGAGAGCCACTAGAAGGAGAACTTCAGTATGATTGAGAACTCATTTATGATGTTGCCAAATTTTCTCCAAGCATTCTCCTTCTTTTTTTGCTGCACAAATATGCCTTTACATAAACTCTATGTGTAATCTAACTGTAAATAATTCCTTTAATGTTCCCAAATTGAAAACGAAGTGATGCTTGGGAAAAGAAAAGGATCTGTTGTCGTGGTAAAGCAGGTTACCTCCAGCACTTGGCGCTTCATTTCTTTGGAGGTCTATAGCACAGAACTTGTTAGGGTCTTATGACATCCTTAGGATCTTGTGGAAGTGACTCATCCATCCAAATTACAAATCTGTCATCAGTAACTCGTGTTTTTCAGCTTTGCCTTCATATTAGTGGAATACAGTTGTTAGGGGGAATATAGAATTCTAATAATGCCACAGACCACGGAGTCAAACTTAGCCCTCAGTCATGGTGGCAGCTCATCTGTTGGTACCTTACTGTTGGAGGTCTTGCTGCAGCTCTCCCCACTTCAGGTTTTGCACAATGGGGGAGTGGAGAGGTCTCAGAACATATCATCAGCCATACCAACAAATATAATTACTGTGGAAGGGATAATTATTCTCTCTGACTGAAGAGTCCTTGTTAAAATATATGTGTGAGGTCACTGTTTTTTGTTTTAGTTGCATTTCACAGAAAAATCCAGAACTTGCTGAAGCAGGCAAAGTCGAAGTCTTCATATATTATTTACAGTGTTATAGTTTTCTCCTCCCCTCTTTCAGCACAGTTGAGCTTCACATTTAGTCTCTTTGCACATTTTCAGATCTAATAGAAATTTGTCAAGTTTGTGCTAAATTCCTTTTCCGAAGACGTATCGAATGCCCGAAAGGCTCGCACACCTTTGATAATCAGATGTTTCCCACCAGGCCGTGTATTTATTATCGGCCCACGCTGATAGCGACCTTTACGAAAACTGAAAGGATTTACCTTATCTCCCGGCTTTAAGAGTTCCCGTTTTGTGAATGTCACGACGGGTTTGTAACGTCTCTACTTTGATCCCCGGAACAGATAAAATAAAATGGATGTCATTAACTTCTCTTTGGCCATAAGTTTAGATTTTGGTTTTACCAGATTGCTTCCAGGTGTGAATGTGTGTTTTGACAGTGGTCCTGGGGGACTATTGCCTTGAAAAAAAAGAGAGAATAAAAGACAGGAACAGAAGGTTTTAGCGTTGTATTTTATAAGTATATGTGTTGTTTTTATGTTCTAATAATTTTGTAATGTTTGGACCTCAAATGTTTGGCTAAAAAGTTGAACTCTAATTTAGTTGGCAAGTGTTGTGTGAAAATATTTATTTTCTCCTGTATGCTGACATTGCAGGTATCCTCCTGATGATGGCGCTGTGCGAGCAGGTGCACGTGTACGAGTACATTCCCTCCATGAGGCAGACGGACCTGTGCCACTACCACGAGACCTACTATGACGCTGCGTGCACACTGGGTGCCTACCATCCTCTCCTCTATGAGAAAAGCCTGATCCAGCGAATCAACATGGGCCCCGTGAGTGACCTCGAGAGGAAAGGACGCGTCACTCTTCCAGGCTTCAGCACCGTGAACTGTGACATCTGATATATGAAGCCTGGCCTCATGAGCCCGGACGTCACACACACACTTCTGGCCTTTTCAGGCTGACCATGGGAGAGGTGCAATAATGCCCCTATGGACAAGGAGGTTGAAGCTTGCAAGTTTCAAATAAAACCCGTGAAGAGCATAAGCCATAGCCCTCCAGGGACGGATAAACATAGAGGTTTCTGAAAGACCTTGTCTTTATTACGATGGTATACTTGACCAGAGGCTGGAAATTAGAGTCTCCAGGGTGGAGCTGAAAAAAATAAAATATAATATCAAATTTCTCTCTGCTTTAGCTGAGCCACGTTAGCTGTGGAGCTGACTAGGGTAGCAACTGATCTTGTTTTAGGTAGGCAAGTGAGTTTTTAATAACTGGGTGTGTTTCCAGTGATGTAAAATCTGTGTTTCTCAGTACTATGGATGGTTTTCCACTTTAAGGAACTGTCACTCTTTATAACGGCGAATTGTATAATTATTTTTTTTATATATATATATATATATATATACTGGTCCAAAGGGTTGTGAATAAACAAATCATCCATGTTGAATGTCATAGGTACACAAACTCGACACAAAAGTACATGCAGAAGAATGCAAACTAAAAGAAAGATGAGAGGAGCTGTCAAAGCTATCACGTTACTGTACATATTCCTGCAAAATCATCATAATGAGGGGTTGATTTCATACTACTGAGCTTATTACTGAATTATTGTTCTGTGCACGCTGACTGATAACCACCAGTTTGTCACGTTTTGTTTGGGGGGGGCATTTGTGTACTTAAATCAGAGTAAACGGGGCCAAAACAGAACAAACAGGTACTCAGAACAGCCGTGACCCTGTGCCTAGCAGTCAGCTGAACACTTTCCTCGGGTTGCCTTGTGACTGTTCAGACACATGCAGTACACACTCTAGCAGGACTGCAGTACCAATCAGTTCGATGTGTGGAGCAGTAGACTTTCCGAAGTGATGAACATCAGGGGATCCTCCGCTCTGCCTCAGCAATCACCAGCCCCTGTTTGTGACGGTCAGTTCACTCTCTATTGAATGTAATTTTAACACTGCGTGTTGTGGCCAAACCCTTGCTGGAGCTCATCTCTGTGGGGTTATTTCTTTATTGCGTAACAGCATGAAGTGCATTCCCTACAACTATAAATGTCTCATATTTTCTGAATCCTCTGGTATTAGTCTGTGCCTACCCGCAGCTCAGAGTAGAGACAATTATGAAAAAGGAATTTGGACCTGTACTAACCTCGGATTTACTTTGTCTCCAAGGTAGGGAGGATTTTATGTTTACAGAGTGCCGTGTCTTCAGCGAGCTCGAGGTATTCGGTCTGTGGGAATGAGAGCATCTTTTTTTCTTTGTAACAGATTGATCTTGTGCCATTCGTTGTGGTTTGTTGAAAGATATGAAAACACAATAGAAATGTTGCTTTAAATAGAATGATGTCGCTCTTCAGTAGAAACACTAGAGCATAGTATCATTTAGATAATAGCTGGTGTTAACAGGAGCTGGATAATATCTGGAATTTGTCAGTATTTACCAAAGGACATAAGCTTTTTTTAACCCCCTCCTGAAAAAAACATTTACGACTTAGACAGCTAAAGACATGAACATGGATCCTTATTTTAACCATGTTTAAGACCAGTTACTACCACTGGTGTTTTTTTTTTAATTAAAGTATTTATGTACTGTAAATTTTGATATTATGCATTTATGTTTACCAGATTTAATAATCAGATGGCAATTCAGTAAATTACATGGATGACAAACGTACTGCTTCACATAAAGGGAAATCAGAAAATCAAGAATTTGCTCATTCTCACAAGAGCTTTTTCTTGCACTCGTGTAGCTGACTCAGTTGAAGTTTTATAAAAATATTTTGAAGTTTTGCTGTGGACACATTTCTTTTCCAAACCCCCATAAGTACTTGCTTTTTGTCCAGACAAGTCATTTGACTTTTCAATTAATTAAATTAGTAGCTGTAGCAGGTGTATGACAAATATTTGGATCATTTTGCAAAAATGTTATGTATTTTATTTTTTTCAAATCTCCCACTTTAATTTTGAGTTGATGCACAATATCCCCCTAATTTCTAGTTAACAATGTAACATAAAATCTTACGCCCACATACCTAACAACTACACGTGATTACTATATGGAGGACGTGATCTTTCTCTTAGAGCTCCGAAGCTGACAGAGTTGGTGAATATCAACCGAGCACAAATAAATGAGGCGCCAGTGATTGTTCTGTAGAAACAAGCAACATTTCTTTGTGCGATGCTACGAGTGTGTTCATCTGTGCCTGCTAGAAATCGAGTCTTAGTTGCTCCGTCCAGGTCGCCGTTTACACTCCGGAAGCACCGTTCACTGTTATCTTTGTGTTAGCATGTTTGCCTTTGCAGGTGCTTGTTGGGGTTTGATTCCGTGTTTGCAGCAGTGGATATCGGTCTCTAGCCTGGCCACAGTTTGCCCTTCACCATCACATCCATGTCCCTTTGTGCAATAATTTGGGAAATCTGCCCACACCTCTACACTCTGCCGTTTTTGTTCCCACACATGAGCACACGTGAAAAGGCATTTTTGTCGTTTTTGTTGGGTTTTTCCCCCTATTTGCTCAAAAAAATGAAGAACGTTTGTAATGTGATTAACAACTTGTTGTTTTATTTGTAATGTTATTACTGAATTAGCTCAGTAATGCCAAACATTACAGCAATAGTGACAAATGTAATGCGATTGCAGTAACGCATAACTTTGTACTCTGCAGTACACCCAATCTTGACTGTAACAGAGATTTTAATGTATAGAGGAGGTAGTTTAGATGCTTAATAAAGGACTTATGATTCATTTTAAACAATGCAGGTTTTTTCGCTCTGCTGTACGTCTTATAATTGCGATAAACGATAAAATGTGCTTGTGATTGTAGCACACTGAAGGTGTGAAAGCCCTGAACGTATTGTACGTGTGCATTGTAGTAACAGGTTACTTTCCAATGCACAGAGCATGCAATTCAGGAGCAGGGCTAGGTCTTAAACTGTCTGTGCTGTACTGTGATGCAAGTAGGCACCATTGTCTTTAATGTTGTGAAAGGCATTCGTGCTTGCAAGGTTTTCTTTTACTGAAGTGATGTTTTGCAGATTTTATTGCATGCTTGTGGATCACATTCATCTGCAGTGCGGCTATCAGCCGCTCCATGGAAGTGCTTGATCAGGTGCAATGCCTTCTGGCTACTTCATCTTTGCATCTTTAATATTGTGCCAAATCCCATCTTTAATTGTGTTCCAGTTTGGGTGGGTTATTCATGGGATGAGGACTCAGAGTAACAGTAGGACTTCTTAGGTGCTTCTTTCTGCAAAAGTCGAGCTTAACTGAATTTTGTATTATTTTTAAGATGGGACATTGTAGTCAAACTTGACATTAACGTTCTTTGGTTGTGAAGTAGTGAGTTGAAAAATATGTTTGAAGACATGCGTGTAA
This sequence comes from Copadichromis virginalis, assembly GCF_057382275.1. Classification (NCBI taxonomy): domain Eukaryota; kingdom Metazoa; phylum Chordata; class Actinopteri; order Cichliformes; family Cichlidae; genus Copadichromis; species Copadichromis virginalis. The sequence goes on from NC_140633.1 coordinate 19,905,167, forward strand.
CATTTACCACTTCGAGCCTCTTTCTGTCTGCTCTTTACTCTCGAGGCCTATTTTTCATGTCGAGTTTTTAACAAGTGTTGTGGGGATTTCTGTACCACACTGCCTCTGAAGAATTGTTTAACATTTGTTCTTTCTATAACTACCTTTTTGCAGTATTCTTTAGATGAGGAAGAGGAAAGGAGTGAGTAATGAGAGTGATTGTTCTGTTTCCCTTTTAAGAGCCTTAGGGCATTGTTCTTGATTTTTTTTTTATTTCTCTTTGGTCAGTGAAATCTCTTGATATTACACTTGAATTGATATTTAAATCAAGCAGTTCTATGATTTCAGCTGTTGTTTGTCTTTTTCTACTGTGTAAATAAAGCTGTTGTACATGTTCAAATCTGTTTTTCAGAATTATAACTCTTGATTTTAGGTAAGACACGCACATGCACATAATAGCGACTTACCTGTTTGTTCATAAGTATATAGATGAGGGGGTTGATGACGGTACTGCTCTTGGCGAGCAGTGAGGGAACTACACTGGCCACGGGGCTAATGATGTTGGGTGGGCCAAATGTTGCCATCATTGCCACGACACCATAAGGCATCCAGCACAGCAGGTAGCAGGCTGCAGTGGTCAGCACCATGAACAGAATGTGGTACTCTCTCCTCCGGGCTGCAGTCTTTCGGATCTTACCCACCTGCGAATAACGGAACAGGAGAGAGAGGAAAAAAAATATTTCTGGAAAATTTTGATTTGAATTTCCTGAAGTGTGTCTTATATCTAAGAAACGTTAAAATTACTTCTTTTTCACTGCTCTCATGTAGTAATCACAAACAAAATGCAGCAGTAGCTCACCTGGCTCATGAGTCATCACAAATCTTACACTGAAAAAAAGTGACTGGCCATCTCTTGGGTTTATGTAAACATCTTGCGTGTATTTAACACAATTGCCTCATGCTCGGTATACCGAAAAAAGTAAATTGGGTGGTTGTTACATTAATAAAGTCTACCTTGTAATTTGAACACAAAAATTTCATGTTTCTATCTTGAACGTAATTAAATCGTGGATCTGTATGAAATTCAACAACTTAATTTGTTCTTGTTGAGATGACATGATACAATCTAGTAAGAGTGGTTAGTTGCTGGACTCATGAAATTCACAAGATCGCAGGAGATTTCAAACTGCAGGAAAATCACTGGAGTTATAAGAGGCAGACAACTACACACACACCCACGTGTATGCTTTTGCTATTTATTGTGGTTTAACCTGTCATGGACAAAAACATACAAAAAATTCTGCATCAAGCCTTAGAAATCATAGCTTTCCTAGTTTTGTTAGCCTTGGATTGGTGGCATGGTGATTAGTGCTGTTACCTCACAGCAAGAAGGTCCTGGGTTCAAATCCACAATCTGGGTATTCTCCCTCCCACAGTTAAAAGTCATGCAGTCATTAGAGTTTAGTTAGGTTAATTGGTGATTCTAAATTACCTGTGAATGTGAGTGCAAATGGTTGTTTGTCTCTATGTGATAGACTGGTGAATTATCCTGACATATTTTTAGATATATTGGCAAGTATTTGAAAATGTCTCTTTTATAATTATAGTTTTCTGGGTGCAACCATTTAATTTTCAATCCCATGAGAGCCCACTGATTAAAATTAATAGCAAGGGTGAGTACTCATATACCTCTTTTCCACCAACACAATGTCAGTACTGGTGTGGACCTAGTTCCTCCTTATTGAGTGGTGAGAACCATGCAAACTTTGACAGGTTTGACAACTGAGGATTATTTAGCTGTCTGCCAGTCGTTTTTTAGTGGAAATGCACGGAAGTCTAGATTGGGCACTGGCACAAGCACTGTGTAAGTGAAAAAGCCATATATCTCCTTATCACTCCAACGCTGCTGGTCGATTGTTAAAGGTGTAATGAAACATATTCTAATTTGAATTCGTGATTATGTGACTAGATTTATATGTGCTGAAATGTAGCTTCTCTTTGCAGGAAGTTAGCTAGAGCAAAGGGAGTGATGCACATGGTGTTTTTTTAACACTTGTGACTTGGACACATATTTCAGTAAGTAGTTCATTTATTATTTCTGTCTAGTTTTGAGTGTATTTTATAGTGTTTGGCAGTTTTCTGATGTTTTTATTTTTGTCTAATTTAACAAAGCTAATTTGAAGGTGCTATCCTTGGTAAGCTAGCCTGTTAACTGTTACTGAAAAAGTAGAGCACTCACAAGTTTTTATTAGTATCATTAACATTCTATTACAGTGTACATATAGTAATATGTGTTTTTTTTTCTGTATTCAGTTTTAGTTTTGTGGTAATTCTTCATTAAACATTGTAAAGTTTCAAAGTAATCAAGGACTTATAGTTTTATTGAAATATCAAAGTGTTAGCTAGCTTTCTACCTCTGCCAGAAACCTGCTGTGAGGATTGCATACCAAACAGTTAACACAGTGAGGAAATTGTGTACTACTGAGCAGCAACTTTAGAAGAAACTATAGTTGGTATTGCCAAACTGCTTGGCCACCCCACTGTACACCATATGATGACTACTAGTTAGGAACATTTAGTATATGTTTGTGATTTTTTTCCTCTTATATAGTGAAACAGCTCTGGGGTCTGTCTAGTTTTACTGATCCAATGTTAACATCTGTCTTCTGGATGCGATTAGGAAATTATATCAACAAGGAGCTAGAGTGTCTTGTGCTTCCGCCTGATGCCCACCTGCTTTCCCCTCAGTATGTTTCAGCTTTTAACTGATTCCTTTGTCCAATATGTGTCATTTTAGCCTTGTGTTTTTTGCATGAAATCTTTAATATGCACAACAACACAAAAAAACAACATAGACTTTTCAACATCTTGAAACTTTGGCAGGACATAAGGACAATAAAAGCCTGGAGGAGTAAGTTTCATGACAGTACCCGACCTCCTTTTTTGATAACACTATTGATGAGTATTGATGTTTTTCCATAAAAAAAAATCACATTTTAATTCATCTGACTACAGCTTCACTAAATGGGCTTTGTTTTTTGTTTGTTTGTTTTTTTCTTTGCATGGCAAAGCTTTCATTTGTGTTGAACTATGTTCAGTGACGATAGATTTCTGAAGTCTTCGTGAGCCTTCAAAAGAATTTAGAGATTCCAATTCCATTATCAATATCACTTATGGATTAGATTCCTTGTCAATTCTCAGTGAGTTCTCATTGGCTCCACTTTAAAACATTACTTTTGTGCAAATGAACTGCATGCTCTGTAGTCAAATATTTGTGCATGTTGGAGGTTTTTCAACATGCACTGATCACATCTTTGTTGTGATCAGTGTTGGGTCATTACTCCAAAAAAGTAATTTGTTACACATGTTACACAGAATATTTTTCATAAAGTAATGATGTATGTTTTACTTTTTAATGCAGTTAGTTACTGCTAGGAGAAAGTAATATGCTATAGTTAATAGTTATACTACTCATTGCATTACTTTTGTCTGTAAAATGACCTGAAAAAGAGTGTCTCATAATTACCATTTAACAATATAATCCTGAGATGGAGGCTGCAGCCTAACTGCTCCTCAGTTTGTTACCTGTTGAAGTTCACAGTCTGGTCACTGGACTGACACAGCTCACACAACTTTAATGTCACTCTGCGCTATTGGCTAGCTTAGCGTGCTGTCTGTGCTTGCCTGTCTTCAATGCGGTTTCCACTTTACCTTTGCGCTTTCATGCTTTGTTCAATAAAATATAAATAAAATGTCCATACCCACACTGCAGACTGCGGCACTGTTTCTACTCTGGCATACAAACTGAAATCAGCTGATCATACTACTGCTAGGGAGGAGAGTATGTCCAGTCATCAAACCTCACTCCAAGAGGAGCATTGGAGATTTGTCTCGAACACATAAACACTGGCTAACTGTGTTTTCTGAACTTGGGGAACTCATTTGATCAAGTCTCGTGGGAGTGCTTTGTGAGTATGGGGTATCAGACAATGCTGTGGGCCATCCAATCCCTGTTCATCTGTACTCTGAGCTTGGCTTGCACAGGTGGTTAGAAGTCAAAATTGCTGTCTGTGGGTGTTTGACTTTTTCATAGATTTTATCTGTATTTATGTACAGAATTTCCAGGTGCAGTCAAGGGACTTGGGGTGTCAGGTTGGTTTCAGGATCTCGTCTCTGCTTTTTGCAAATGATGTAGTTCTATTAGCTTTACTGAGTGGGGACCTACAGCTTGCGCTGGGCTACTTTGCTGTGTGAAGTGGCTGGAATGAGATCACTATTGATTTACCTGTAAATCTACATCCCTACCTTCACCTATTACCACAAGCTGTAAGACAGAAACAAGTTTACATCTCTTAGCTTAGATGGATAGACAGAGGGGAGGTCTGGGCATCTCTTCTTAGACTGCTGTTCTCTTTACACAAACTCAGATAAGTGGCAGAAAATTAATGGATGGATATGTTACATGTCACAACTTTTTATGAGTATGTATTGTAAAACTAGATAATTTTCTTTTTAAACTGTATGCATGGAGATCCCAGTGCATCACCTTATCAGCACCAACACAGAGTTGCCTGGTTTAGTTCAGCAATAAAGCATCAGCCAAACTGTATAAAGTTAGATGCACTCTTTGATTTAATGCAACCTGAACTTATTAGGCTGGAAACTGGTGTCCTGACAAAGGAAGGTCAGTGTGTAAAATGTTATGAACTTAACAGCTTATTTAAAGTTAAACAAAAGTAATGCAACTGAAATAAAACCAGTTTATCTCATATGATCCAAACATAGATAATTATACTTGGAGGGGATTTGAAAAAAAGCTGCTTATTGATACCAGGGGGTCAGTCTGAGTTCCTGAAGTGCTTTAAATCCACTATATTAAAGCAACCTAAAACAAACCCAAGAAGATGGTTGAGTAGCTTAGGCTTTGTCTGAGTCATAATGCTGTGATAATCCTCTGCTACCCTCCTGTTGCTCTCAGGAATAAATCTAAAGCAACGGGAGTGGAACATCTTTTATTTATTTACCCAAGACAAGTGAAGTCACTCACTTAAAAATAGAAAAAAAAATACCCATGAACCAATCACCAAAGAAACTGTGATTGGTTGACTGATTCCCCGCAAACCGTGTTACGTTTCTTTGCTTTTATTTTTATGTAAATGAGCAGAAGGCATGAATATATTGCAATTCATCAGTAAACTCATCATAAACATCTGTGTTCTATGAATATGACTGTGGTGGGAACGTATCTTCTAGCAGCACTGCTCTGTTCCATTAGCTGAGTGGAGTACGTAGCTTTAACTTTGATGGGATAGATATCGCCTTGATTTATAGACTGTCAACCAAATCTGACATGTACTGTTGATGTATTTAGCCAGAAACTTCTTCAATCAAACTTCATTGTAGCTTTGCAGAAAATCTCATTGATGTCAGATTATGTCATCTGTCAGATTTTATAACTTCTGTCTGAGAGATATCTCGGATGGATGTGGAACATGTCAGGATTTTAAATAGGACTGACAGAAAAACGTTTACCTTTCCAATGTGATACCACATGAACAGAACAAATGGGAAAGGCTAAATGTTTTCAGGTGTATTCTAGATTTTCAGCAAGTTTCATGCAAATAGATCAGTGTGCAGTAAAAATCAGAAGACTTTTGTTTGCAGTGCTGCTCTATTTTAAATTTACTAGAAATTTATACTGTTCAGAAAAACTAAACAGTTTTGTTGACGGGTAAATACATCAGCTAGCTTTTATTTTTCTTTCTTTAAGTCAGCAAAAATAAAAGAATGGGCAGATCTGAATATTTGATGGTTGATTACAACAACTTTATTGACCTTACATGCATTTCACGCTGGGGACATTTATTTCTGAAAATAGCCCTGCTGGGACACGACAGATTAGATGACCCAGTGGGTCCTCGGAGAAAAGTTGATAACCCTACAAAGACTTATGATAATACAGTCAAAAGCTAAAAGTTCAAAATCTATCCAGTTGTCCAGTGCACAAAACCTACCCCTTCCTCTGTCTTACATGTTAGTTTTATCTTAGCAGAGATCTGTTCATATGAAGCTCTGAAGCTTTGTCACCTTTGTCAGTTATTAAAAAGCAAAAAAGCTCTTTTCGGCCATGTTTGACATCTGCAGTGTTTGGTGTTCAAAGGTGCAAAATCACTCTAAGCAACTTGTAGCTTTATTTTTGACACCTTATTCCTAAAAGAAAATACAGCATAGACATTCACATGTATGCAGTTAATGTGTGACTAAGTGTCAGTGTCTGACAGCTAGTGTGTGTACCTGTTTGACTGCCCAAAACAATCTGCTGTAGCAGTAGATCATCACTATGACAGGCAGACCCAAGCAGAAAATGAAGAGGCAGATGATGTAGGCGTGCGATTGGGCACTGTTAGCAGTCCAGGACACAGAACAGCTTGTTCCTGCCCCCTCTATGCCATAGCTGCTCCAGCCCAGTAGGGGGGGCACTGTCCAGAACAAGGAGTACAGCCAAGAGCCCCCAACGGCTATTAGGGGCTTACGGTAGTCTGGCCCACGCTTGTTGTAAACAGTAAGGGTGCTGTAGCGGTCGTAGGAGAGGATCACCAGAGAGATCAGCGAAACTATACCTGAGAAAGACAGAGATGTGGAGGCGTGAGGCAGTGGGGGTAGGATGTAACTGGCTCAAGAGGGCAATAAACATTTATACAGTTTATAATACAATAAATTGCAACAACGGGCAGTCATAAAAGTACAGAAAACAATATTATATGATCTTAGTCTTTAATGCTGATTGTTCTTGAAAAAACACTCACTTAAAAGTGAGGAAATCTTAAAGGTGATTGCAAGGTACATGAAGTTTTGAGCCAATAAACTTCCACCAGAATCACAAAAGCCAACAGCATGGTACTCGTGGGAAATTCACGAGAGTACCAAATCAATAGCTTTAATCGATTTTGGGTCAGGTCTTTACAAAATATTGAGCTGCTGTATAAAAGAAATAAAGATTGGAAGATTTAATTAAAAACAAACAAAATGTTCACTACAATCAGTGAGAAACACTTGTTCACCTTAGCTTCAAAATGCACCTCAGTCAAACTGAAATATCTGTGAGAATGAATCTCAATCACAATGACTCATTGTGTCTGATCTTACCTGCAGTCAGTTAGGATTTAGACACTGTGCTAATGGATTGTCACAACAAGTGATTCAACAAACAGCCACCTTCATTGTGCTAATTAATTAAAAACATTTCTTTGAGGTGTACCAAAGACTGTGCACATCTTCATTTAATATCATTCACGAAGAAATTAATTACATTTGGATAATCACTGTCAAATATAAAGCTTTGTGTTCTTATAAACCTTGCCATTTTATAATAATCTTAATAATTATAATATTTTTTGTGACGACACAGACTTGTCTGTAGAGACAACGGAATTTTAAGAAGTGACTGCTTGGCCATTGAGTCTTCATCTGTCCGTGTGTACAGCACAGTATAATCAATGCTTAATTACTAAATAACTTTTGTTTCCTATGTATTATCTGCTTAGAATGGTTGTACCAGAAGGAGAGAGTAGCCTGAGGCTATGACTATACTGTGTACAAGTCCTATCTCTGCCCTACGCATGACCAGCACCCAGTGCTTCCAAGACACAAGAAAGAAAAACCCTCAAGAATCCATCGGAAATGCTACCAGGTCATTTAATTTGACCTTTATGAGAAAAACGCATAACCGAGAACACAAGAGGATCCAAAGCTGTCTGCAGCCACAGAGGAAAAAATATTTCATGTAGAGCTTGGTGGTAAAATTGGTGTCTTTCCCAAAAAGCCAAGCATTACACTGTATACAGAGAGATCACCCTCTGTATACAGTGTAATGCTTTCCAGCATCATGATGTTTTTTTTCTGTCTAGCAAAGTCACCATCCCATAACTATTCATTTCAGCTCAATCTGTCAGTGCTTTTTGTGGTGCAGCATTTTTCCTCTAAACTAATGCATCTACCTCCTTGAACTATGGCTGATTGGATTTACCCTGGTAAATGGCCTGTGTTTGTATAGCGCTTTACCAGTGCCTAAGGACCCCAAAGTGCACATCCAGTCATTCACCCATTCACACACACATTCACACACTGGTGATGGCAAGCTACATTGTAGCCACAGCCACCCTGGGGCGCACTGACAGAGGCGAGGCTGCTGGACACTGGCGCCACCGCGCCCTCTGACCACCACCAGTAGGCAACGGGTGAAGTGTCTTGCCCAAGGACGCAACGACCAAGACTGTCGGAGCCGGGGCTCTTTCCAATTACAAGACGAACTGCTAACTCTTGAGCCACAATCGCCCTGATCGCCCTACCATCCCACATACTGCACTTCACTGCTTTACACACAGTGCACACATGAAGCATCAGACATGAAAGAAATAGATATTTGCATGGGATGTTTGATGTGTTTGTAAATTACAAAGTAGTTAGATTAAGTGAATGTTACTGCATTTTGCAGAGCATCTATTTGCTTCAAACTGCTCTGACCATCAAATTGTCTCATTTTTTTCTCTGCAGTTTATTACCTTTCTCATTTACACAGTTTGCACAGTGTTACTATGTTATTAACACATGCCAAATTAAAGATACATCACGTGGCAGCAGTCAGAAGTGTATCATTGATGAGATTTCCCATGTTATTTCTCTAAACATACTGGTGAACCTAGATAGCTGATGGCAAAAACACAACAATAGAAGAAACCAAGTGTACTCAAAGCACACAGCTAATACATCTAATCTAATAACTCCTATTATATGCCAGCCACAGACTGTGTTAGGTAATGCTTCTACTAAACTAAATTTAGCTTTATTAAAGGTCCAGTCTGGCTGGCAAGCTCATCCTGTTTAATGATTTTATTTCCAAAAATTATCTTGATTTTATGTTCCTAAATAAAACCTCGTAAAACAAAAACAATGGTTATTATTGAAACAGCCCCTCCAAATTTCAGTTTTATAGACCCTCAAAATAAAGTGCAAAGGATTGACTAGATTGCCATTAGGCATGACTTTAACATTGTTAAGTTGGTGTTTTTAATATGCATATTGATCAACACAGCAATAGCATTACCAAAGAACTTTTGTGTATTCTGGATCATTTCAGACTCGTATCATATCCTACACCTAGTTATTTCCAAAGGCCTGTGGCCGATACTGCTCTCTTTGACAATAGGGTGTCTTTTTTGACCATCTCTGCGGACAGTAGAATCAGAAGGTGCTTTCTTAATAAAAAATTACATTACATTGTCTACCCATTTTTGTCTACCCATTTTTTAATGGGTAACACTCTTTTTAATACCTTTCCCAATAAACACTGGGCATCTGATAGACATGCAGCTCATGTCTATATTGGGTCTGTCGGTCCAGGAGCTATTCTGGACATCTATTCGACATTCATGGTTGGGCATCCAAATTGTGGACCTAGTTTGAATGTCGACATGTAGACGTCTATGACAGCTACAGGAAATTTATATGATTAATATATGTAATATTATAAATTTTGGAATTCATACTACAACGTGTTTAATAAGATTCAAAGAGCATTTGCATTATATATGGTTCATTTTGTAAGTATCCTGTTTTATTATGAAGAGCTGATTGTAAGAGCAAATAAATGTGGTTGTGATCGGTAGCTGGACTGAGAGAGAAGTTGCAACAGAAAGTACGAATAGTTTGTACAAGTATGCATGTATGAACTGGACTACCTGCTTGACAGTCTTTGTTGATGCACACATTTTGCAAATTAGCTGTGAGAAGCTGGGGACATCCACTGATCACTCAGCATACTGATGGACATTATGGACAATGCCAGGCATCCTCTGCACACGGCCATAAACAATCAGAAGAGTCTGTTCAGTGACAGGTTGCTTCTCCCAAAGACAAGAACTAACAGACTTAAAAACTCCTTTGTCCCACACGCCATCAAACTGTTTAACTCCTCTCTGGTGGGGAGAGGGAGGGGAAACAGGAGGACAAAGGAGGGAACAACTAAGCTGTAGTGCCTCTTCACCTCACTGTGCAATACCTTTTGTGCAATACTTTTGTAAATAGTCAACGGTGCAATAGACTCAATACTTGAAATGTGCAATTCACTTGTATTTTTATTTTTATTCCTATTTATTCTATTTATCCCCTTCGTATATTTTATTTATATTGTCTCTGTATTTATATATATGTGTGTGTGTATAACTCTGTAACTTCTGTCGGTGCTGTGCTTTTTTGGAAATCGAATTTCCCAGAGGAACCCACCCGAGGGATTAATAAAGTTCTTATCTTATCTCTCTTATCTTATTCCCTCGTGCATTACTGTTACTGTACAGAAAACATGCCCTCCAGCCTCTTAAAAAATGGGACTACAGAGCCTCCAGAAGCAGTATTAAATTGATGTCAAAAATTAGTAGGTTTGACATTGAAAAGACATCGACAACGACTGCATTTGGACTATAAATAGCCTGTACACAGAGGGACGGATATCAACACTAGATGTTAAGCAGACGTCAGAAAAAGACGTAACCTGGCGTTACAAAACAACCTCTTCATTGGACCAAAATTGTACACCAGAAAAACGACACCCCAACAACAACACATCATTCCGATGTCACTTTGTGCAGTATGTTCAGTTTAGATGTCTTTAAAGTAATAAACAATATTCATCTAAATAGTGACAGGTCAAAAAGTCCTAACACCCAATGACACACAACTATCGGTGCTACCTCAGGACTATGGTCCCCTACACTTTCACAAAAGTTGCAGTAAACAAATTATTGAGTAGATATGCCAAAAATTCCTGAAAATGAACTCAGAAAAGACTGAAATTGTTTTTATTGAAAAAGAAAAAAAAAAGAACGAAAGTCTATAAAAGCCTGTCTATAAAAGATGCTTAAGTCTTAAATCCAGACCAGAAATCTTAGCATAATTCTGGACTATGGCCTAGATTTTCACAGCTAGATAAAAAAAATTAAAAAATATTTTTTAAAAATGGATGCATGTTTGAAGTAGATACAGATGAGAATATTATAAGAGTATCTTTATTGATCTTGAGCACATTACTCTATTTTCAAATCTCTGCACTGGTTTTTTTGTGTGTCAAAGGACAGATCCTAAAAATACTGGTACAAGTTTACGAAGCATTTAATCTACTCGTGCCTCACAAAACACCCAGAACGCTCAGGTTAAAGGGAACGTACCATTTATGTACATTCCCATATTTAGAACGAAACAAAAGTGAAGCAGTTTTTATGGTACTCACCTGTGGAACAAGCTTCCTGGACAGCTGTGCCAAGATGAGACACATCTGTTATTTCCTTTAAATTACAGTGCCTAAAACTTTTTATTATCAACAAACAATGTCTGCAGGATCCTCTTAACCTTTTGTTTATTTATATTTCAAGTGGGTTGTTCCCTGGTTTAACATATTGTCTAAAGATTAGTCATTGCAGAACAGAATAAAAGAGTTCACTCCCACAGTTTTACCTCTGTTTTGACAAAGTCTGGTCCATGAATCAATTTTATTGGAATTTCACGTGAAAGACCAACACAAAGTGGTGTACACGTGAGAAGTGGAACGAAAATCATACATGTTTCCAAACATTTTTTACAAATAAATAACTAAAAAGTGGGGTGTGCGTAATTATTCAGCCCCCTGAGTCAATACTTTGCTGCAATTAAAGCTTGCCAGTTCAAGGGGGTCGAATACTTTTGCAAGCCACTGTATGTAACAACACAGCTGTGAACATGGGAAACAACTCTTCTCTTGTTTGTTTTTTGCTTCTAATTGTTGTTTGTTCCATTTCCATAATAATTATGTGTAAATGCCATACACAATGATATGTATTCATATGTTTTACATGTTCTATCTCTCTCCATCTTTCTATCCCTCTGCATAGCTTCGGCTTATGTATTTGTATAGTGCTCTACAAATACATAAACACATTTTGGTTGAATTTTAAAAGCAAGCAACATCAGGGAAGTAACGCAACTACATCCACTTAATAAAGTTTATGTAGCTAGCTGAATAAAGCTACCATGCAAGACCTCATTGCTCAAACAAACCTGGCATTTAAGAAATGAACTGTTAGGAGACATTTTCTCTTGAAATTCCAGAGATGCAAAATATGCAGCACTGAAACCAGAAAGACATACCAGCTGATAAATCAAATATTTGAAACCTTTTTTTCAGTCAAACCATTCCATTTTTGAATAAATGGTGCAGATGCTTATCAATCTACCATTACAGATTTAAACGTGGTCAACAAAGCTTCAGTCTGGCAGATTTGGTTATCACATATAATGATTTTCTTGAGTTTCTCAACTGCCACTTTATCTCAGTACCTTCTACTATTGTGTGTGCCAAAAATTATAGAGTGGCACGTTTGTGGAAATTCCTTTTACAATATGTTAAATTTATGTACAATATGTTAATATCTTCTATTCATATCAGTCCTTTAATGCTTAAACCATTATGAAGCTGCAAGTTACAGGACTGCTACTGAAGTCTCCAACATTCACCCCAAGGCTGTGTTTATGTCATGTCAGAGATAATGTAATTATAAGTGTCTGGTGTAATTAGAATTCATGTCAGCCTCTTACTTGTATATTGAACATGACACTTAATATTAACACTTAATCGAGCCCCCAAAAACTGAACAAATTAGGAGATGTCATCTCATCCTCTGCCTGGGCAAACTATTTTCTGTAATTACACTTATAAACCCATATTAAATGCATGTGTTATATTTTCAGTACACTGTATTTTAATCCTAACACATCCAAATTTATACTTATGCAATTGCAACACTTGCAAGTCGGTGACATGGGAAATGCTTTTCTGACTGTTTTTTTTTTCACCAGTTTTTGCAATTGTGAAAGAGCACATGTGAAAGATGTCAAAGGGTCTAGAACAGGGGTGTCAAACTCAAATACACAGTGGGCCAAAATTCAAAACTGGAACAAAGTCGCGGTCTAACGCTAATATTTATTGAAAAAATTTTTTTTCCTCTATATATAAGAATGAATCTTTTCTTATGGACTCAAACAAGTTTTGCTGAAAAACTGAATATGGAACAAGCAAAGCTTAATACTAAACAATATATATATTAGCTGTATAATACCAGTAGGCCAGCGCTAATAGTAATTTGGTATGGCTTCGCGGGCCAAATGTAATTAGGCTGCGGGCCAAATTTGGCCCGCGGGCCAGAGTTTGACACCTATGGTCTAGAACAGGGGTGCCCAATCCCGGTCCTCGAGAGCTACCGTCCTGCAGCTTTTAGATGCATCCTTGTTCCCACACACCCGAATCAAATGAATGGCTTGTTATCAGCCCTTTGCCAAACATGATGGCATGCTGAAGAGGTAATCAAACCATTTGATTCAGCTGTGTTGGATAGGGATGCATCTAAAAGCTGCAGGATAGTAGCTCTTGAGGACTGGGATTGGGCAGCCCTGGTCTAGAAGAACCGTGGAGAACATTATGCTGCCTCTAACAGCATTCAACATGTTTAGTGGCAAACCATGGAGGCATATCCATGGATGGTCCTCTACAGGCTAGGCAACGACACCCTTACTGCCATTAGGTAAGGGGATAAGATCCTTGCCAGACCTTATGCTTAAAAACCAATGAAGTCCTGCTCCACTTATTAGTACCAGACTGACAAAATGAGCTTCTGTAATCTCATATTAAAGAAATGGGATAGGACTTTACATTGCTTGCACAGAAACACAATTAGTTCCACTTTCTTTACCTGAATATATGAAAAAATGCCAAAGATAACACGGCTTGAAAGGCATAAAATAGCATTTCTGCAACAACAAGGCGATTCCCAAGGAGTATAGCTCAGCATTTTGTGCAGCGTATCGTTCAAAAACTGGCAAAAGTGAACAAGTGGAGGACAAAAGAAGTGTAAGGACTATGAATCTATAGCTGTTGAACAATATCTGAAAGTCCTGTCCTTAAACAGGAAAACAACTAGCAAAGACCTGACATAGGACCTGGGGGATGCATATGGCTTTTCAATTATCCACTGAAGCCTCAACAGATATGTTCTGGTAGAAAGATGGATGTCAAGATGCCATTATTAAGGAAGGGAAACAGCCTGATTTATGGCAAATTACACAAGAATTGCACTGAAATTCAGTGGCAAGGGGTCTTGTGGAATGATGAATCCAAACCATTAGTGTGTTTGGAGGAACAGTGAACATGTATAGACATCAGTAAAAAACGGTGGAGGCTCTTCATGATTTGGGACGTCATTTCAGCCAGTGACGTTTGGGATCTTGTCAAAATTAAGGGAATTGTAAACACAGAAAAGTACTGTAAGATTTTGATTATTATCCTTTATTCATCTATTGAGATTTAAATCTCATTTCCCAGAGAGACCTGCAATTATCTGTCATAGACTCACCTCCCCACACCTCAGTGAAGTCAGATCATCTTGGCAGAAAACAGAACAAAAGGCAGTCAAAATCTAAAGAACAGCTTTGAAATTTGTCCTTGGATAAAGTCTCTCTGAAGGCTAAGAAGAAGAAGACGAAATCAGTCAGCTTGCCTAAGAGGTTTCAGGCTGTGTTGAAGAATAAGTGTCATATCAAATATTGACATCCAAGCTTGTACAATTGAATTCAATTTGATTAACATAGTGCCAAATCACAATTAGAGTTGCCTCAAGGCGCATAAGGTACTGACCCTACAATAATACAGTTGCACTCTTTCTGCCTTATATACTGTATTCCATGTATATTTGGATGTCTCATTTTCCTGGGAAAATACAAATATTTTCAATTGCCAGTGCAATTAAAACAACGTTAAGACATCCATTAAGCAACCCCTCATTCTATCGTGTTGTTTTTAGCTTTTTTTGTGGCTGAACCATCACCTTCAGATGAAAAACCCAAATATAACAGATGCACTGCCACCCTCCAACTGTGGCTTTTTTCCCTGCCTTTTTGTGTCACTCTTGCTAAGGCTAAGTAAAAAAGAAATACAACAGACATGCAATCAATCTGTTGTTCTGACCTCATCCTCACTGATATCTTCTGTTATTAAGGTTCTGCAGCTTACAGGCTTTAGCTACTATAAAGTATAAGACAGCCATAGCCCCTTCTGTTATGAGGACATCAAATAATGTTTGGGTCAGTGTCAGTCCCTGTAAAACTTGCTAACATCCACAAAAGTAACACAGAAAGACAGCGCTGCGGTGGTTAAGTGTCTCCTTTAGGCATAGTAGATGGTTGCAAAAAATAAATACCATATTTAATGATTAATATTTCAGGTTTATTTGATTCTTTTTGGAATAAAAATCATGTGTGGTGGCAGATTTCTTTTCTCATGTATTAATCACATATTTTAATCATATCACATAGTAATAGTAATATCACTTTCTCTCTTTAGTATAGTAAGAGTACTGTCGACAGTTTGCATGCATGTAGAATGTTATCACAAGGCCCCAAGTTTTATTGCACCTTCACAGAGGACCCATTGTAGACTGGAAGATCTCCAGACATCTTGCTTTAAGGGAGGTGATGGGTGGTCGTAACTTTTCATAGGGTGGGAAAGGGTCCAGGTTGAGCTGGACTGAAGCTATAGGGAGACGTGATGTGCTGTGGAATGTTCTTTGGTTGAGAGTGTCTGTGATGGTGTATATAAGACGTCAAATTTCAGAGATGATGCTAGTGTTTTGGCTGGGAGGTTTCTCTCCATATTGCAATATGTTATTAAACCGTTTCAAAACGCTCACTGGCTGTGTTGCAGGTTACTGTTAAAATTTCCGTAACATATGTCAACTTAGTTCCTGCCAGTCACTGTTTTCAATGTGAATGTTAACCAAACATATACAGAAAAACTAATAGAATCCAATCAGTGGTACAGTGTTTGCACATTTTAGCATTTTAGAGTTTCAACAGTTTGCAGGATAATTAATCGAATCTGATATTCAGATATTCAAAAGTACATATTGCCCTTAGGTATTAACATTTATTTTAAAATGAATTCTTTTTAGTATTTCATGAATATTAACAGTGCAATGTGTTATTGCTGGAATCCAAGAAAACACTTTTAAACTGAAAAAATGTACTTAAGCTGTTAAATATTTCATTAGAGAATGCAAGTGAGGCATAACTTTCTCAAGTATGGAATTTCATAAATTCCAGTTGTTGGCTTTTGTTTAATTAAAAAGGATTACAAAGGTGAACGATAAATTGTGAGTTTTGCTAAACTGAAAATGTGATTTTGTTGTAAGTTATATCAGTTTATTCCCAAGAAAGACATAATTGGAAAGTAACAGAGAATGTTTTTATTTAAGTATCAGACATGTTGGTTTTTATTGTAGGAAAAAGTTAAATGTCAAATATAATCAGAATATTAAAGTTCTAATGAACTTTTAAGTTCAGCTAACTTTTATGTGTTTACCGTGATTAGTACGGTGGCCCTGAGAAGCCAAACAGACTGCAACTTAAGAAAACACCAGCAATAAGAAAAACGCTGCAAAAGCACACAAAACACAACGGAAATAGGAAAAACAAAAACAGAAATGGGAAAAAACAGATTTCCAAAAGCACAAGGGAAGTGTTTCTGAGGAGACAATAACCCGACGGACCAGTTGCAGAAACCAAAATATGCTAAGAATTGCACTGGGAGACACTTAAAAGTGGAGGATTTATCGGTTTTGTGAGGAAAGAAAAGATGAGAAGTGTGTTAGTCTAACTATTAGCCTTAAAATCCGTCATCAGTAATATATGAATCATGATAAAAACACACCTACCATGTTTTGGGTTCCTGCAACTGGTCCGTCAGGTTATTGTCTCCCCAGAAACACTTTCCTTGTGCTTTAGGAAATCTGTTTCTTCCTATTTCCGTTGTTGTTTTTCCCATTTCTGTTTTTTCCTATTTCTGTTCCCTCCCTGGCATCTACAAGGATATCTACCACCAGGTTTTTGAGATAATAGTCTTGTTTAAAAAAAAGAATCTTCCTTTCATTAGTCATGAAAGAAAGGTCATGAAATTAATAGAGCTACTTTCAGCTGCTCTCTTATTGACGGCAGGTCACCACATGTTTAATTTGGCAGATTTGTACACTGGATGCTCTTCCCGAAAGGGATTTGTGTCTCCTCTTTATATCAGAGCAGAGATCTTTCACTTGATAAACCAATATGTAAATCCCAGTTAATAATTCATTAATGATCCTCCCAAACATGCTGTTTTCTGTCATAAATGTATTTATTTTTCCGGAAAATTCTGTTCACATGTGATTAAAATCAAAGAAAATGCAGTAGTTTTGAGGTAAAACTGTTAGTAAGTTATATGACTTTGTTAGCTACTTTACAATGTGTAGAGAGAAGGAAACATCAATCCCCACTTACTGCTTTTAAGCTAAAAAGAAAACAATGATTACGAAAAGCAAAACTCCTTTAACTCTTGATTTAACTCTAAAACTCAGAATAAAACTTTTATTCTCTGGCTTTTAAATCCAAATTAGTTTTGACTATTTTTCTTAGTGCTACTTCTTCTTCGGGTTTTCTCTTTTTTTTTTCCTTCATTAAATTCTGTCATTTTGTTCTACATTTTTGTGTCATTTGATTATTTTATATATAGAGCTTGTCTTTAAATGTGCCATAGAAATAAATTTGACTTTGACTATCAAAATCTTTATGTTTGGGTGTCTCTTGACACAAGTTGCTTTATCTTCATTCTGGGATGTAGATCGTTGATCTTCATTACAGCCATTGTTTTCTTAAACACACTGCCTCATTTACTCCCATGTGATGCATTTGCACACACACACACACACACACACATGCAGCATATACCTAATCATGATATACAGCACTTACAGCTTGCAACAAAAGCATCAGTAACATCATTATTCTTACAAGGTTCTTACTCAAGTGGTGTAAGCCAGTGATTTGTAGGGTCGCTTAAAAGCTTTAAGAAGTCAGGTTAAGTGAATGTCAGGCCCTTGAACAATAAACAGACTACACCCTGTGTATTGTCCTTTCTTCTTATCAGCTGTTTACTTGAGTGTGTGCAGATCACCGGACTTTTAAAAGTAAAACATTCTTCCTGCTCTTTGTTGTCACCCACCTTCCCACTCGTGTAGCGTAAGTACAAGACAGGAGTCAGAACACCGAAACAACTATACTTCAAAAGTCTTTAGGAATACTGTAAGTTCTTGTAATGTGGTCATAATGATGCTTTGGAAAAAATAATAAAATGTATTATTTCAACATTTCTGTTTTCTTTATACTTTCTGTACAAAAAGACAGCATGACTGTCTATGTCTTGATTGCTTTCTCTATCTGTATATGATGGTTTGCCTAGCCCTGTTTTTAATTTTACCCGTGTTTGAAACTAGCCTCGGGCCAAGAAAAACTGTGATCTGTTATGTTGTGCGACTCTCTGGCAGTTATATATATTGAATCAGCCCTTATGCTGCCTCATATGATGAAGGAATAACAGGGAGTTGATAATGGCAACGATATATATAGAAAGAGAGAAATGAACAATCAGTGTATTATGGTTGCTGACACTCAAAGCGTTCTGCCATCTTCAAGCGCACACTATGTGACACTGACGGTAATGGTCTTTTGACAAAACAGCGACTTGGGAGAACAGGATGTACTGGACGAGGTAAGAGTGTTTGATCATTGGTACAAACATATTAACATCCGGCACACATGTCATATAAGTATAGGAACAATGTATGGTGTGAAAGAGCATACAGGTTGCTTGTGAATACGATTTCTTACAACAACATATTAAGAAATGTTTAACAAAGAAGCATAAGACCCACATCAGAGACTTTATTAGGTACAACTTGTACCAGGTTGGACCTAATTTTGCCTTCACAACTACCCTATTTATTTGTGGCATAGATTTTAACAAGGTGTTGCAAACATTCCTGAGATGTTGGTTCATTGTGACATGACTGCATCACACAGTTGCTGCAGATTTGCTAGCTGCACCTTCATGATATGAATCTTCTGTTACACCTCATCCCAGAGGGGCTCTATTGGATTGGGATCTGATGACTGTGGAGGCCATTTGAGTATAGTGAACTCGCTGTTATGTTCAAGAAACCTGTTGGAGATAACTTGAACTTTGTGACATGGTGCATTAACCTGCTGGAAGCAGCCATCAGAAGATGGATACACTTTAGTCATAAAGGGATGACCACGGTCAGCAACAATGCTCAGGCAGACTGTGGGGTTTAAACCATCAGTTGGTATTAAGGGACCCAAGTGTGCTAAGAAAATAGCATTACCCTACCAGGCTGAACCACTGATAGAAGTCAGGATGGATCCATGCTTTGATATTGTTTATACAAATTTTTGGCCCCACTATCCGAACGCTGCAGCAGAAATGCTTAGAACAGGCAGTGTTTTTCAATCATCTATTGCCCCCTTTTGCTGAATCCATGTGAACTGTAGCCTCAGTTTCCTGTTCTTAGCTGACAGGAGTGAGACGCGTGTTTTCACTGGACATCTTCTTTGTCTCAGTTCATCTCTGCATAGAAATGGTTTTGTGGGAAACTCCCAGTAGATCAGAAATACTCCGAGTCATCTCGAACAAACAACCACGCCATGTTTAAAGTCATTTAAACCAACTTTCTCTATGCTCCCCGTGTTAAAATGTGTTTACAAAATTGTAATTCCTCTATCTGTGCGTGCTTGCATGCATGCATGTGTCTGTGTAGAGGTGAGTGGGTGGGTAGGTGGGGTGGGGGGTGCTGGGAGTTTGACTAACGGTATGGCTGCTCTTTGCATTCATATTGGCAAACTTTATGTGGCAAATATTTTGTATCTACCGACTTCTGTCAGCTTTCCAGCATCTTCTCTCTTGACACCAGTAAAATAAGCAGTGAGCTGTTACCATGCTGGTTCAAGTTTTAAAAATGCAGAAGCCCAGGGGAGAATAAAGTCAAAGCACGCTGCTGACTTTAAAACATAGCGTGAAGACAAATGAAAATTCACCGCCTCAACATATCCTGCTGACATATCCGGTTTTACAATACACAGAAGGTAAATGAACAGATGTAAACCAGCACACAAGCACCGGCAGAAGGAAAACACCACCGTCAGAGGATATGGAAACAGAGATAAGTTAAAATAATACATATTTCTGTATTCATGATAAGAGTCTAAATATCATTTGTGAGGTCAGATGAAAATCTGTAAAAGTATAATAAAAAAAATGCAACTGAAATGAAAAGTAATTTTACTAGCATGAGAACAACTCGGTGTATATAATTTTATTAATTCAACTGTGAATGTGTAATGAAATCACAAAGCAGGAAGTCAACACTTGAGGGAAGATGAACAACTTTAATAATTGATCAACGCGTTTCAGCTTGTGGCCTTCATCAGGGTCAAGAATGTGTAATGACAAAAGTTTGAATATCAACAAGCATAAAGTAAACGCATAAAAGCACTAGATCATCTAAAAAGCCACAACAAGAATGAAAATGAGACCTACACTGTACAAGGTCTCGGCAGCTACTGAGTGTGTACTGAAGTCTGATCATTTATGAGACTCCTATAACTCAACCTGAGTTATAGGAGTCTCATAAATGATCATTTCCTTTTTCCTACACACAGCTATAGTAGCATGAGAGTCCAGTGACATTTATAGGCTTTGTGTTTCCATTGTGATAAACAGGAAACGAATCACATACAATGGATCATGCTTATTAGCATAGCACAAGCAGTTTGCACTTTGATTTGAGTTTATTAACCACACTGTAAAAGACTAAAGTGGGTGAGTTACGTTCCAGCAATTGTGTCAGAATTAACTTTCCTTACCAAACTGTGGCAAAGACATGAGCCTGACCCCAAAAAGCAATCAACACTGGGCAAGCCAAATGTAGGAAAAACGTTTCCCCTCCTAACATGAAAACACGAGATTGCCCTAAATCTGTCAGACAGAAATAAATACAAATGGCTACAGTTCCAGAGTTCATATCCTCTGATAAATGCGATGAGGGTCAGTGCATCCAGGTTGTGACACTACCACCTCCTGGTGGATGAACTACACAGTAAAAGTGCAAAAAATAAAAAATACGTCCGTGTGGGGGCACGGACTTAAACGTCATTAAATAAATCAGTATGCAATGCATTGTGTGACAAACTGTAAAATACAAACTCGTTTTTTCACTCTTCCTTGAGCTCAATCCAGCCAGATGTTAAGAAACGCTGGAAAGCTCATGATGTTTTAGTTTAATACGAGAGGGGATGGAGGGCTCATGAACAATGTAGTACAATAATACTCAAATCTGACTGCAATCCCCGTTCCCTCTGGAGACAGAGGAAGAGAAGGTCAGAGTGCAGCGCTGGACCAACTGGCCAGTGTGATTGGAGATACGGAGCGGGCAGTGTCTGTCGATAAGCAGACTTAAAAAGAAACGCGATGGGCTGTACAGACATGAAACCCGCAGGTCTGAGGTCAGAACCAGTGTCACCGTTACATAATTTGTTTACCGAAAGACATCAACCGTCAAATGTACTTCTCTTTGTTCAGTGGACAGACTTTGGGTCACAATTCTTTGATAAAAAAAAAGAAAAAAAGAAGAAGAATCTGGATCCATCCAAAGAGCGCTTGTTTGATTATCTATCAGGCTCAGCTATCATTATATGTACAGATTCTTATTATTATGCATTATTATTGTGAAAGCTGCTACTTGGAATAATGACAGAAACTAACCATTGTGCAAACAATCCAAGTTAATGAATACCAATGGCTTTATTAAAGCGCAGTAATTTAAAGAGGGAGTATCATGGTCTACTGAAAATATTATTAATCCATCCCCATCAGCCCCGATGACTCTTACGCAGACAAACACAACAGAGCGAACTAATAACTAATTAAATTTGACGATGTGAAATAAAGCATATTTGCCACAACTTTGACTTCAGTGTCTCAGTGACTTATTATAATACATTTTGCAAAAACAGCAGATATTTCGCACAGTTTTATTTCCAGAAATGTAAAACGGTGCATGAGTTGACAAATACCACAACATCCCAAACTTTGAGCTGTTCAAAAAAGCAGAACTTACCAAAGCAAGAGTTGATGAAGCCGTACCAGCTGCAGCCGCTGCGCCCCAGCAGCCACTTTCCGCGGATGCTGGAGGCGAAGCTGAGAGTGGTGCCGAACAAACACACCAGCATGTCGCTCACGCTGATGTTCAGCAGCAGCATGTTCACCGGTGTCCGCAGCTTTTTGAATTTGCAAAACAGCAGCAACACAATGAAGTTGTTCAGGAAGCCGAAAGTCATGATGAAGCCCAGCACCACGGACAGCACCACAAAGCCCGCCGGGGAGAGCTTCGCCGAGCCCGCCGGCGCGTCCAGCAAATCTCGGTCATCGCTCAGGTTGAAGCTGTAATTCAGACCAACCTGACCAGAAAACATGCCGCCGCCCATTCAGTCAATCAGTTTCTCTTCACTCTGGAGCTTGCTTCACTCGGCAGCGCTGGTCACATCGCGCATCTGTAAAGTTTGCGCGTGTAGCTTCCATCTTACTCCATGCTCATGTGCAACAAACGCGTATTCCTCCGCTGATCCTGAGAGCGATCACCTGGCTGCCGACTCTTAGAGAACTGGCAGGAATGTTAAAAAATACATTGTAACCAAAAAGTGTCACCTTAACGTGACTTTAACACAACGCCTCCTCCGCTTTCACCGCGTCTCTCCGCGAACCAGCTTGACAGTACGCGCTATTACATATAATTTGGGCAATCTAACAAAATTCATCCCAGTTATCAAGTTACTTTCCACAGCAGTTTATTTCTCTCGTCTTCAAGTTACCACTTTTAGACTGGCTGTAATCCGCGCTCGTAGCGGAGACTCTTGTGCCACCAGTGGTGTTATGCGATTTGGGCTCTGCGCCAGGACTTTTAAAGGCAGGGCGAGTCTTACATCACAGGGTAGTGGGATGCTTGGATCCACGGGTGGTGGTGGGGGGTGAGGGGGGCTTTATATGCGTGTCTGTTTGTACATATATCTTTCTGAGGACCTATTTAAGTTTAAATAGGGTGTGCGGAAATTTAACGCAGCTGCTGCTTTTCCGCTGTGGGGCTTAATGTTGAAATTAGGTCTGGGGGTAGTATAAGGCTTTTATTTATGTCTGTGATGGTCACGTTGAGGGCAAGGGTCTTGGGCAGGGATGTCAAACTCATTTTACATCGTGGGCCACATACAGCCCCCTATCTTAAGTGGCCCTGGCTTGTGGAAGACCCCTAGCTGCACATTTTACCCCTGAGATATCTCAATATAAGAAGAGCAATTTCAACATTACATCTCAGTTTTCCTACATCATAAAGATTTTGCTGTAGTAAATGAGCTACAGCTGTCGGTGTGATTCTTTGGGTTTAAATGATAAGAAATGTGTAAACTTACAGAAAAAGATTTAGTGGTTCATTGCTTACACTGTAGTTATAAAGTGGAAAGTTTGTGTTAATTCATGAAAAATCCCCCTTTTTATTTATTACGTTTTTAATTTATTTTTATCCTGGACATTTTATAAACAGAAAAACACACATTTATATAGTAGATAGTGGGGGGGGGGGGGGGGGGGGGGGGGGAGGGGACAGGAACCACTCTGCCATTTAATTGTTTATCTTTGACTTTATTACTATACTATGAACAACTGTGGGGGAAGGGTTAATCAGTAGGACCTGTTTGAGACCCCTGATCTAGGGAATTTTTTTACATTTTATTTTATTTTACAATTAAATCTCATCTTTGGATGGACAACAACTAAGATGTTGCCCTTCATAATTAGGGCAGCAGGCTATTTAAGGGAGGACATAGTTTAGGGATCCAGTTTTTGTAGCTAAGCCTGAGACCACTGCCAAGGGAAGTGCTCTAAATGTTTGCGTTTGATTTTATGAGGGGCATTTGAAGGTTGTGCTGACAAAGAAAAGAAAAAATGAAGCAAAATTTTCTGTTTGGTTCTCACAGTATCTCACAGAATGAAATGCACAGAGTCAGGCAGCAGTTCGGGTGATGAACATCTGTATTTTGGAACTTGAATACATGTATTTAAAGGGGACAGAGCTATGTCTCAATGTAAATATGCTAGATTTAGCCAGAAGGCTACTTTTCATCTGAAGCCCGTGACAGGTCAGACAAAAATGATAAATAAGCAATTTAGCACACAATGTACAACAATGTAGTCCAAACAACAAATACATACAATTACAACACATAATAATACAATAACAAACAACAACATTAAACATTAATAATAATATTCCTGTAAGCCTATGTACAGTGTTTAATCCCAGGATAATGTGCTGATGATCAATATGAGAGCTAGAAGCTAAATGCTGTAACTCACTTTCTACAGAATCCTTTGCATAGATCGAAGATTTGCTGATTTGGACCCAGAATAAGGTTTTAAAAAAGCTGTTCCCCCCCACTGAAAGTTAGACTTCCATCTCCATCTTTGCTCATGTGGAACTCTCAGAATTATTAATTCATGGCTGTCTGAAACAACAACGACAACAACAAAAAGGGGGAAAAAAACATCAAAGGTAGAAAGAAAAGCATCTTTGTTGTTGTTTTTTGTGTGTGCTTAGAATGTAAAAGGGACACACACTCGAAAAGGCCAACAGGAAAATTTTATTTTTCATCCAGTGTTTTCCCCATAAGACTTTCAAGTGGGTTGGTAGACAATGGTCAATGAGGTGTTCACTTCAGGACCTGGGCAAACAGATTATCCTAAGCTGAGGGCTCATATTCTACCCAGTATTCAAGCACGACCAGGATATGAACTGTCTCAGTCTATATTTATCATAGCTTCCTCCTCCAGCAAGCCCTACACCCAGCCTTCATAAGTGGATCTAGATTGCCCATGAGTTAATATATAGTTAAATCAGCCATCAAGCGGGATGAAGTGTGTTATTTTGATGTCACTGTTGAAAATTTGCCTGCAAATCAAATGAATAAGAGTAAAGTAAATCCTCTAAAGTTTTAAGGACATGATAAAAAAAAAGAAAAGAAAAAAGATCTGGTCATTTATTTGACAAAACTTCAGCCAAAATGCATGTAAGAAATTGAGGTATTACCCTTGCTGTTTCCATATGAATTAAGAGGTTAAGTAGCAGCAAGATATTGCTAACAAAATGCACTTGATTTACCTGTATGAAAGCATAAGTTTTGACAGTTTGCAGGTCTGGAGCATTCAGGTGTTTGTGAACACAATGCCAAGGAAGGAGCAGTAATCTTAGAGTAATCCTTCTCGCAACTGTTTTTTTCCTCATCAGTATGGGAAAGGTTATAAGGTTGCTTCCAAACAATTTGAAGACAATTTTTAAGAGAATTAACAAGAGGAAAATGTTCAAGACAATGTCACAATCACGCTATGATTGGACCTTTCAGCAAATTTACCCTAAGGTCAGACCATGCAATATTCAGAGAAACTGCAAAAAACTCAAAAGCTATAGGTCTGAGACTCATGAAAGCACAATCAAGACAAGAGCAAACCACAAGATTTTTGGAACAATGTCTGTTGGATAAACAAGGCCAAAGTGAAGCTGGACACAAAGCACAGCACCACATTTGGAGAAAACCATATACAGCATATCATCACAAACATCTTATGTGAAGCACAGTGGTAGAGGGGGGTTGATTTGGGTTTGTGTGCAGCCACAGGACCTGGGCACCTTGTACTCTTTGAGTCGACCATAAACTCCTCTCCATACCAGTATCCGGTTGTTCAGTGATGACGCGACGAATCCTACTTCCGGGTCTAAAGTAGTCTGCGTTTAATATGGCTTTTGTGTTGTTAACATGTTTAATGTTATGTATTTTCTTCTATTTGATCTCAAAAAGCTCCTAAAACAGTCAGTGATCCCTGTTGACCTCCCTCGGCTTTTATTACCACTAATCATTTATTTAAGCTCAGTCTTTAAAACCTTAGGATGTAACTACAGCCCAGCCCATGCAGCAGTATATGAATGACTAACCTCGTATTGTGGATGGATTATCTCAGTTGTTCTCCTGGCTGAAGTTTGGTCCTTTTACAGCATCCTGCCATGCGATTACATTTGTTCCTGACCACCGAGAACACTCACGGTAACTTTTATCGAGTGGAAAAAAAGTTAGCTTGTTTATATTATGCTAACATAGCTGTGTCGCTAGCGGTCACCTAGCACATCATTATATACCAGCTAGCCCAACTTAAGTAACCCTACAAACGTCACTGCTGTTTAGTTTTCTGTCTTCATTTATGCTGGAAGTGATAACAGAGCTGTATGTTTTAATTTGTTTCCAAAACCCCACAGTCAGGACATGCTATATTGTATTTAGATAGAAGCTAGCGAGCTAACTCCCTGCTAACTTCTAACTCCGTTAAATGTCATAAATTCCGTTTTCATGGATGCCTGGATGTTAAACTCAATTCTTACACCTGGTAGAGCAGAACGCTGATCATTTTATTAAAGATGAAAGACTTTAGACAGTTTTTCAACTCTCAGTAATGCCATAGTGATCGTTTGATATATGGACCTGCAGCGGAGTTTAGACCCAGACACGGCTAGTGACGTCAGACTGAACAACCGGATACATAGTATTCTAGAGTCAAATGTGAAGCCATCTGTCTGACAGCTAAAGTTTTGTTGAAACTTCTTCATGCATCAGGACAATGAACCCAAGAACAGCAGCAATGTTACAATGTTGCCATAACCCAGCCAAAGTCCAGACTTCCACTTGACTGAAATGCTGTGCTGGGAGAGCTGTAGATAAACGAAATCCCACAAACCACAAAGAATTGAGGGAACACTGGAAAGAAGAGTGAGACAAAATTCATCATGTGAGAGACCGATGAAACCACACCGAAAAAGCTGCACGGGGAGCATTTTGGCTTAATTTTCATTAAATAAGTAATGACAGTGTTTTGTTGTTCATAATGAGACATTTAATCTGAAACAGCAAATGTCAGCTTCTTTGTAGTGGTAATGGGAATCAAAATAATAACTGTTGGGATATGAAGATATATCACAGACTAGACAATTTATGCTATATATATATATATATATATATATATATTAAAAAAAAAACACCCAGCACGCCCCTGCGGGCGGTTTATCCTTCAAGCTCGGGTCCTCTACCAGAGGCCTGGGAGCTTGAGGGTCCTGCGCAGTATCTTAGCTGTTCCCAGGACTGCGCTCTTCTGGACAGAGATCTCCGATGTTATTCCCGGGATCTGCTGGAGCCACTCGCCTAGCTTGGGAGTCACCGCACCTAGTGCTCCGATTACCACGGGGACCACCGTTACCTTCACCCTCCACATCCTCTCGAGCTCTTCTCTGAGCCCTTGGTATTTCTCCAGCTTCTCGTGTTCCTTCTTCCTGATATTGCTGTCATTCGGAACCGCTACATCGATCACTACGGCCGCTTTCTTCTGTTTGTCTACCACCACTATGTCCGGTTGGTTAGCCACCACCATTTTGTCCGTCTGTATCTGGAAGTCCCACAGGATCTTAGCTCGGTCATTCTCCACCACCCTTGGGGGCATCTCCCATTTTGACCTCGGGACTTCCAGGCTGTACTCAGCACAGATGTTCCTGTACACTATGCCGGCTACTTGGTTATGGCGTTCCATGTATGCCTTGCCTGCTAGCATCTTGCACCCTGCTGTTATGTGCTGGATTGTCTCTGGGGCATCTTTACACAGCCTGCACCTGGGGTCTTGCCTGGTGTGATAGACCCCAGCCTCTATGGATCTTGTGCTCAGAGCTTGTTCTTGTGCTGCCATGATTAGTGCCTCTGTGCTGTCTTTCAGTCCAGCTTTGTCCAGCCACTGGTAGGATTTCTGGATATCAGCCACCTCCTCTATCTGCCGGTGGTACATACCGTGCAGGGGCCTGTCCTTCCATGATGGTTCCTCGTCTCCATCCTCTTTCTTGGGTTTCTGCTGCCTGAGGTATTCACTGAGCACTCGGTCAGTTGGGGCCATCTTCCCAATGTATTCTTGGATGTTCCTTGTCTCATCCTGGACTGTGGTGCTGACACTCACCAGTCCCCGGCCCCCTTCCTTCCGCTTAGCGTACAGCCTCAGGGTGCTGGACTTGGGGTGAAACCCTCCATGCATGGTAAGGAGCTTTCTTGTCTTTATGTCAGTGGCTTCTATCTCCTCCTTTGGCCAGCTTATTACCCCAGCAGGGTACCTGATCACGGGCAGGGCGTATGTGTTGATGGCCCGGATCTTGTTCTTACCATTCAGCTGACTCCTCAGGACTTGCCTGACTCTCTGCAGGTACTTGGTGGTTGCAGCCTTTCTAGCGGCCTCTTCATGGTTCCCATTTGCCTGCGGGATCCCCAGGTACTTGTAACTGTCCTCTATGTCTGCAATGTTGCCTTCTGGTAGTTCAATCCCCTCAGTTCTGACTACCTTCCCTCTCTTTGTTACCATCCGACTACACTTCTCCAGTCCGAACGACATTCCAATGTCATTGCTGTATAGCCTGGTAGTGTGGATCAGTGAATCGATGTCTCGTTCACTCTTGGCATACAGCTTGATGTCATCCATGTCATCCATATATATATATATATATATATATATATATATATATATATATAGATATATATATATATATATATATACATATATATATATATATATATATATATATATATATATATATATATATATATATATATATAGATATATATATATATCGGAACACTAGGTGCGGTGACTCCCAAGCTAGGCGAGTGGCTCCAGCAGATCCCGGGAACAACATCGGAGAGCTCTGTCCAGAAGAGCGCAGTCCTGGGAACAGCTAAGATACTGCGCAGGACCCTCAAGCTCCCAGGCCTCTGGTAGAGGACCCGAGCTTGAAGGATAAACCGCCCGCAGGGGCGTGCTGGGTGTTTTTATATATATACAACACCCAGCACGCCCCTGCGGGCGGTTTATACATATACATATTATGGAATGCCCTTTAGGAAAATATTATATATATATTCCAACCAAAGTCTGAATATATAGAATGATCTTTTGAATATATAGAATGAAGCTTGAATATATAGAATGAAACTTGAATATATAGAATGAAGCTTGAATATATAGAATGATCTTTTGAAAATATAGAATGAAACTTGAATATATAGAATGATCTTTTGAAAATATAGAATGAAACTTGAATATATAGAATGATCTTTTGAATATATAGAATGAAACTTGAATACATAGAATGATCTTTTGAATATATAGAATGAAACTTGAATATATAGAATGAAACTTGAATATATAGAATGATCTTCTGAATATATAGAATGAAACTTGAATATATAGAATGAAACTTGAATATATAGAATGAAACTTGAATATATAGAATGATCTTTTGAATATATAGAATGAAACTTGAATATATAGAATGATCTTTTGAATATATAGAATGAAGCTTGAATATATAGAATGAAACTTGAATATATAGAATGATCTTTTGAATATATAGAATGAAACTTGAATATATAGAATGATCTTTTGAATATATAGAATGAAACTTGAATATATAGAATGAAACTTGAATATATAGAATGATCTTCTGAATATATAGAATGAAACTTGAATATATAGAATGAAACTTGAATATATAGAATGAAACTTGAATATATAGAATGAAGCTTGAATATATAGAATGAAACTTGAATATATAGAATGAAACTTGAATATATAGAATGATCTTTTGAATATATAGAATGAAACTTGAATATATAGAATGAAACTTGAATATATAGAATGATCTTTTGAATATATAGAATGAAACTTGAATATATAGAATGAAACTTGAATATATAGAATGATCTTTTGAATATATAGAATGAAACTTGAATATATAGAATGAAACTTGAATATATAGAATGATCTTTTGAATATATAGAATGAAGCTTGAATATATAGAATGAAACTTGAATATATAGAATGTATGAACCTCTTTTTTAGAGATGATGTGTTTCTGAATTCTCTGCCTTTACAAAATGGCATCAGCTGAACTATTTCAGTACTTTTTAGAGCTTGACAACTGTTTTGCGACAGCTGTTCAAACTGCAAATGGTAGAAATAATTTGAATTTATACTACGTCACCTTGAAGAACACGTTTTCATTATTGCAACATTTCTAGTGCTCATGAATAATGTTCAACAAAATGTTTCTGGGAGAAGATTATGCACACTTCTTGAGGGAATTTATCAATCACTGATGGAGATGTCAACTGAGCTAACACTTCGAGCAGAAGCTGAAGCACATGTTATGGGCTCATTATATCATTCTACATCTCAAAGAGGAAGGTCAAGGTAAGTGATAAAAATGGAAACAAATTCATTCATAATGTGTATGGCACTTGAAAGAGTCAAGAGATGGCAAACAAGATAATGAATGCAAGAAATAAGAAAGAAGTTAACATATTTCTTCTTTTGTTTCTAACTCTTTTAGGTACAACATACCAGCTACTCAGCTGACTGACATGCGAGACTTGGGGTTTAGTTGGATGGCCATATCTCAAATGTTGTCAGTAAATGTTGGAACACTGTACAACCACAGGATACAACTAGTGGACTATGGAAATTTGCAATTTGAACAGCTGTCGCAAAACAGTTGTCAAGCTCTAAAAAGTACTGAAATAGTTCAGCTGATGCCATTTTGTAAAGGCAGAGAATTCAGAAACACATCATCTCTAAAAAAGAGGTTCATACATTCTATATATTCAAGTTTCATTCTATATATTCAAGCTTCATTCTATATATTCAAAAGATCATTCTATATATTCAAGTTTCATTCTATATATTCAAGTTTCATTCTATATATTCAAAAGATCATTCTATATATTCAGAAGATCATTCTATATATTCAAGTTTCATTCTATATATTCAAGTTTCATTCTATATATTCAAGCTTCATTCTATATATTCAAAAGATCATTCTATATATTCAAGTTTCATTCTATATATTCAAGTTTCATTCTATATATTCAAGCTTCATTCTATATATTCAAAAGATCATTCTATATATTCAAGTTTCATTCTATATATTCAAGCTTCATTCTATATATTCAAAAGATCATTCTATATATTCAAGTTTCATTCTATATATTCAAGTTTCATTCTATATATTCAAGTTTCATTCTATATATTCAAGTTTCATTCTATATATTCAAGCTTCATTCTATATATTCAAAAGATCATTCTATATATTCAAGTTTCATTCTATATATTCAAGTTTCATTCTATATATTCAAAAGATCATTCTATATATTCAAGCTTCATTCTATATATTCAAAAGATCATTCTATATATTCAAAAGATCATTCTATATATTCAAGTTTCATTCTATATATTCAAGTTTCATTCTATATATTCAAAAGATCATTCTATATATTCAAGTTTCATTCTATATATTCAAGTTTCATTCTATATATTCAGAAGATCATTCTATATATTCAAGTTTCATTCTATATATTCAAGTTTCATTCTATATATTCAAAAGATCATTCTATATATTCAAGTTTCATTCTATATATTCAAGTTTCATTCTATATATTCAAAAGATCATTCTATATATTCAAGTTTCATTCTATATATTCAAAAGATCATTCTATATATTCAAGCTTCATTCTATATATTCAAAAGATCATTCTATATATTCAAGCTTCATTCTATATATTCAGAAGATCATTCTATATATTCAAGTTTCATTCTATATATTCAGACTTTGGTTGGAATATATATATATATAATATTTTCCTAAAGGGCATTCCATAACATATATATATATATATATATATATATATATATATATATATATATATATATATATATATATATATATAGATATATATATAGATATATATCTATATATATATCTATATATCTATATATATATCTATATATATATATATATTAGGGCTGCGAAAAACGTCTATGTTTCATTTTACATTATCGTGTGTTCCGTGGTGTCGCAAAATAAACTGTTTATGGCAATATTTTTTCATCGTTTTGATGGTCACTGTAGTGGCTATATTAATTTCTTAAAGTTCTCCCTTTCTCTTATATTTAATATTACCACACTACAGATGGACAAGCACCTAATCACAACGACGGTAAAATCACCGCGTGTCCGCTCGTTTATTTTCCACATAAACCTTTCACAATAAAGCTCAAGATCCTGTTGAGACTTTTCAAAATAAACTGAATCACGTGGAAGACGCAGAGTATTTACGGAAGAAAAGCAAAAAAGAGCCTCAGGTGCTAAAAAATAAACCTTAGACTCAAACGTTAGAACAGGCTTATCCCGCAGCACGCTGTGTAATAAATGGCTCCAGGTTCCATTTCAGATCTTCTTAGCCTGCACTTACCCACTTGATCTCTGCGCTCCTCCAGTCAGATGGTTTTATCAGTTCCACGCTCCCAGCTCAAATCTAGAGGTGACAGGGCTTTCTCCATTGCTGCCCCGAGACTCTGGAATAGTCTTCTCCCCTTCATAAAATCCTCTTCATCCTTGGAAGTCTTTAAATCGAATCTCAAGACCTACCTATTTTCCAAGGCTTTCGGGTCTCTTTGATATCCTTTTTTATTCTGTCTATTTGGTCTCTTTTAGTATTAGTATTTAGTATTTAGTATTTATTTATTTATTGTCATTGTCAAGAACAATGAAATTGCGTTTGGGGCTTCCATACAACCCAAAAAAAAAGAAGAAAATAATAAATACCCCTTAAAACCCAAGTGTACATATTTAACCCAGTGTGACTCCAATGCAATAAGACAATCCTTAGCAATAATGTTCGTAGAAATTCAGACAAAGACCTGAGAAACATGACAAAATACAACAATGCAACCCATTCAATATTATTGTACTGTGAGATATGATATCAGATATGATAGTTATCTATTTAAGAAAGAGGGGGGGGGGGGGCAGGAGGGGGAAGAGAATAAAGATATGATGCACCAATGCAGACCAGTTCATTGCTATTAAGAAGTTGGATATGGTTATTGTCCGTGAGAGGGGGGCAGAGAGTTCAGGAGCCTCACAGCCTGTGGATACAGGCTGTTGGCCAGTCTGGATGTTCTGGCCTGTATAGACCTGTACCTTCTCCCTGAGGGCAGCAGATGGAAAAGGTGGCGCGCAGGGTGATGTTGGTCCCGCAGGATACTGTGCACCCTCCTCAGACAGCGAGTGGGGATCTTATTATCTTATTGGATGATGTTGTATGTGCATATATGTTATGTTCACATATGTGTAGTTGTGCGTGAATGTGTACAGTTTTGTATATGTATGTGCATATTTGCATGTACATTATATGCTATATACTCTTACATGTCTTACAATTCTTTTTTAAAATGTTTTCTTTCTACTTTCATTCTTTCATTATATTCTCCCTTTGTTCAGCACTTTGGCCGACACTTGATGCCTTTTAAATGTGCTATATAAATAAAGATGACTTGACTTGAAGATGACTACTCACAAAGAAAACGGCAGCCGTTAAAACCTATGTCTATAAATGTGTGGTTTCATGCATCGGTTAAAATACTCGATTCCAGGTACACTACGCCCAGTAGTATATAAACAAGAACAAGTAAGCGGAAAATGGGATACAGTGGTTTAAATGGGAAACTCAACAAGGTTCACTTCAGACTGGAAAGTAGCGCAATGAATGAGCCATTGTGTGTTATGAAAAGAAATGAGTTTGGAACTTGAAAGCTACGCCTTCTTAAAGAATGGAATTAAAAAAAATACTACAAATAACAACAATTTGGGGAAGATATGTCTAAAATTAAAAAATAAAATTGTATATATGTACACACACAACATTTCACGAACGTCACAGAGGCTGCAAGAAAATCAGGCTGCTTAATCGAGCACCGAGCAGTCGCTCATCTGTTATTCCTTGGCCCAGGCGAGAGGAGCAAACTTCGACATTTCAGTGGGGTTAAAATTAGCGACTTATTTATTCTCGCGGTGCTTATTCGAATATGAACGTTAGCCACGGCTTATTTCTGCTATTGTTTCAATGACAGTTATATTTAGTTTAGAATCTTGTTATACAGGCGTAGCTTAATGTGAAGCTAACGGCTAACTGTCCGTAGTGTTATCAATGCGTTACAGTAGTTTGAAGCTGTGTGATAGTCACATCCGCGTACGAAAGAAGTAGCCATGTACTGCAGCTAATATGACCGCCTTCTCCGTGTGGGTATAAATGGGGTCAGCGAATAAGTTTAGGCGTAGTTGTGAACGTTGACACTCCACGGTTTAGATTGCCACCTTTTTGTGTGCTACCTGTGCGTGCGCTGCTAGCCACGTAAACTGCTCCCGCTCGGTGTTGACGTAGCAGGACGTAGCATCTGTCCCTTGCCTGCCCCGCCAGGCTACACTTTCTGTGAATTTGTGGTGCCATCGCCAGCCTGTCCGCCCAGTAAAACCGAGACACACCGAGGACATGAACCGCTGTAAAACAAAATGCTATAGCTGGACCTGAACGTGCGGTTCGCTTGTTTCCTGGTCCTGCTGCATTGAGCGGATGATGAAGCGGATCATCTGGATGATATCAAGCTTAAACAGAAGAATCATGAAGCTGCTTTTTGCCCTCGCTTTGATCGCCTATATTGCCTGTAAGCGTACGATTTTTAAAAAATCTTTTATTCTTGTCGCCAAGTTGCCATCTCTACAGTTTATTTTCACTCATGACAAACTGTACTCGTGTGACAACAACCAACTGTTGGGTGGCCAAGCCCCCCAGTCCTCTAGTCCTCCAGAGTGCACCTTTCAAAGGGTAGACTGCCTACAAGTCGCCCCCTCTGGATGTTTTTGATTTCATATAATTGTTTCTAATGCCTTTGGGAAATTTAAAGGATATTTTAGGAATTAATCTGAAAAATTGACAAAGTAATGAGCAGGCTAATTAATACTGAGAATAAACATTTGTTGCAAGTGTTCAGAGATTGGACACAGTCAAAATGTGACAGTTCTAATAACGACACTAACTGCTATAGTAAGTTCATTGCTCAGTGATTTCAGATCCACTTGTGAAACTGTACAGCAGTAGTTGAAAAAACAATTGGATCAGTTTTCATTACTTGTTTGTCTTCAGCGGTTTTTGTGTTTATCATTGAAAGTCTAGCTGCCTCAATGTGGCACTGCTCTGTTTATTCGTATTGCATTCATGATGATGCCATTATTATGTGTTCTCTTTCTCTCTTTTAGCTGTTTGGGGAACATACACCAACATGAG
The DNA here is from genome assembly GCF_057382275.1 of Copadichromis virginalis. NCBI lineage: Eukaryota > Metazoa > Chordata > Actinopteri > Cichliformes > Cichlidae > Copadichromis > Copadichromis virginalis. Next base: position 19,940,399 of record NC_140633.1, read on the forward strand.
GTATAGTAATTCATTTATCTTCTGCTTGAAATCATGTATAATCATATAAAAGAGAGTTTTCACAGAACTCTGTGCATTCCTTTGGGAGAACTGAGTACACTACACACCCCATGATTCAGTAGCTTGTAAAACCAGCTTTAACAGCAACAATTGAAGTAATGGCTTTCTGTGTGACTTTATCAGTCTCTCATATCAATGTGAAGGAATTGTGGTCCCACTCTTCTTTACGACATTGCTTCACTTCATTCACGGCTGGGAGCATTTGTTTATGCAAAGCTCTCTTAAGGTTGCAATAAAGCATTTCACTCAGGTTTAGGTCTGGACTTTGTCTGGGTGGTTGGAACACAACACCCCTTGCTCCACCCTAATGTCCAAGTTATTCTGCTGTCGATTTGGTGCTGTTCTAGGGTTCATGGACCAACTACTTCACCCAGTTTCAGCAAGGCTTTATCTGTCAGGCAAATGGTCTCATATTTGACTTTAAAATACTTTGGCATACAGAGGAGTTCATGGTCGACTCAATAACTGCAAGGTGCACAGGTCCTGTGCTGCAAAACAAACCCTAATCATCAGCCCTCGACCAACATGCCTGATTGTTGGTATTACATGTTTGTGCTGATAGGCTGTGTTTGGTTTTCTCCAAATGTGGTGCTGTGCATTATGGGCAAACATCTCCACTTTCTTCTTGTTTGTCCAAAGGATGTTGATTTTTTTTTTTTTAATGTCTCTGAGTATTAAATGGTCTGACCTCGGGGGGAATTTGCTGGTATGTTCACTCCCAGGAAGATCATAGCATTATGTTAACACACGCCTGACTCCTCCAGATCAATGTACGGCTTCTACTTACTCTCTTAATTCCTAGAAGTAAGGGTGTACTTTGTTTTGCAGAGGACTGCGCAGCATCCTGTGGATTTTCTTATCAATATGACTGTATGATTGATGATAGTCTGTTTAAAAAATACACGTTTTATTTCCTTTGTTTTGCTTCTAATTCTGACACAAACTGCTCTGACTGCTTGTAGGCCCAAAACTTTGGGGGGAAATATTGATACATTTATTTCTATTATTTCTATGTTGTAGAATAATAGGTAAAGTATTAGAACTGTAAAATAACACAATTCTAAATGGGGGGGAAAAGGAAATGCACCTGCCGTTTGTCTTCATAACAGGTTTGGAAGCTTGGATTCTCAGCCATCTGGCAGCTTTTGTAGATACTCGCATTACAAGTTTTTCCACCAGTCGCTGCTGCCCAACTTAACTAACAAGTAAACCTGGTTTGAGGCCGAGAGGAGACACAAACTCTGCGTCTGGGGATCAAAAGCTGGTTTACTCATAGTGCTGGTCCCAAGCCTCCATAATGGGAATGGCAGCTGATTAACCCATGACCAATTTGCCCGTGTGCTGTGTGTGAATATAGTATTGTACCTAATGCGTCACTAATTTACTGGCCAGGACAACTCTGTCTGTCTCATAATGGTAATGTAGTAGTTGGTAATCTGAGAGGGTAACAATCTGCTTTTTCCTTTATTCGTGCATTTATGTAATTTCAGAGAGAAACTATACTGAGATACTGAACTGTTGTTCAGTCCTCATTAGCTCCAACATGACCCACTCAGCTGTCAGCATTATTTAAAGTGCTCAAAGAACCTGAGACAGATACAGTAGCATTATTGCCATCTAAAATGGTTTTGGATGTGTCACTACAGTGTCACAAACATGTAAAACATAAGATGAATTATAACATACTGCTTTTCATTTTTAGTTTGATTATATTTGTACAAAAGTACAATAACTTTAAGCATTTACATTGAGACTTGAGGTAAAGTGAACAATAGTATCTGTAACCTGTTGCAGCAGGTGTAGAGCCATTAAAAGGTCAGTGTTTTATTATACATATACAAAATGAAATTTCCATTAATGAAAAGATAAAAAAAAATACTTGTGTACTGTTAATTATAGTTATTAGAGCAAAAAACATCAGCCAAGTAAAATTGAAACTTGTTGTTCTCCCATATTCACACAGCCATAGGAGCCTTATGTTTTGTCTTAATAAAGCAGAACTGCTTTATTAATTGAAACCTTTGTTTTACACCATAGTTTATTACTGACTCTGAAAAAGTGCACAACAGTCACTGCAGTGATTGGCATTTTGCTTGTTAATGTCATCATTGCAATGTTTTAGATTAAATTAATAGCTGTTTAAGAGCAGTCAGTGGGGATTTTATACTGCATACACGGTTTAGCAAACAGCAAATGAATGAGAACGGAAAAGTATGATAAACATTCATAAAAGTTATGCTTGGTCTTAGTTAATTGCCATACTTGGGCGGTACAGTGGTTAGCACTGTCGCCTTACAGGAAAAATGGTCTGGATTGACTCTTCTTGTTGGCCAAGGCCTTTCTGTGGAGTTTGCATGTTCTCCTTGTGGGTGCCTTAACTTCCACCCGCAGTCCAGAGACATTAGTGATTCTGAAATGGTTGTAGTTGTGGATCCAATGAATATAAAGCATTCAAGTTCACAGCATGAAGTACTCTATGAATGTGTTTAAAAACACACACACACACACACACACACACACACACACACACACACACACACACACACACACACACACACACACACACACACACACACACTCTTTCAGTTTGAGTAGCTACTGTGGGGAAAAGCTCAATACTAGGGCAGCCACGATTAGTCTAATAGTCACGATTACGTCGACTATTAAAATCGTCGACGACTAATTTAATAGTCGACGTGTTGTTTGAAGCTTTGTAAGATCCCGAAAGACGCAGGAATAAGTAGTAGGATTTAAGAGTGTAATAACGGGCTGAATCAGAAGATGGCAGCACTGCATGTCCAGGGATGCCAGCTGCCGTTAAACCCCCGAAGAATAAGAAGAAGCAGTGACCTCCATCCTTCGGAGGCCGCATTTGTAGGCCAATTACGTTACAGTGACGCGGCCTTGCCAATTCCAGTTTCCAACAATGGCGGCAGCTACTTAGTTTTAATATTACTCTTATTCTTTCTGGTTCACAAAATAAACTGTTAACATATTTTCAGGCGAGAATGTAGCTGTGTAAACTTCAAATATCTGCTCAGTTTATCAAGACACCACATATTTTCAAAAGCGCTCCAATGTTTTCGGAGACGTCTGTTACCCACCAGCTCGATAGCTAGCCGGGGTTCAAGGCTTACTAGAGCTGGTGAGAACACCGGACTCCCAGCCTATAATTTTCAAACCCCCGTGGTCTTTCGTTACTCAGGTTAAACATGATATATAAGTCAGCTAATTTAAAAATGTTATTGTTTGGCTTTTTTCAGTGTTTTATTTGTTCCTCAGTAAATTGGTTTGGCTGAGATTAAAGTTATCGTTTTTACACAGCTGAATAAATGTCAAACAGAACTGATTAAACAGAAGTGTGAAATGGTAGAGAATTTACTCCAGTGTCCTGTTATATTTTACATAGAACAGACGGCCAAGTTTATTAAACTCCACTGAGACATCTGCAAATTTCATTAAAAGTTTAATAAACAATCATCTTGTCTTTATTTTTAGTTAGCAAATACCTTAAACACTTCAAGCTGTAAGCTATCAAAATAATCGTTTGTTGCAGCCCTACTCAATACTAATACTTTTCTTCCATTTGGATCAAATTAAAGTGAGGAGAATTCACATTTAGACACAATTAGATTTTTTTCCTTGTCTCCGCTGATGTCAGCAGTGCTCCCTCAGTTATGGGAAGTTGTATAGCTAGCCTTCTTTTGTGTTGTTTTAGTAAATGAATGGGTGAATGTAAACTGAGTCAGAGTAAACTGGCATGTAACCACTCGATGGGACTGATGTGTAAACACATGCTGCACAGCTGTGTGAAAATTAACCTTCAGTGATAGAAGACTGCTGTCAGTAGCACTGTTAACATTAGCCTCACTCGGCACATTAACTTGATTATCTGTACAATGGTTTGCATGGTTTGCCACACCAGAATTTTATCAACACTTTAAATGTGATTAGGCTATTGACAGATGTGATTGATTTCAACAAGCCCTATGAAGGGCTTGAAGCATAAAATGCAGAAAATCTGCGAGACATCAAGACATTTATGTAGATGTGTTTAATAAACTCATAAACATAAATACCAGCTTTTTTCTGTTTCAAATTGTAAACATGCCGAGGAAGCTTTTGTATTAGTAGTTGTGGCCAAATTGTTGTACTTCAAATGGGTGGGAAAAAATATAGCCGATGTAAGTCTCCAACGATGCACTTAACACTAATCAGAATTGATAGCATTCCCCGAATGCTGGCATAATGTTTACTCATCTCTATAATGTCTCATTTTTTGCCAGAAGTAGGGCGTCTCATGAAGACGACCATTCTGCTCTTCTGTTTTGTGCTGATTTATCTGTTTAATTAACCAGTCCTGACAAGTGTCTGTGGAGATCAGTCTACAATGTGTCATTACTCCATAATGACAGATGCTTATTGCTGCACAACAACAGGAATTTACGGTTATGAATCTACCGCCTTGTATGATATGAAATAAAAGGAGTAATATAAAAAAGGCATTCTACTCCTGGCGTTCTGAGGAGACTTAGCTGTCAGGAGTAGATTGAATTGTAATGAAACAGCTGCAGTGTGGTAGCGATGGTGAAAAAGCAGCGCGTAGTAAGATGTGTTAATCCTGTTCAAAGATGGTGGGTATGCTGGCTGACTTTGAAGTCAGCTATGCTCGCTTCCAGCTCTGTATTTTATTCCTGGATTGTGCTTGCTGTTCAGAAAAAAAATTTGTATTCCTGTTAAAAGATACCTGAGAGAAATGGTCTGAAATGCAAACAGAAGTGGAAGCCTTCTGCACTCAGGAAATATAGAAGTGCATAAAATAGTGACTGTGTTGCATCTCTCTCATTGTTGCTTTTAACTGCTTTTCTACATACATTTTTTTTAGCTGTTGTAAAACAGCTTAAACGACTTATAAAGCTGCTCTCTGTAATCTTACTAGCAGACTATAGTCATAAGCTGTTTGATCTGATTATCCATACAAGACAAACATTTCATTGATATAATGTTATTTACATCTAGCGGTTCTGGCTCTTCAGCAGTGTAATTTACAGATGGGACTCCCCCCTCTGAGAGCATTAGCCTAGCCCAAAATCCGGCTTCAAATTGGGCTGTGTTGTTTAGTCATCTGTGATGTTGTGAGAACAAACATTTTGCCTTTTGGCTGTTGTTGTGGTGTCAACCAAAACAGAAAATACTTGCATACTACTTCCCTTCAGTTGACATCAGCACAACGCAAAAGTAGAAAAAATGTTGGAAACTGAGCTTTTAGAGCAGTCTCAAGCCGGAGCTTTTGGCTCACTGGGATTATTTATGCATCGATATATTTGATCGCAATATTTGAAATCAATATTTGAATGTTTGTTGTGTCGATCTGTAAATATGAAGGGTTAAACAAGCCATGTCACTACTAGACATGCAAATAAATTCAAATTAAGTTTAGAAGGTAATTGATAAAAACATTAAGCTACTTAGGTGCATGTAATGAAATAAAGCTATACAAAATATTTACTGTGATTTGGGTAAAGCATGTAAGACATTTCTGTATTGTATTAATCAGTTGCATTTAGCTGGACTTTTCCCTTGCCTTTTAATCATTATTATAATTGATTACCTTCTTGAGCTAGCCGGAAACACTCATCCCTGTTCTGCTTCGCTATCAGTTAACAGTAAGCAGAAACAATGAATGTAGAGGGTTGAATGAACAGACAGGTGATGTGTTGTGTGTTGCTGCCTATAGGTCACAGCATGCTTAAACTTGTAGTTATATCCTTGTCCTTGATTAAGTCCTTTGGCCTTTTCTTTGTATCTCTCTCTCTTCATAGATCAATACAAGAAATCGGAGAAATGAAGATCAAGCAACAAATTGAAGACGTGAGTTTGAAACAAAAAAGCAGTTCTCACCACACTGATCTGTTTTATATTCACAGGTCCAAGGAGCTCTGCTCTGTGTTATCAGCTACTGTTTCACTTTTTCACAGACATATTTGACATTTGTATTAATAATTTACTAGAATACGCCCTCACAAAGGTGTACGTGTTGGGACAATCCATGCTTTTACTTCTTTCCTTATTAATCTGACCGAGATTTGTTTTGTTTTTTTGTTGAAAAACACACCCACCACCCCAAATTAGGTCACCTTTTTGTCAAAATTGTTCAATAATCTGCTTTTCATATGGTTGGAGTCACTTTTCTTATTATTTGTTTATATACTTTTCATTGACCATGTATTGTAGTTTTTTCTGTTACCAAACTGTAAGTTTAGAATTTTTTTATTTAGTTTGGAAGACCTATAACACAGTTAGTTTCTTTTCAACGTAGTCTTTAGAATTTTATTTGTTTTTTGACTCACTTTTTTTTTCTTGACTCACAGATTACCATGAATTTAAGAGTAAAGTGGATGGTTGGTTTTTTCTTTGTTTGTTTGTTTGTTTGTTTTTTAACCTCTAGGATGACATTTCTTTGTTTGAAGCTTATCAATACTCTGCTAAAAACTGAACAACTGTTGACTGAATAATATATTGACACATACTTTCCAGCCTTTTTGTACTGCTTGCTGTCAAATTATTGTCAGGAAATTGCTATTGGAAACCAGCTGTTCCTAGTTCAACGATTGTATTGTTTATGTTTCTTGCTCTAGTTTTTCTGTGACCTGTTTTTTTTTAATTTTATTTATTTATTTATTTTATTATTAGAGCAAGTGATAAAGTTATATAAATGAGGGTGCCTTCTGTCAGCAAGGATCATCAAAGCTTTCAATATAACTCCATAAAAAGTGTTATAATGATCTCGTCCAGCAGCACTTTTGCAGATAGCCACAGTTAAAATATTCAGTGTTATCTTTCGAGGACAGTTTTTCTATAAGGCTGGAAGGGTCGCCCAAGCAATGTAAATGATGTGGAGAAGAGCATGTAACTGCAGTTTTTGTTGAATGTAATTTAGTACATGCATAAGACTGGAAACATTAATCATAAATTATTTTCTGAAGTATTGAATTTTGGTAAAGAGTAAATAGTAGTAAATCTGCATGCACATCTTTATCTGCCCTCTTGTGACTTGGGTGAAACTATTGTTAGACGTAATCCTGGGAGATATATTTCAAATCTGTTAAGGCATTAAACATCAAAACCCACAAAGAGCAAATTCTGTGACAAGACTGTTGCTGACAGTATCAAAAGCCTTGGACAGATCTACAAATAGTGCACAGCAGGGTTGCTTCTTGTTGAGTGAATTAACAGTGTCGTCATCAGTAACAGCTGCAGCAGTTACTGCGCAATAAGCTCTGTAGCCGAGGGAAATTATTATTCTCAGGCGAGCGACAAATTGTGAGCTGACTCCTAATTCTAGGATTTAGAACAGGCAGCACAGGTGGATAGTTAAGTGTGACCAACTGCAGGGGATTTTTCATAAAGTGAAAATGGATTTAAATATTTGTACAAGTGGTGACGAATAGGATCGTAGATGCGTGGAGTCAGGTCTGCAGACCAAAACAAAAAAACACTCACCAGCTAATTTTTGCTGTTTACATTTGTCTACGCCTCATCATTCTGTGACAGGTCTGAAAAAAAATGTTAAATAAAGACTAGAAGCTTTTTTAAGGTTTTTTTTTTAATGGTTGAGTTGTTGGTTTTGACTTTGGTCTTAAATATACTGCACTAACTTATAACCCCCCGTCAAAATAATAATTAAACGCTTACCATTTCAACTTGGTGGTTATTGCGTGCAGTATGTGTATAGAGTTTTCTTTACTATTTCAGTATAAAAAAGCTAGATAGATGCTCTTTGTTTCTTGTTAAAGTAATGAAACATTTCCTGAGTTTTGACTCTTAGAAAAAAGTTGTTTTTGTTATTTTTTTGTTACTTTTACATTAAGGTTTAATGTGAGTATTCACTTTGTGACACAGTCTGGTACACAATAGTTACTTAGATCAGGGCAAGATTATTAGAGGTAAAATAATTGTTGTTTGGTTGATAGTCTGCAAATCTGCTGTAACATATCCGTTAATGAAGATTTGTCGATTTACATTAATCCAGGGGGGAGCAACTCCAGGCCTCGAGTGCTGGTGTCCTGCAGGTTTTAGATGTGTCCTTGATCAAACACAGCTGATTCAAATGGCTAAATTACCTCCTCAACATGTCCTGAAGTTCTCCAGGGGGCTGGTAATGAACTAATCATAGAGTCACATGATAAAGCTGGTGTAGCATTGCATGCATTGAAATTTTCAGTTGCTGTGTATCACTCAGAGTTTTTGAATGTAAATCTGTGTTTTTATTCAGGAAAACAGTTATTTGGAGTTCATTTTTGTTGGCTCCATCCAGCAAATTGAATCGAAACTGAATTTGATGCACACGAGGACACACACTGTTTAAAGCCAGCTTCGTAAAAGCAATTATAATTCCCTTAACACTGACTAAAAGGGAGTGCTTTTCACAGATTGCAGATGGTCACTGAAATAATTGCAGTCTGTTATGATGTTGACCTTAGAGTTTTCGATCCCGTGAAAGCCATCATATTACTGGTAACCTTTTAATCAGTTTGAAGTTTGAAGTATAAATCCACACTGTGATTATAACATGAGGTGCAAGCAGACTTGTTATTTATACACTGAACCTGGGAAATGACTTGCTGCCATAAAGCACTTAAATGAATTCAATAAAAGATTGTGAGGAGATTTTACTCCTGTTAGCTAAAAATAGGATTGTTGCACTTTGTGCATCCTGAAACCTCTTCAGTCCTGTTTATGCCTCAGTGCCACGACAGCTGTGCCCAGAGGTGCTGCGTTTTTTTTTTTTTTGGCTTGTCCGTCTGTACCTTCGTCCAACCGTCACACTCTCATTAACATGACTGCTCTTGAAAGCAGGGGATTTTTTTTTCATAGTTGAAGTCAAAAGTGAATACTTTTTATTTGACGATCAGATGTCACTGTGAGCTCATGTTTGGCCCATTCGTGGGAATGATATTGCAGGAACATATGGAGGGAAATTGATTACATTTGGTGCGGCTGATTAGATTTCTTTTTTTGCCATTGGCCAAGGTCACTGTGATCACACAACACGTGGCTTTGTTGATGACTTGAGGATTTATTTGCTCTTATGGTAATATTACAAACCAGTGTTAATGGGATAAAACAATAAGGTGAGGGTATTTTATAATATGGGCTGTTGCATTTTAGACTACATGCCATTTCACCTGACCACATAAGCACACATACTCTGTTCTGTGCCTTTTAAGCAGATTCTAACTGTCACACACAAGCTTCTGTGATTCATCAGGGACAGTTTAGGGTTTAGTATTTTGCTCAGGGACACTTTAACGTGCTGCCTGGAAGGGCTGGGAATTGAACCACTGACCTTCCAATTGGTAAATGCCCCAAAAATATCTTTTGACCTTTTAAAAGGTCTGTGGTTCCCAACTATTAAATACTTTGAAAGTCTTTACTCCATGTATTTATTTAAACACACAAATGGATGCAAACCACAGGTTGAGTGGTTGGCATAGAAATGCAAGGGGTAGATTCTAGTTCAGTCATATAGTTATACCTGTAGAAAACACTGTCACTGCAGGTAGCTGCAGGGAGTTTTGAGTAATAGGCAAAGACTTCATTGAATAGTTATTTTTAATGCAACGGTACTATAAACTAGTTTTGTTCTGGTTTCTCTCGAGTTCAGTGCATACAGTGAAGTTGTAATTGCTGGTTCAGAGTGTTGGTCAGACAAAATAGGCAGTGTTAATATAGTCATGTTGGTTTTCTGTCCTTTAAAATTGTTAGATATAAACTAAAATAAAAAAAATCTATTTCTGACATTTGACAGGTCAGGTTTTTTGAGAAGAATCCTGCAGTGAAATAGGCAATTATATTAAAACAATCCGCAGCGAGCGTGTTTATAGCATTTGGTTATTATAAATCATTGGATATACGATACATTTGACAAAGTTGCTGTCTGTGAAGTTCATCCTTTTTCCATCCTTTTAATCTTGAAATTCGACTCACATTTCTCTTCAACTACAGTGAAATGTTTCCATCAGCCCTGACTCAATTCTCTCTGGGAATATCTATCATTTCTTGCTGCTTTAATCTGTAATTCTCTAAAGTGTAAGTTTGTGCACTAATCATTTTTTGTATTTGTGTAATTTCTTTTTTGAATTGTCTGTACCAAAGGAAAAATATTTTCAAATGTCCATAGGGATCACTATGCTTTTTGAATTGTTTGTATTGTATAGGACTAGTTTGGGTCTAAAGGACAGGAATATTCAGTAAACATAAAAATTTGCACGTTTTGCAAGGAATACACATGATTTCATCTCTTGACTAAATCAATGTTATGAAAATAACATGAACTTAGTGATAAACTTACATTAGCACGCTGCGGTGGTAAAATTGAACCACTGGAGGATTAATTTATTATTTACTTAAGGGCATTGCTAATTCAGCTCATGCATTTCTCCCTTTTTTATCTCACTTTAGGTTGTGGCTCCTCTCAAAGAAAAGATTCGTGACCTGGAACAAAGGTTTGTATCTGGTTTTTTTGTTGTTTTTGTTTCCATTGAGATCTTAAAATATTTGCTCATAGCTCGGTGTGAAGGAAAGCTTAATGGACTAATAAGTAGGTTTAAGGGTCAGCGTTATATATGCCTTCATTTCCTACTTTAAACTGTTGAATTTTCATTTGAAAGGGCACTTATAGACTGAGAATGCTGCATCTGAATAACTTGCACATGGATTAACATTCTGTGCTTATTCAAAAGGTTTATCTCTCTTTAACAGACGTTGAAGACAGAATGAATGCAACAGCAGCTAATTAATTGCATCTGGTGGTATTTGTTACTTGTGATAAGAAGATTTCTACATCACAGGCTATCAATTAATTAACCTAATTTTGCATTGTTTTTATGGTAGCATCTCTGGGTACAGTAATCCAGCTTGAAGGTGTTAATTATACATATTTGTCTTTAGTACCTTTAATGCTAATAACACTGACATACAAAGGTACGTGTTTAAATGAGCCCGTTATCCCTAGTTTAACATGTGTGAGGGCAACAAGAACCTCTAAATGGAGCACATTTTATATCTACCTTGTGCTCCTGAAGAGCGACTGTGGATCATTGAAAGCTAAGCCCTGTGAAAAACAGTTCTCCCTTACTGCTTTAACAGGATTTAAGAGGGGAAATATCAATTAGGTGTCACCAATCAAATGGCCTTAGTTATTTGATCATCAGCAACTGTGAGCACCTCTATAAAGTAGAAGATCTCAGGGTTTGCTGGTATGGAGCATTCAGGTGTGTGTTACTAAAAGGCTGCAGTGTTCCTAAGAGTGGACGTTCTGGTAAATTCAAAGTGGAGATGTTTGCCTGTAAGGTTTGACAAAACCCAAACACAGCACATCAGCACAAACACTTTACACTAGCTGTCAAGCCAAAAAAAGGGGCTGCTTTTCACAGTGTTTCCTTGTGAGTGAACAGTATTAAAAGAAAGTAATTAAATAAATCAATGAATAAAAGCTTGAGCTAAAATAATGGAGGTACTGAATATTGTTTCCCCTTGAGTGAGCTAATTTTGTAATGAAATATATGATTGTTTAAGATGTCATAGATAAGGAATATTGAATACTTTTTGATTTTTATGGTAATTCTAAATATTCTTTGGTTCATGATGTTTTGGAAAACCATAAATAACCAAAAGGCAATAGTAAAAATTATTATGAGTAGTAGCAGCGCATTCATTTTAAAATTTCCTACGACAGCCAGGCCTTCATTTGTTCATATGTTTGGTCAGAGGTGCTACAAAATGTGTTTGTAAAACACGTGAAATTATTGATTAAACACTGAATTTTGCGTGAAACGTTCGTACACACAATTTATGCGCAGACTTGTGTTTACAGAGATACTAAAGTGATCCCGAGCACAGCAGCAAATCTACAACAGAAAGGCTAAAATGAAAAAATAGAAGAATCAAGGTGCTGCAATGGCCCGGTCAAAGTCCTTTACTCAACCTGACTGAAATGTTTTGCTGCGACCTTCAAAGAGTTGAGCATTAATGAATGCCAGCGAATCTCAATGAACTTTAGCATTGTTGAAGGAGAAGAGTGGGGCATAATTCCTCCACAAAAAATGTGAATGTTCTGTGAAAAATGTTCGTTTGTTTCATCATGCATACAGCACAGGCTTAGTGGTGCAGCGTTGTGGTTATTTAAAGGCCAGTTTTAATAATCAAGTTGAGGTTATTTTTGAAACAGTGTTGTATTCCCATAAGCAGTCTTGAAATAAATACACTTCTCTAAATGATTAACCAGCTCATATCTTTGTTTTTAATTGTAGCTACACCAAAGGTAACCATAAAATATAGTTTATTGATGTTTATTAATAAGATTACAGGACCTGGATTGAGAGTAAGATCCTAGATTGTTCTGTTTTGCTTTGGGCTTATGTGATTGTTTCTCCAGATGTTCTCTACAAAAGGTTTTTGTGTTCTCTCTTACAGTTTTTCTCAGAAATACCCACCGGTGAAATTCCTGTCAGAAAAGGATCGTAAAAGAATTTTGGTATGTAACACATCCAAGTGCAAATCGTATTTTCAGTAACCATGACATAACCCTGAGCTTTCATAAGCAACGGCCAACAGAAGCACAAGCTTTCCTCAAAGCCTGACTTATCTCCATGTTAACAGCAAACTGAGGGAAGTAGAACTTGCAGAAATGTGTATCTTAAGTAGGGATGGGTATCGTTCAAGTTTTATCCGATACCGGTGCCAAATCGGTACTTTTGAAATGGTGCCGGTGCTTAAACGGTGCTCTACTGGTGCTTAAAGAATGGAGAACACAAACTTTGTCCAAAAACCTCTTATGTTTTTATTTTTAGCAGTCTCTTTTTTTCTGCAAAATGATAAGCACCGTCCAGCCCCACGCACGGGGCGATCTGTGCTAACTTGCTAATGGAGATCTACCACACCCAGTAGATGTGCTTGGTGTGAGGTCTTGCAGCAAGCTATCAAATACGGTGCATTTCTCGGCTTTTAAAAAAACGCTATGTGTCGCCAGGTGTTTCATCAGATTCGAGGTGTTACCTCCTTTGACAGTATCACCTTAAAGTACTTGTTGCAGGCTGCTGAGTTTGCATCTTTTGCTGTGAAGTACAGCCAGACTTTTCACCGCTTTGCCTTGGGCACTTTTAATCTGTAGCTCTGCTCTAAAAGAACATGTGTACCTGGGCCCGCCTACTATCCTTGGAAAAGTAAAATGATTGGCTAGAATCCAAAGTGTATGACATCTCAGGAAAAAAAAAAAGAAAAAGCACCGAAATGTGCGCTGCTTTTCAGTCTGGTTACTACCGTTTATGTCAGAACCGGTACCCATCCCTAATCTTAAGGTGCTGTCTGAGAGAGCAGACCTGGATCGAAGGCCATCAGTGCTTCCTATAAAACACTTGCTTTATAGCAGTTTTACAGCAGCTATAGCCCACCCTAATTCTTGAAGTGGTGCTCACTATTGGGCCAAATGGGTGGAGCTGGACCTAGTGCTGAAGTAGAAGGTCAGTAGTGTTGTGTGACATGGTGCGAACTAAATACAGCTTATTTATAACTACACAACATCAGACAGAAAACCATTGAAACATACAGATACCACACAAGCAATTATGAAAAATTAACTTTAAGCTAATTCATAGTTTTCATTTTTACGTTATGCTTAATTTTATATTCTTTATATGATAAAAAAGGATAAGCTCTAGTATTAATGTTGGCAGTGTACCACAGAAACATCTCGAGATATTCTCAAAAGAAGTCTGTACTTAATTATCTAGCTCTTTAGCCCTCCTTTGAGTCAGACTGTGAGCAGTAATGTAGCAACCAAGGACCTTCTGAATTACTCACCATCCTGCAGTGGAACAAACAGGAAGTTGTGACGTGGGCACAGTTTTTTTTTTTTTTGTTGGGGGGGGGGGGTTAGTGAAGAGTTCTGTTATTTTCTTACGGTCAATGAAAACCATTTGGTAACTTTAGTAACTGTACATAAAAGATGTTAACAACAGTGGCCTCAAAATACTTGGATTGGACATACACACATAAAAATAAGTGAGTCAGACAAAAAACGATTTCACAAAACTAAAATAAAAAAAATGTGTTTATATTGTGATCAACAGTTCAACTGAATCCATATTGGTCGGAGCTGCACTGAGGTCAAGCAGCACCAGGACGTAGATGTGTCTGTCCTGGTCTGAAGTCTGAAGACATGAATAAGTTATTTGTAACCTTTAGAAAAGCAGTTTTGGTGCTGTGTAGCTTGCTGTTGTAACTAAATACCGCTAGCAGTTGTTCTAAAACCAGTTTCTCAAGATTGAGGCCAAATTTGAGATTAGTTTAATTTCATTAATTTTCTAAATGAATATGTACGAATACAAAGCATTGTCTACTGCCATGGCTACATGGCATAGTTACTTCAAATTAAAAAATGTACATATCATCAGTGCAAAATAAACATTTTAAGGGATTATGTGAGCCTACTGGTAATGAGAAAATGAAACACAACATGCATCTTATTCCAACAACGGGCAATAATTCAGGTCATGCATTCAGTTAACCTGCTGAGAATATCCCTGTGCAATCTGATAAAAATGTGAGGTAGATAACAACAATATAGTCTTCATTATAAATGAATGACCAGCTCTGAATGTAACCCTTAACTCTGAGCCCACTTATCCTGAGGTGGAAACTCTTGAGTGTTTATGGGCAGAGTGGAATCATAAAGCTATCAATGATGGAGCCGAGGCTTCCCATTCTGATCCACTCCTAAGTAAAAATTATATACTATTACTGTTTGTGTGATATAATAGACAGCAGCAGCAGTAAACGACCATACTTGGAGTGGAGTAAAGAATCAATAAGTTAACCCTTTAGTATTTTATTCAGTGTAGTAGAATCATTAATGATTTAGCAGATAAAGTGTTAGAAAGGTTAGAAAGACACTGCAAGCATAAAAAACAGAAAGTAAGCTTTCATAAAGATTGAAGAGGTCACAAGAGTATAAGTAGTGCAATGAACATGAGTTGAAACACAAATGCTGCATTGATTAAGAGGCGTACTGTTGGAAAATGGATGATCGTGTGTCTGACTTCGCACGAGTATTAACTGTGCGGCAGTTACTTTAGTGACTGCATACAAGGTGTGAAACACACTGAAAGATATCAGCCTCTATGTATTATGAGTAAGAAGGAAAAAGTGAAAGAGATTAAACAGCTTGGGGACACCAGCAACTGCAAAGTGTTGGCCGTGAAACATGGAGGTGGGTGCCTTTATATTAAAGCTGGATATGGGTGACGAGTGACATTTATGGATGGCACTATATATATATATTCAAGTTTGTATACGCAACTATTGATTGATTGCACAGGAATGCATGCAAACGACTTGGTTTTAAAGTTAACGTCTTCTAGTTTTTTCTTCTACAGGGAGTGCAGAATTATTAGGCAAGTTGTATTTTTGAGGAATAATTTTATTATTGAACAACAACCATGTTCTCAATGAACCCAAAAAACTCATTAATATCAAAGCTGAATGTTTTTGGAAGTAGTTTTTAGTTTGTTTTTAGTTTTAGCTATTTTAGGGGAATATCTGTGTGTGCAGGTGACTATTACTGTGCATAATTATTAGGCAACTTAACAAAAAACAAATATATACCCATTTCAATTATTGATTTTTACCAGTGAAACCAATATAACATCTCCACATTCACAAATATACATTTCTGACATTCAAAAACAAAACAAAAACAAATCAGCGACCAATATAGCCACCTTTCTTTGCAAGGACACTCAAAAGCCTGCCATCCATGGATTCTGTCAGTGTTTTGATCTGTTCACCATCAACATTGCGTGCAGCAGCAACCACAGCCTCCCAGACACTGTTCAGAGAGGTGTACTGTTTTCCCTCCTTGTAAATCTCACATTTGATGATGGACCACAGGTTCTCAATGGGGTTCAGATCAGGTGAACAAGGAGGCCATGTCATTAGTTTTTCTTCTTTTATACCCTTTCTTGCCAGCCACGCTGTGGAGTACTTGGACGCGTGTGATGGAGCATTGTCCTGCATGAAAATCATGTTTTTCTTGAAGGATGCAGACTTCTTCCTGTACCACTGCTTGAAGAAGGTGTCTTCCAGAAACTGGCAGTAGGACTGGGAGTTGAGCTTGACTCCATCCTCAACCCGAAAAGGCCCCACAAGCTCATCTTTGATGATACCAGCCCAAACCAGTACTCCACCTCCACCTTGCTGGCGTCTGAGTCAGACTGGAGCTCTCTGCCCTTTACCAATCCAGCCACGGGCCCATCCATCTGGCCCATCAAGACTCACTCTCATTTCATCAGTCCATAAAACCTTAGAAAAATCAGTCTTGAGATGTTTCTTGGCCCAGTCTTGACGTTTCAGCTTGTGTGTCTTGTTCAGTGGTGGTCGTCTTTCAGCCTTTCTTACCTTGGCCATGTCTCTGAGTATTGCACACCTTGTGCTTTTGGGCACTCCAGTGATGTTGCAGCTCTGAAATATGGCCAAACTGGTGGCAAGTGGCATCTTGGCAGCTGCACGCTTGACTTTTCTCAGTTCATGGGCAGTTATTTTGCGCCTTGGTTTTTCCACACGCTTCTTGCGACCCTGTTGACTATTTTGAATGAAACGCTTGATTGTTCGATGATCACGCTTCAGAAGCTTTGCAATTTTGAGACTGCTGCATCCCTCTGCAAGATATCTCACTATTTTTGAATTTTCTGAGCCTGTCAAGTCCTTCTTTTGACCCATTTTGCCAAAGGAAAGGACGTTGCCTAATAATTATGCACACCTGATATAGGGTGTTGATGTCATTAGACCACACCCCTTCTCATTACAGAGATGCACATCACCTAATATGCTTAATTGGTAGTAGGCTTTCGAGCCTATACAGCTTGGAGTAAGACAACATGCATGAAGAGGATGATGTGGACAAAATACTCATTTGCCTAATAATTCTGCACTCCCTGTAGTGTCTTCTAGTAACCCTAACCCCTAAGTTGTTTGTTTGGTGGATGTTAAGAGGTAATAGTAGAAAGTAAAGCAACAAAATATTAGCCTATTATATTATGATACAATATCACAATAATCTGTGAAACAATGGCACAAAACCTCTCCACAGATTTGTGTAAGACTGGCAATATTCATTTAATGGGAGATAATGAATCCTGCTGGCTTGCGTAGCATGTTTAATTGTATTTTAAAACGGTGGAGCACTTGTAGCTAGTGTAATACAGCTGTGGATTTGCATGCATGCTATGTTGAAGGTACTGTTTGCTCACAGGCTGCATTTCATTGCTTTGTAACGTAATATACACTTAAGAAGACTCCGCATACCCTGACATTGCAAACATATCCACCACTGTGTGTTTGCTATTAGATAACTGGAGGAGCTGGTTTTGTGGGTTCCCATCTGACTGACAAATTGATGATGGATGGCCATGAGGTGACTGTGGTGGACAACTTTTTCACAGGAAGAAAGAGGAACGTGGAGCACTGGATTGGTCATGAAAACTTTGAACTCATCAATCACGATGTGGTAGAGCCTCTCTACATTGAAGGTGAGTGAAAAAGTGAAAGTGGTAGGTAATGACCTTTTCTACTTATTTCTACTGTCTGCCTGTTGGTTGAAACAAGAGGTATAATCCACAATGCTGCTATCTCAAGTTATTTTCCATTTAGTCAAATGTGTTTGATTCCACTCAGTATATCTGAAATAAGAAAATACGCTCTGTTTACTAAAGCCGTATTGAATAACACCCCTTAGAAAACGAATATTACATCACTGCCTTGTGAACAGCTCACTGAGATATAAGTGCTCTATGTCTTCAGCATAAAGTAGCACAGTGCTTGATGAAGCCAGGCATTCAAATGATGATGCAGGCTTATGTACACTCTAAGTTTAAAAACTCAGACTTCATCCTAAGCTAAAAGCTAGGATTTTAACATGATTTTAACACAGTCATCCACCTGCTCATGCCCACTTTGACGTGGACATCATGAGCATGCTTATTAAAACTCTGCACGCTTTGCTGGTTGATCACAAAATGCTTTTTCTGTTAGACAGTAAAGTTGTTTATTTTTTAAGAAATGCTAAAAGTTCGGGTTCTACCTGCAGGTGGAAAGAGTATTGAAGTGGCTGTGTTTGCCTCAAAATGTGAAGCTTTAGAATGAGGAACATGTTGTTTTTAAATTCGTTTTTTAGTTAGGTGGTGGCTGAAGTCCAACCTGAGCGAGCCAGAAATAAGAAAGTCAGCTTCCATGGAGGAGGGCAAAAGAGACAGGGGGGCTAAAAGGGCTTGTTTCAGATGGAGCATAAACTGATGGTGTTGCACAGAGGGCCAGTATAACAGTTGACATGCAAAACTACTCTACCGGAGTCCCAGAATAAGAATGTAGAGCTGGAAGCTACAAAAATAGGTCATCTTTAATGCTGTTCTGAGTAGAGGTTACACCACTCCAACACCCAAAAGGATAAAAAAAAAAAAAAAGAGTAATTTTAAGAAACATACAGTACTTTGGTGTCCACGGTGATGACTTATCACAGGGTCGTCCGACAGTGTTGTAATTCTAACTGCATTTACATTTTAAAAGTTTAATGCTGGAGAAGCTCAATTAAACCTATGTAACTCAAAACATTCATGCTTTGTAGTGTCATACAAAAATATACAAACTATCAGGTTAGCATTTACTGGATGTGGTTATTTTTAAGAATGGCATTTTAGGGGTTATGTGAATTGAAAATGGGATACAAAAACAAAAGCGTCCATCAATAGTTATCAATAGAAGCTATCTGCACGGATTGGCGTGATCAGTAGCGGTACGGCATGTTTGATGCACTTTCTATCACGATCTGACTCCTCAGAGTGGTCAAGATCTGTAGGTGCCTGTCAGGATGGAAAAGCTTTGGTTTTCTGTTTTGATGCCAGAGTATTTGAGTTTCTCTATTTATCACTTTTTCTTCCAGTCTATCTTTAAATTCCCAGTACATGCTTAGAATTGTTCCAGGGTGCTGAGTGCCTTGATATTCTCAGTCAATCCAAGTGTGTTGACATCGTTTGTTTGCTTTGGTATACCATCTGTCAAAAGCAGCCTAACACTCTGTTAGACTTGATGTCTACATAGGTGGACGAGAATGGGCAGAGGTGGGATTGTTAACGGCAGGGAGGATTGACGGCTGAGGTAATAGCAGCCAACGTGTCTGCTGCAGAAAGGACATACTTAGTATTTTGTTCCAGCATAGCAATTGGTTTTTCTGCCTGATAATGTCTTAAAGACATCACTGCAGTTTGGTGTGAAAAAATTTCCCCATTAAAGTACCATATGCATGGAGAGTGCTAATGATGAACACATTTCATATGGAAGAGATCAACCAAACGTGTCTGATTGACATTTAATGTTATTGCTAATATACAGTCTTGAAAATGTATTCTAAAAATAAATGTGCACAGCAAAAGAGATCTCCTGTTGCTTGCAATAGTCTGATCTGACGTCAGTGTCTTTGGAATTTTGAGAGGAACACAAGGTACTGCAATGGACTTAAAAATACTGAGTGATGGGATGGAATAAGCTTTGAAAGTAAGGCATGGAAGAGGAGGTCACACTTTCAGTGGCTGATAGGCTTTGCCTTGAAAAGAAATGATTTGAGTGGCCTACAAAACAGGAAAATGCTGTGGAGTGCTAGAGACTGGGAACGAGACAGATAAGTACCTGTTCAAGACTTATAGGGCAGTAAGGACTACTTACAAGGATAACCACAAAGATCAGACTAAGTACACATAATGCATTTCAAGTTGTTTTTTTTTTATTGCTTATTAAATAACTTTGAGGATCATTGTCATTTTATGAAAAGTTTTAATTTGACACATTTGAATTAGTGTAGTTAAAGAAAGGATATGGAGAACAAGGTGTTCTCTCCACACAAATGATGGATCCAAAGGAGGAAAAGGTTGCTACAGTTTGGTGCCAGGAGTTTCCATTTAAAACCAATGTGCAGCTTTTAGGACTCTGACTCTGGGGTTTATTCTCAAAGCCTTTGTATAATCAAAGATTCCTGGGAAAGCCATGGGGGACTCAGTGAATATGGAAGTATCCCACATATTGGTTTACCCATTGGCCGTTTGCAGTTTGGGGTAAAAATAATAGAAATAACTCAAATAACATGACCTACTAATTTCTGATTACGTATGTTATTTATATTGTTCTAAACGCTTTTAAAAATCAGTTTTCTTCCATTTAAAATGTTTGACACATATAGATTTGCAACTCAACCTTGAAAGCCTCAAAGAACAACTGTTCTGGTTTGCAGTAGTACTGTTTTAAACCAAGCATTTCTTCAGAGCTAAAACTTGTTGTATTTGGAGTTCAGACTTACCTGCAGCTCCCAAAGTATAGATAGTTGTTTGTAGTCCATTGTTCTAATATGATATAGCACATATATCTGTTACTCTTAAGCCCTTCAGCTTGAATCTGCTGCATTATTACAGCTTTTTACCTCTCAGCCGTAAAAGGTTAAAGGGCTATTGTAGTCACCCACAGACACCCAAGTTTGTGAATGCGATAACTCAAGGACAAAGTGATGTAGGAGTTTTTTGCTTTTTGAGTTTAGTCTCCTCTCCTGCTCTTTTAAAGCCTAAGCTTCCTAAATTGATTATCAATAAAGGCTTTAAAAGTAAGGAAAAAATCCTCATATACAGATTTTATGAAAACAGGATTGATTTATTGATTATTGTTTCCCCTGCTCTTCACAGTGGACCAGATCTATCACCTGGCATCTCCAGCCTCTCCTCCTAACTACATGTACAACCCCATCAAAACACTGAAGACCAACACCATTGGCACACTTAACATGCTTGGTAAGTAAACTCAGTACTCAAGGATAGGGTTAAAAAGATTCACTAATTGCATCGCCTGTAAATCAGAATTGATGCAGCCTTTTTTTCTTTTATTTCTCCCTCCGTTTAACAATAAAATATTGTAAAATATTCTTCAGTCTTCAGTTAAGCCTGTATAAAAAATGTCTTTGTTGTCAAGTCAGACTGAAGAAGTAAAGGGAAAGAAATAGGATCCATTAGTCTCACTCATTAAATTGTCAGCTTTTTATCCAGCTGCTCCAGAAAAAAATGCCTGTCATATTATTTTGTCTGGGTGCTGTCAGAATGTTCAAACTTAGGTTCATTACTTAAGGATATATGATTCTGCGACCTATTCGATCCTTCATGAGAAGTCTGGTGAGGCTTTTTTTGTGTGCTAACAATAGTGATTAAGCTTTCAGATGTAAAATGCATTTTGAAACTCCATCAGTGGTACAGCTCTGAGAGAACCAAATAACTTTTCCTTTTCATTTTCCTGCTGGTCAGATAATAAGTACTGAGTCAGAATAGCAGGTATATCCTTAATAGTCCTGTCATTTTTGAAGGAGCCACCATGAAACATTTATATAATAGAAACCATTGTTGAACAAGTCAAGAGTCATCTTTGTTATTGTTATGGAAATCTATTCTATTATTATTATTTTTAAAAAGGCTAAGAAACTTTGTCATCCCCAAACTCAGAAAATTAAATGATACGTGGATACCAATATAACAAAAAGGACCAATGTACTGCTCTATGAGAATGATTCCAGACACTCTCCAGTTGTTATTGTCATTGTTTGAAGACAGGTTGCCTCCCACCAGATCACTTGTGCAGCCACCTCACGATCTAAAGTGGTTGCCCAGAGGTTCAGAGTGTTACCTGCTCAACCTACCATAACACTGTTGTTTTGTTTGTGTCCTAGGCCTGGCCAAGCGTGTGGGCGCAAGACTCCTGCTGGCTTCTACCTCTGAGGTTTATGGAGGTAAGAAAGATTTCTGAAGCCGGTTTTGTTTTCCACTGCCATTGTGAGCCTTTCGCACACCTGATGTTATTTACTGCTCATTCCTATGATCCATCCTGCATCTTTCACTAAAACGCAGTTTGGGTTTCAATCACAGCAAGAGCTCAAGATTGAACAAACCTGGGTGTTAGCTTATGTGTATGTGTGCGCTGTTATATTCATTCACACACGGCAACTACAGTTAATCAGATTTTGAGAGTCATAATTGATGAAGAGGTTTAAAAAATCCAAATGATTTCTTAAAATTTGTGCTTATTGTGAGGCTGAAGTATTGTACCATGTTTACTGTGAGATTCAGAAATGGCAAATGAGAGCTTTACCCTGAATGCTAATGAAGGTATGTCATTCAGCCTGTTCTTACAGGCCTTAATTATTTATTGCAAATGTTTCATCTTATCATCTAAGTGGTAAAATGCAGCTGTATCTTCTAGGCAGACATGGACGTGTCTGTGTGTGCACCAGTGAACAAGCAATTTTTTCTGTGTGGAGAAAGCTGAGCTGAAATTATGTGAAAACTGCTTGATCTGTTCCTGAAATAATTTTGTTTCAGATCCAGAGGTACACCCCCAAAATGAGGATTACTGGGGTCACGTGAACCCGATCGGTCCTCGAGCGTGCTACGATGAAGGGAAGCGTGTAGCGGAAACTATGTGTTATGCCTACATGAAGCAGGTATCCTCATCATTTAACATTTACTGTGCAATAACATTATCTATTCTTGATAATTATTATAAAATAAACCCTACAATTGTCTAAAAAACATTTAAATACAAATGAAAATCTGTACAATAATTGAATGTTTCTACTTAAACAGACACTTAATACTTTCTGGATGAGAGGACTAGAAATAACTATCCATGCAAGTGGTGAAAGGGTTTCTAAGATAAACAGGTTTCTAGCAATATATTTTTTTCATGTCTTGCTATGAGGCTGTTTTTAAGGCGATAGCTTCCCATCAGGCATGTCGACCTTGTGTTGAGACTTGTGTTTTATGATGAAAAATTCAGCAAAGCTCTTCATGATTTCAGTTATGTTAAGACAGATTGGTATTGACTTGATTGACAACAGCCTTTGATGATCAGATATGATTGACTTCTCTTGCCTTTCCTTCAGGCAGGTGTTATTTATTTATCTGCCTCGTCACCCGCGCCCCCCTCAGAGCCTCATTATTTTTTTTTCGCACTTACTGAGAGAATTCTTGGAAACGGCTGGCTTTCAGAATCAAATGTCAGCTGTTTATGCTGCGGGACGAGAATATCGCACATAACATCTGTTGCCCGGTCATGTAATCAAAACTCATTAACATTTAAAAAGTGATGAATGTGGGTTATGCAGCAGATGAAAAGGCATGTCTTACCTGCCTGTCGCCATAAAGAAATATTAAAGGGTGCGTGTGTACAAAAATTACAGAACAGTTTTTTCCAATCAAGTTATTTGATTGGACAATATGAAATTATGCTTAAAATGTCTCTTTACTTGGTTGTTATATTAATGATCATATGCATAACTGTGTTACATTGTAATACCTGTGAGGAGAAAAAGAAGCTAAAGTGTCATCACAGATTTTCAACAGCAGGGAGTACACGTTTCTTAAATTAAGCACAGACAGCCACTTCCTTATGGGAAGTGCCTGATGTGTTTTACATAAAGACAGTACTGTGCAAGTCTTGAACTACTTCTCATTTCTTTGTTTTTTGTCAGGAAAATTGGGAAATAGTTTATTGAAACGTGCAGCCATACATGGAAATATATGGGGCAAAAACAGAGTTTTTACAGTTGTACAAACTTGGAAGTCAATATTTGGTGTGACCACATTTATTCTTTAACACACTCTCTTAGGCAGATTTTCTGATAATTTCTTTAAGTAGTCTTCAGGAATAGTTCGAATGTTCTAGAAGAATAGTTTTTTTTAAGGATATTCAACACTCTTTTTTGGATGTTGGCTGGCTTTGGTTCAGTTCTCTGGCTTTGGTTCAGTTCTCTGCCAAAATGATCCCACACTACTTCAGTAATGTTGGAGTCTGGGTTCTGGGGAGGTCAGACTATGATTGTGCTCCACTGGCTGATTTTTCTATCCAACTATGTTTTTACTCCAGCAGCAGGGTGTTTGGGATCGTTGTGATGCTTAAAAAAACAACCCCAGCCAATCAGAAGCTTTCCAGATGATATTGGATTAAAATCCAAACTTTCCTGCGTTCATACTTCCATCAGGTGTGATAAAAACTTAAACTCCACTGGATGAATTGCAGAATGACAGAGTCTCCACCATGTTAGATACTCACTGTTGGAAGTCTAAGGAAGTGTCACTGTTGTACCTCGCTCCTCACGACCTCTGGTACATATTGACAGTGATTTGAATAAAAACCTAAAAATCTGGATTTGTCACAGAAACACAGATTTTTAGTCCAGTTCTTGTGTAATCTCAGCATTTTCTCTCAGTTATCCTTGGTGTCTTTACAGCTTTACAGATTAACTGAAGGGACAGATGCAAATTTTTCCCCAGTTTATTAGGACATGAATTTCTTTTAATCCGTTGCAGCTATATTTGGGGCGTGTCACTTCTTCTTTTGTCCTCAATTTGTCCAGTTTCATCACATTTTTAAGGGCACACTGCACACCATGTTGAGATAAGTTTTCAGCTAATAGTTCTTTAGGAAACACCTTGTGTGGTTTAGGCAACATGCTGTTAGTAACAAAGTGGCTAAACATACAATTTGATTTTTTTCTTTGCTGAGTACTCTGTTGTGTATAGACAACACTGCTTCATGCCTTGGTTAAGGGTTAACAGACGAAATTCCTCTGAAAATGGTCAGGTGCAAGAACTGGACTGAAATTGAGTGAAAAAGCAGCCAGTGTCCAAAGAAAAACTTTGCAAAACCTCAAGACCAATTAAAAAAAAAAAATGAAACAAAATATAAAGAAATGAGGTGTGACTCAAGACTTTTGCACAGTACTGTATACTACTGTACAGCCTGTAGTGGAGCACAACTTCCTGTTTCTTCATTAGTATCTGAAATCATGCTGAAAAGTTGGAGACTGTTAGAAATGATGGAGTGCAATATGTCCTCCTCCCCAATATTATCAGATTTATGCTTCAACATATGAAAGTGAATAAAATTATTCAGCTGGAGCTTCACTTGAAATATTTTTGAAGTGACTGGCTAAGCAGTGTGTACAACCTGTAGAAAATGTTCAGCATGAAATATGAATGAAACATGAGGAGTGGGGGATTAAAAGGTTCTGGAAATGGACCTTTTAAACATGGAAAACTGTGCCGAATTTAGATTTGGCGGGTTTCCTGTTTAGCATCATGTTGTCATGCACCTCAGGCTCTTTTCAGTGCGTCTGATTTTTTTTTTTTTTTTTTTTTTTAATATTTTTTATGTTCACTCTAAAAATGTAGCTATGTCCCCTGAAGCTGGGTCTCCTGTGGTGTGTAAAAATGGCAATCCCTTAATCAAATTTTCTTTTTTCATGAAGTGGGCAAATTTGCATGGAGTCTCATCTGGATCAGTCCAGGTTGAGAGAGAAAATTATGTTGGTGTGCCGAAAATAGTCTCCAGGCTCACTGGCACTCAGCACAGTTCTGTGAATTTTCTTACTCTGACACCTCAGGGGGCCAAACAAAACTCTGCATTAACAGCTTGACACTGGGCTTGAACCGCCTTTAGGTTTGAACACTCTGACCTTTTCAAGTGTCTTTGATTTAGCTTGGAGATCCAGCTCTTAACACCAGTCATGATCCATTACTAAATGTAGGTCAGTTTGAAACCCAAGTTGATGTTTTCTTTCATCTGCAGAGATTAGGCAAATTAAAATCAGGTGTTTTTCATTTTTATAGGCCCCATTCCCAGAACTTTTTGATCACACTCTTTTATTTATATAGAAGAGGGTGATTATATAGATGTATATGTATATAGTTGTAGCTTACATGCATACCAATGCTTACATTAAGACTTTTGTGTTCACTGGTTAAGTGATCTTTCAATATTTGCAGTTATGCAGTCACAGTGTGTCTAAGACCGCATTAGCTTAATGCTAATTTGCAGGTTTTTCAACGTCAGAGTTTAGAGGTTCCAGGTATTTTGTCTGAACTTGTCAGTCTTCTTCGTCTGAACACTGGAGTCATTTTTCACTCTGTTTAATGGTGGAACAGCCTCATCCTGGCACTAATGATTTATCCTACGGGGCAAGTATTCAGTGTTTCATCTGCAATTCGGCACGTATTGGTACATATTTATAAATCTCTAATTATTATGTTTTTAGAATTGCATCCTGTGCTTTGATTCATATTTATTTATTCATATTTATTTATTCATATTTATTTATTCATATTTATTTTTTTCTTCTTTTTATCCAAGAAGTTATATTATGGGTGGTGTTCCTAAAGGTATCCCACAGGTAATGTAGCTGCAAGTAATTTAAATTTAGTCAGTCTGGCTCATGATCAGAACATAGAATCACAGATATCCAGGGCTACCGTTTCTTAAAAATGGCATATTCCTGAGAGTCCTGTCAACTCTGTTCATGGTTCTTATTTATTGTCTATTGTCGTAAGTGTACTAATTTCCTCTTAGACTGTTTTCACCAACATCTTCGGTGAGGTGCATGGACTGAGAGTAGTGGAGGAAAAGTAACCCTGCTGAGTGTGTAGAAGTTTACCATTATTTACGGGACGGGGTTACATGAGCACACACGCACAGCCCTTTCGAGACCTCTTCATCATGTTGTCCTCATTGTGTCCTTGATCCTCACCACACTGAATATATTTGCAGGATGTGCCTGTTGAATTTCATGTTCCACATTTTCAAGAGAGCAATTTCCATAATTTTCATGTTTTTATTCATATTACACGACCAAAGACGATTCCACGTAGCATCTGAAGTAGTTTGTGGTGGTGCATGAGAGTGACTTAAGAAGGTCCATGGATTTAAAATAAGGAAGAACTTTCTCACTCTGGGATCAAGCAGAGTATCTATCCTCTACTTGGCCTCGATTATTTACTGATTTTTGACAAGTGGAGGTGATTATGTATGTGAGGATTGAGTATTGAGATCCTTAAAAAGTATTCAGACACCTCAGAGTTAACAAGTTCTCGGTTCTCCTTTGCTTACAGGAGGGTGTAGAGGTGAGAGTGGCAAGAATCTTCAACACGTTCGGCTCCCGTATGCACATGAACGACGGACGGGTTGTCAGTAACTTCATCCTTCAGGCTCTTCAAGGAGAACCTCTCACTGTATGCATTTTAAGTTTTTTACTTGCTCGGCTTTCACCTCATTTGTATGTGCTGCAAGTATCGAGGCACATCGGGATCATTTTAAAGCACATTGGATTAGTCCCACATGGAAGATGGTTTAATATTCATATTACATATAATTTTCTTTAACTGAAAATTAAAGGATGGGGTTTTATTATTTCAAATCTAGATCCTGACCTATTTAACATAATTTCTTTGACATCGTAAAAGTGGTTTAAAAGCATTACATTGAAACCAAATATGGATGCAGTAGAGAGAAATGTAAGGAATGGGAGCAGGGGAATAACATGCATCCAGAGGTCCAAAGGGGACTCTGCTTCTGAGGGTATTTACACAGGGTAACACATGCTAACCTTGGCCTTGACTTTGACATTTTACAATGTCAGCTTGCTCATCACTCAAGGATAGCCTGTTTATTTTATTTCTTCTTCTAGGTTTACGGTACCGGCTCCCAGACAAGAGCCTTTCAGTATGTAAGGTAAGTTTACTAAATTAAACCCATTATATTCATCCCTGAAATGCACAATTTTTCTCATCGATCTCCATTGTCTCATTATCTTAAACAACTCTTAAGCCACACCCCCTTTTATTTTTATTTTCGCTCCAAAGAGCCAAACTTTCCTTCCATTTTTTGAAGTAATCTTGAGCAATAGCTCTCAAGGCTTTCTGAAGATCATACAAAGTTTTTTTTTTTAGACATTTGTTGCTTTTTCACTCGTTTTCAGTCCAGTTCTTGTGTTTTCAGCTTTATTTAGTAAGACGCTCAGCACTGACCTATGAATCAATCATGTATAACAAGGCACCTGATTCAAAGGATGATCCTGTGTCTTAGCAGAAAAATAATTTTAAATTGCATATTGAAGCACTTTGTTATGGTCACATAATTTGCATTTCTTTAGTTGAGTCTACGAAAAATAATAATAAAGATAACATAGTTTGACATTCATAAAATAGTATTTTTACAAGAGCTTTTAGCTGAAAACTTATTCAGTTTCCTCAAATATATTACGAATACACTGCTTGTCGAAATATGTCAAGTGGCAGGCCTAAAGTAAACTATCTACAACAAACGAACAGTATCTGAAAGTCAAGTTTTTAAGAGACCAGAAAAAGTCTAGCAGAGGCCTGACACACGATCGTTGCCACTGTAAATCTTGTGTATGTTTGGAAGAGGTCAACAGTGAGTGTGTACAGCCATCTGTAAAACACAGTGGAGACTCATTTCAGCCAGTGGTGTTTGAAGTCTGAGAAGTACAGTCAGATTTTGAGACACCATTCATACCACCTAAAAAGCTGCTGATTGGCAACACCTTCATTTTTCAGCATGACTCGAAACACACTGATAATGCAGTAAAAGCATTTTCAGACGAAAACCCCGTTTTCAAATCTCGCCAGGGTAGCCCAAGGCTGTCAGTCGTGGATTAGCCTCCCCAAAGATCCAACCTCGACATTATTGAAGCGGAGAACAGAGCAAAAGGCAGCCAACATTCAAAGAAGAGCTTTGAATGTCCTTGAAGCTGCCTGGAGAACTATTCCTGAAGACTACATAAAGAAATTAAAGAAAGCCATCAAAGAGAGTTTAGACTATGTTAAATTAATTAGTTAATACCAAATATTATGACTTGTTAGTAATGTAAAAACCCTGTTTTGTTTTTTTTGTTTTTTTACCTTATCTACTCTATTTCCATTTATATTTGGTTATTCTTTACTGAACATTTCTTTATAAATGAAATGAGGTGTGGCTCAAGACTTTTGCACAGTATTGTGTGTCACCTGTTTCAAATACTATAACAAAAAAATACGAATAATGACAAATAACTTTTAATATGAAATATTAAGCAGTCTCTGTACACACACATATGCCAATGTAAACCAGAGTGAGGCTTTTGTTCATGGTGGCATTAAACTGTATGAAAGATATGTTTGTGGGTAGAGTTTTACACTTTTGTAGATTTTAATATAAAGTAAAGAAGCGTGGTGTAAGTTCAAAGAGTATTTACTGGTTTCATTTCGTCAGACTGAGCAACAGGGATCAGAGGCACAGAGCATTTGAAGCTCTCGTATCTGATCGTAGCATTTACCTGATGCCCTGTATGACTTTCGTGTTGTGTAAACAGTCTTTGGGTAGCTTTTCTTGAAGTTGACCCTCCAGAAAAAAATGTATTTCATAACTAACACCTAAAGCTAATCAGATCTAAACTTTCACACCAAGCAATTAAAGATGCACACTGGAGAATTTCATGATTTCAGTTCTAAAATGTTTTATTAAAAGTTTTTACAGAATTTACAAACAGCATTCATTCATGCATTCAATTTTGCATTGAAGTTTCTTTGTGAGCGATCAAAAGGAAAACAAATAGTTGGATTTCTAAGTGAAAGTAAATCCTTGGAAATTAACAGCAAATGTACCATAAAGTGTTTATGTAAACGGTAACTGTGTCAATAAATAAAGTAATATGATGAGAAAAGGAATGAACTCAAGTTTTAGATTTTTCAAAGGAAGAAACATTGGGTGAAAAGCCGTAATAAATATGGTTGAAGTTATAAAGAAAATTTGCAGAATTATTTATAAATAATGTAATAAATAATGAACAATTTGGGGAGCAGCACTAAAAGATTCATTGGTGTGAAGAAGTTCACATCAAGTTTCTGCCGGCGCAGGTCTAGGACTCCTCTTTGGCTGTTGGTATGAATTGTGCCTCAGTTCGGGAAGTGGACAAATAAACTTTGTGTATCTCGTTAGAATAAGTTGAGATCTGGGGTGAGGTTCAAACATGCTGCTTTGTCTATTTCATCGTAGATTTTCTTAACTGCTTATCCAGCTCAGCTGTTTAAGAGGCAGGGTACATCCTGAATACGGCCATCACACAGCTGCTCCATCAGAGTTAATTAAATATAACATATTATTAAATGTAATAGAAACAAAAATCACAATTAAGTTCCCTTAACTGTCCCTGTGTTTATTTTTGATATCAGATTGTTAACCTGCTAAATTCTAAATTAACTTTTCCAGAGTTGGACAGTCTTATCTCAGTGTGCACTTGCCTGCCAGTGTTGAGGTCTAATTATGTTGTGTGTGTGTGTGTGTGTGTGTGTGTGTGTGTGTGTGTGTGTGTGTTAGGGAGAGTGAGAGTGAGAGTGAAACAAGTGTCAGTCAGGGTATGCTGATACACTTGCATAGATGCCACGTGGAGTATACACGGTGTTCTGATTAAAGAAATCTGTGCATGTTCATAAAGTGTCCTTCATATTAAAAATAGAGCGTGCTCCTGTCTGTGTTTTCCAGTGATCTGGTGAATGGCCTTGTCTTGCTGATGAACAGCAACATCAGCAGTCCAGTCAATCTGGTGAGTTCATAATATGTGGCTGCGTTTCATAAATTGAAAGGCAAATTGATTCTGTGTGTCTGACACTTGCTGACTCTGATGTAATGGATTAATTTGTTTTTCAGGGAAACCCAGAAGAGCACACTATATTGGAGTTTGCTCGCCTCATTAAAAGTCTTGTTGGTAAGTCTTGTGCGGCCTGTACCAGCTCATGCCTCGTCATCGTTTTATCCTGGTGGTATAAGGTCGCCCTCACAGGGAGGAAGTCGGCAGGACATTTAAAAGCAGGATCACTTTCTTGTTTGGAGCAAATCACAGCTAACCATAAATGCAACCAAAATAGCGTCAGCTGCAATGGGGATGTCAGCGGGCCTCAGCATGAAGTATGCTAATGAGAACATGCCTGAGGCAGAGAACCATGAAAGATTGCTCGGTCATAACCAGAATCCAAGAATGTGATAAGTTGATGGATGTAAGGTGTATTCCAGTGGATTGGTGACAGGTGAAGGTTCACAAGCTTTAAATGGGCTGCAAAAAGTGACCTCATGTGACAAAATAACCAAAAGAAGTGACAATATGTCAGATGATACAGTGTTGTGTATATCATGTGTTGATCAGTGTTACTCAGTGTTCATCTGGACGTAGCGTTTTTCAGTGGGAGAAACATTCAGTGTTACTTATTTGTGGTAGTAGAGGCTCCAGTCTGCAGAGCAGTTCTAAGACAACGATAAGTCATGAGAGTTATACCTGCTGATTTCTTTTCTTTTTTTAAACGTGTGTATACGTGCAAGGAAGGTTTGTTTAAAAGTGTGTCTTGGGAAGTCTGGCAGCATCTTATGCCCACAGAGTGTATGATAAAAGATGAACCTTTGGGGTCTGAATAGTGAGGTGGAAGTGCCCTAAACCTGCACTCTTTCCTGTGACCAACAGGGGGCATTTCCTTTGTTGGCACCAAAAAAATCTATCTATATGTTGAAAATAGATATATTAAAAAAATGTGAAAAGGAGTGTTGATGTCTGCTTTATTACCTCAGTAAACTGTTTATGGATTTTAAATTAAATTTTGTAAATTGTGGTGCCCAGCAGAGTGAAAAAGACGCTTGTGTTATCGAGTTCTCACATAGGAGGAGGGATGACTCCTTAAGTACACACTTTAAATTTAAATCTAAGTCCTGCACTGCAGAAACACCAAGAAGGAGGTGTTTCATTGTTTTGCAGTGGTAAACAAATAAGTCTAGAAGTTTCATTTTAGTTTTTTGATGATATTGGAAAAGTGTAAACTCAGTTGCAGCCACCAAATCTCTGAGTGATGGAAAAACAGACCACAGTGTGAAATGTTTGTCATCATGTGAAACACACTCTGTATTGAATGAATAGTTGTGATTGGTCCAGCACTATCAAAACCAGGCGTAACCTCGGGGGTGTCAAGGGTTATTTAAGGTGGAATTTCTTTTTTTGTCTTTGTGGTCTCTGCAAAGAGATGCATGTTTGTTTGTTTGGTTGGTATGTTTTACTGGTATAGTGTCTTACATTACCAGTCACTATAGTGTGACATCATATTGCAGTCTCTGACTTACTTTCATAGTAAACAGCCAGGGCCAAACCTGGCACTGAATGTAGTTCCCTAAAAGTAAAACAGTCCCTTCAGTTGGCTCTGTGAAGAATAATAACATCCTCCTCCCTGCTGTCCTTTAAAACACTACCATGTACACACACGCAGTGAGCCAAAGCCAGATCCAGTTTCTTCCTGAGGCCCAGGATGACCCACAGAGGAGAAGACCCGACATCCGCAAAGCCAAGATGATGCTTGGCTGGGAACCGGTGGTACGTGTGACGCACGCCGAGATTATTCTGAGATATTTGTAGTGCACACATGCTGTCTTCCACCATCAGTATACTTGACGTCCTGAAGTTTTTAATAGTGACTGAGCTGAGTGTTAAAAATGTTACATAATTTAAAGTTTATTTACACATGAGACTGTTATACATAGACTTGCGATTAAGTGTAAAAGAAACTCTTTGCAGTCCTGTGAAAACAAAGTACTGTGTCGATAGGAATTAGCAGGGTAAATACCAGCTGGATGCTGCTAATCTTTATAAAAGCAGAAGTTTGGGGAGTTATGCCACGGGGAAAAAATCAGTGATGAGCTTAGCCAAGCAGCTATTCCTCCCATCAGTTTGGCACATTTCAGACTCTAGAGTTAACAGGTCTCAGTTAGCATGTTCAGTTCAATTCAGTTTTATTTATATATCGCCAAAACACAACAACAGCTACCTCCAGGTGTTTGATATTGTAAGGTAAAGACCCACAATAATACATAAAAATCAGAGAAAACCCCCTATGAGCACATACCTAGGTAACAATGGGAAGGAAAAACTCTTTAACGGGAAGAAACCTCCAGCAGAATTGGGCTCAGGGAGAGGCGGCCATCTGTCGCAACCGGTTGGGGGTGAAGGGAGGGAATATTAAAGTTAAAGGCAGCACAGTTTGAAACAGGAAAAAAAGAGCTTATAGATGATAGCTACATTCAATATCATCCAGTATCAATCTCACTGTTACCTCTTTAACCTCCTGAGGGAAAAATAAATGAATTCATCCAAAACATCAAAGGCCAGTCACACCGTGACTTCATAATATTTACAATTATTCCTATGAATTCAACACCTTAACTCGGAAAGAGAAGTGCAGGCTGTGAATATATATGACAGGGGGCTGTATTAGCCGGACTGTCAGTGATGTGAGATGCTAAATGATCGGTTAAGGGAAGGTATTCGACTCCGAGGTGTCGAATACCTCCTGTTCCTCCTGGTAGTATGTCAGCGTTTGATGTGTTGTCTTGTGTTGACAGGTGCCCCTGGAGGAAGGCTTAAACAAAACAATTCAGTACTTCAGCAGAGAGCTGGAGCACCAGGCTAACAACCAGTACATCCCCAAACCTAAAGCTGCCCGCATGAAGAAAGGAAGACCCAGACACAACTGAGCCTTACTGTTCCACCTCAACACAAAGATCTTAAGACTCCTTAAAGTGCAGCTTTGTGAAATACACTGCTGATTGCTGCACTCTGGGAAATGGAGTCTTTTTTTTTTTTGACAAGCAGAGACATCCTACTCTTAAAACGTATTTTACAGACTGTTGGCCTGCACTGGACCTACGATTTTAGTGTCAGTAAGGCCGCCTTACTGCAGCTTGTGTGACAGACGAGCCAGAATCAGAGGCAACAAACTGAAGGCAAGAAACTTGCCTCAATCTACTTTCTTTTGTGAATTTATGCTTTTGCTATTTAAATCGCCGACATGAGAATTCTGCAAATAGCTTGCACTGTGCATCTGTGCTTTGTGTTTACTTTGTGTTTTGTCTGTAGAAACAAGCTGTCTGAATTTGGTTTTTTTCACTGGATGTTTTGTCCTTCGATCAGTGGCGTGCCGGCACCCTGTTGGCTGTCCATGCAGCGCACCGCAGGGCTGGGATAAACCTAGAAAGACTGTTACAGATTTGCTTTTCACAACATCTTCCGTGTTTGTTGATTAATTATTTCGGGTGAAGATGCTATTTTAATAAAATATTTCAAATACTTTGCGTTTGATGTTGATGGTTAAAGACACTCACCTACTGTTGAGTCAGATTTAAGAAAAAAAACATGGCAGAGCCAAAGAAGTACAGAGCTACGTCTTTATTTACAGGTAAAGGCAGAGAGGAAACCAGCTGTAGTTGTCGGGCAGGTGGATGTCTATGAATAAAAATTATTTTAGAATTAGTATGTAGAAAGAGAGAAAATTATCATGAGAAATATATAAAGAAGGGGGTCAAAGGATGATTTTCAAGGGGCTACACTACACAAAAGACAGAATACCTGTGAAGTACTTGAACAGGTGTGAGACTAAAGAGATAGAAGGCGACTAACTGAAAGATCCAAAACCTTTGGTGCTTGTATTCTCAATGCAGTGAGTGCATAAATCTGCTCATAATGCAAATGATTCCTTTTAGTACACCTAATTTAAAGTTGGAGTGAGGGTATGTCTCCTGGGAATGAATGCTGCTTAATGTACCACACTCTGATGGGACTGATATGCACCCAGATGTGTGCGTGTCTGTGGTTAATAGTAGTCGTAGTTAACATTAGCGCCGTGTCTGTAAGAAGAAGGATCTCGCGGGGCAATGGGAGCGTTTTCATCATAGTGGTGCTGACGGCCGGGGTCGTTGGCACGCGCGTGGTCCCTCCAGTACGCCATGTCGGCCTCCAGCCTCTGGTGAGACAAAAACACCACGGATGTCACTTGTTAATAAACTCAATAGAAGTCTGAAGCCAGCAGACGCACAGGGTGCTGATAAGATGACCACCAAGACTGTCAGCAGGCATAGCTGTGGCAAACAGACCTGCATGAAAGGCAAACGCTGAAAAGGCCGATGCTATGACAGCTTTGGCCTTTTAAAGGAAGCAACAGCAAATGGCATTAGCACAAGGTGTCAACATGGCGCTGTTGGAGAAATACTGCTGTAGCGGGGTGAAACACATGCTGTCAGCTGTCAGAAATGGCAGCGGGGAGCTACTTTGTGCACTCGGCTCTCCTTTTTCTGCGTTCCCTTCGCTCCTTAGGGTCCCCGGTGAGTTCTACACGAGAGCCGCTGACCTGGAAGAAAGCTGAATCTGGCGCTGTAAGTGGGTTTCTGCTTGTGCGTGAGAGAGAGGAAATTCATGTTGTCGCGTGTTCAGCCCTGCACCTGTACTTATCTGTTCATGATTTGGCCTTTTGAGGAATGTTTCAAGCATCGTTCAGCCATCAGACCAGTGTTTAACCGAAAATGTTTGTCTTAAAAACAAATGAGATGAATGAAAGGTCTCAACTTTTTGTACTCTCTGTGTATGTGTTTGTGTTACTCTCATACAGTTATTTTTAAGTGTTCCTCTTGGTTTTACTCGCCTAATCCGACATTACTGAATAGTTGTAATGGTATTTTACTATAACATAAAGTTAGTCTTAAAGTTGACCTCTCTCAGAAGAAACATAACTCACCTGCTCATCATATCCCATGTACATAAACTGCATGATCCACTGCTGTACGTCCGGTCTGCTGCGATCCCAAAGGTTCCTCTTGGTTCTGCTCAGTTTTGCCAGGAACTCTTTGGCTTTGGAAGAAGGAACTGCAACTGAGGACCGTGATGCTGCAGTACCAGTTCCTGCCACTGGATGGAGGCACAACAGGGGGTGGGGGGTAAGAAAGGCATGGTATTTTGAAAAATACTTAATGTTGTTGAGTTTTCTATCAGCCGCACAAAGACAATGTTAGGTACGTGTTTAAGGATGTTACCATCTCGCTTCAAGATCTTGTGTAAGTGGCCGTCGCTGGATACTGTAAAGGAGAGTCAACAGAGACATAATGAGCTGCAGTACAAATGCTTTTCTTCGTGGCAGGTATGTTAGACTGGTGATAAATAATAAAAACAACTAACTCAGATATAATTAATCTTTAAAACAGCCACACATTTTAACCAGTCAGCTTAAGGTGTCTGTTTCTTTCTGATGCCATCTTCACAAAATTATAAATACTATTCATTTATACACACTCACTGGATGATTTGTTAGCTACACCAAACTTTGCCTTCATAACAGCCTTCATTCTTAATGACACAGATTCAAAAACATTCCTAATTTTTTGACATGACCGAATGACACAGTTGCTGCAAATTTGCCAGCTACATAGCCATGATCCCGCTCCACCACATCCCAAAGATTCTCTATTAAATTGAGATCTGGTGAGTGTAGAGACCATTTGAGTGCAGTGAACTCAAACATACAGAAGAGCATGGTTATTTTAAGTGGTTACTTGTTGCTGTTGCTTTCCTAGCAGCTTGAAGCAGTCTGGCCATTCTCTGGCTGCTGACCTCAACGAGACATTTTCATGCAGAGAACTGCTGGTAACTAGATAATGTATCTTTTCTTTGTTCATTCTCTGTAAATCGTACAGATGCCGATCAGCAGTAACACTTAGACCAGACTATCAGTCACTAACAACTGCTCTGCATTCAAAGTCACTCACATCACTTTCTTCCTCATTGTGATGCACAGTTTGAACTTCAGCAGATCGTCTTGACCGCATCTACTTGTCTAAATATACTGAGTTGCTGCAATGTGATTGGCTGATTAGATATTTGAGTTAGCAAGCAGTTGAACATGCGTGCCTGACAAAGTGGCTGGTGAGCATCTGTCCGCATTTCTTTATGTTGTTTGCAGTGCAGCAGTTTTTCTGGTTGGCATCAGTAGTTTTACACCCTTCACTTGTGCTTACTCAGCCGGCAAGTTGCCAACTCGCATCCAAAGAAAGCAGCTTCTGGCAAATTTGCATGTAAATAAATGTGCTGCGGTCACTTCCTAGATCTCTTCTGGCACACTGTTGACCCAATGTTTGGAGCACTCGTGTCCAAGAGTTCACCAAACCAATCTAGTCAGATGACGTTTTACTGCACTGTATTGAGCCCCGTGCATTTGGGTGATGTTTCTGTAACTTAGTCTTTTGTTTGTTTCGGAACATTTAAACAGAAAACTGAGCTCAACACCGGAAGATGCACAGAAATACAGCCGTACAGGCATTTCAGTGGCATAATTCGAGATAAAGTTGGAGAGAAGTAGATTTATTCAGAATGTTCTCAGTACTGCAGCAGCTTGGCCTTCATAATGTACTATTAGTCATTATTTCCACAGCTCTGCAGTGGTGTAATTATTCTTTTCTCTAACCATCATCATTAGAAATGTGTCCACTTCCTGACATCTTTAATAGTGCATCAATCTGCTGACGTTCAAGGTCCCTAGATGATTTATCCTACTGGCTCATTTACTGACCTACTCTGTAGTTCCAGCAACTAATCAAATGATCAAAATCCAGCTTTGGTTGTTTGAGTACCTACAAGAGTCCTGACAGCAACTTCATCCTTGGTTTAACCTTTTTGCCTTGCAGATGTTATCATGCTAACATGATAAACTGTGATTCATTCTCAGAGAGGAATGGGCAAACTGCTTCAACTTGGTAGGAATATAATGGTAACTAAAATAACCAATTACAACAAAGGCATGACTGAGAGCGTCTCTGAATGCTGTTGAACCTTGAAGCAGATGGTGTACAGCAGTAAAAGCTTACTTCAAATACCACTCCTGTCAGCTAAGAACAGGAAACTGAGGCTACAGTTTGTACAGGCTCATCAAGACTAGACAGTGGAAGACTGAAAAAATGTTTCCTGGTCTCACGAGTCTCTATTTCTGCTGTGACACTGGGGTGGTCTGATTAAAATATGCCTTGCTGACAATGTCCATGTGTGTGACCACAGTTTACCATCTTATGATGGCTATGGAATAACACACAAATCATCTCGAACTGGTTTCTTGAACATGGCAATGAGTTCACTGTACTCAAATGACCTCCACAGTCACCAGACCTTAATCCAACAGAGCACCTTTGGGGTGTGCCGGAACAGGCGATTCCTGTCATGGATGCACACCTGACAAATCTGCAGCAACCGTGTGATCTG
Organism: Copadichromis virginalis; assembly: GCF_057382275.1. Classification (NCBI taxonomy): domain Eukaryota; kingdom Metazoa; phylum Chordata; class Actinopteri; order Cichliformes; family Cichlidae; genus Copadichromis; species Copadichromis virginalis. The sequence continues at coordinate 19,978,467 of NC_140633.1, forward strand.
TGAATGAAGTGTATTTTAGCATGAAAAAATTAGCATTGCACTGTACCTAGCAACCTCACAGAGCTGCTTGCATGAGCCTCTGTAAGCAAAGCTATCTGTTGAATACGTTGATCAGTTTTTAAAGTCTGATTGTGCGATACCAGGGCATGGTGGCTGTACAGCAGGATGCTAAAACCCATCAGTCCTAAAACTATGCGTGATGCATGTCCGGAAACATCGTTTGCTGTAGAAACCACATGGTTTGCAGGCTGGTGCTTCAGACCATGAAGTTTGAGGAAAACCATAAATAAGCAGAAGCACATTCCCTTTTTTTCAGAATGACTTTAATAGTGTTTTCCTCAGCTATTTACCTTCACATTACTGTTTCATATCATAGTTAGGGCCATTTAAGTGTTGGATATCTTGTTAGATCACTGCGTATTAGTTAACTTTGTCTTATTCTTCAGACTTAAACAAACTTTAATTTTAAAACAGATCCTTTTCAGATTCAAAGATGCAGGGATTGTTTCACTCTTGTTTTATTTAAAGAAAAGCTCTTTATGAGGCATGTGTTTGTAGGCTTTTCAACAGAAGATTATTGAAGCAGATGTGAAGCACATGTGAGTTTGCTCAGATGGATTTTTCATTTAAAGTGACTTTAAATCCTGTCTATGTGGAACCTTCTTACAAAATAGAATGAACTGAAAACAAAGACGACTTTGCAGGTTTCTAAAATGCATTTCAGAAGGGATCAATTGCACTTTAAGTTTGTGGAATATAGTAAAATGATCCTTTTTTTCTTAACAAATGTAAAGAAATGCATCTTTTTAACTAGTGCCAGTGCAGTTAAAAAGAAAAAAAAGCAGCTGCAGAAATAAGACCTAATGGTATTGGAAACACTCGAGTCAGTAAAAGATGTAAACTTAGAAGAAGCCAAAGAAAAACAAAAGATTTTGCTTACCTCTAAGAGCTAATAATGTCAGCAGTACAGCCAACCCCATTACCCTCAAATAGAAATGCTGGGATGCCATGTTGTACCCACTCACTCTTTCCAGATCTCCTTAAAGGCAGCAACTGTGCAAAAGCATTTGCACAACCATAAGAATGGGCGGAAACCCCGACTTTCCAAGTGGAAACTGGCCTGTGGAATGGTTTCACCTCCTTGCCTTCAGAAACACGACTGCGCCTGGGAGGGTTTTTTTCTCCCCCTTAAGTGAATTTTCATGTGTGTACCAGATACTTTTCCATCTCAGTGTGTGAGCAGCGGGGTTTGTGGGAATGCAGTTTGTCATGTGGGTTTATTCTGTGGAAAAAAACATTCCAGATTTTGAGCCTTTGCAAAGTGAAGTTGGTTAACTTCAGCTGCACCGATATGTTTTTATTTAACAAGAAATGTTGCTACACTTTCTAAAGGGATTCAAACTGTGCAGCTTTAAATCTTTCTGCATTTTTAATGCATATTTCTAGCAGCAATTTCCCTTCAAAAATGCACTAAAATACCTGAGCAGGAACCCAGAAAGTGGAGAGAGCTGCTTGAGTTTTATTTCGGCAACAAGTCTGTGACCAGCAGTGAGAATCTCTTTGCTCTTGTGTAAACCTTCTAATCTTTTGCAACTACCTGAAGGACAGAGTGACGCTGTGAGTCTCAAGAATGTATAAAAAGCAACATTCAGGTGAAGAGAAGGTGAAATGACTGAGTGGCTGCAGCTTGAATTATCTTCCCTCTTCCATATTTTAAATTCACCAGCTGAAAGTGGAGACTTTCAATACAGCCACATTACATCAAATCAGTTTACACGTATACTGGCACCTTTCAGCCAAGCGGTATCTTACTCTATAAAACCTTTTTGATGTGAAACATATTTGCATGTTAATGAATTCTATTTAATTCTACAGGGAGTGCAGAATTATTAGGCAAATGAGTATTTTGTCCACATCATCCTCTTCATGCATGTTGTCTTACTCCAAGCTGTATAGGCTCGAAAGCCTACTACCAATGAAGCATATTAGGTGATGTGCATCTCTGTAATGAGAAGGGGTGTGGTCTAATGACATCAACACCCTATATCAGGTGTGCATAATTATTAGGCAACGTCCTTTCCTTTGGCAAAATGGGTCAAAAGAAGGACTTGACAGGCTCAGAAAAGTCACAAATAGTGAGATATCTTGCAGAGGGATGCAGCAGTCTCAAAATTGCAAAGCTTCTGAAGCGTGATCATCGAACAATCAAGCGTTTCATTCAAAATAGTCAACAGGGTCGCAAGAAGCGTGTGGAAAAACCAAGGCACAAAATAACTGCCCATGAACTGAGAAAAGTCAAGCGTGCAGCTGCCAAGATGCCACTTGCCACCAGTTTGGCCATATTTCAGAGCTGCAACATCACTGGAGTGCCCAAAAGCACAAGGTGTGCAATACTCAGAGACATGGCCAAGGTAAGAAAGGCTGAAAGACGACCACCACTGAACAAGACACACAAGCTGAAACGTCAAGACTGGGCCAAGAAATATCTCAAGACGGATTTTTCTAAGGTTTTATGGACTGATGAAATGAGAGTGAGTCTTGATGGGCCAGATGGATGGGCCCGTGGCTGGATTGGTAAAGGGCAGAGAGCTCCAGTCCGACTCAGACGCCAGCAAGGTGGAGGTGGAGTACTGGTTTGGGCTGGTATCATCAAAGATGAGCTTGTGGGGCCTTTTCGGGTTGAGGATGGAGTCAAGCTCAACTCCCAGTCCTACTGCCAGTTTCTGGAAGACACCTTCTTCAAGCAGTGGTACAGGAAGAAGTCTGCATCCTTCAAGAAAAACATGATTTTCATGCAGGACAATGCTCCATCACACGCGTCCAAGTACTCCACAGCGTGGCTGGCAAGAAAGGGTATAAAAGAAGAAAAACTAATGACATGGCCTCCTTGTTCACCTGATCTGAACCCCATTGAGAACCTGTGGTCCATCATCAAATGTGAGATTTACAAGGAGGGAAAACAGTACACCTCTCTGAACAGTGTCTGGGAGGCTGTGGTTGCTGCTGCACGCAATGTTGATGGTGAACAGATCAAAACACTGACAGAATCCATGGATGGCAGGCTTTTGCAAAGAAAGGTGGCTATATTGGTCGCTGATTTGTTTTTGTTTTGTTTTTGAATGTCAGAAATGTATATTTGTGAATGTGGAGATGTTATATTGGTTTCACTGGTAAAAATCAATAATTGAAATGGGTATATATTTGTTTTTTGTTAAGTTGCCTAATAATTATACACAGTAATAGTCACCTGCACACACAGATATCCCCCTAAAATAGCTAAAACTAAAAACAAACTAAAAACTACTTCCAAAAACATTCAGCTTTGATATTAATGAGTTTTTTGGGTTCATTGAGAACATGGTTGTTGTTCAATAATAAAATTATTCCTCAAAAATACAACTTGCCTAATAATTCTGCACTCCCTGTATATACAATAAATTCTGGATTTCTCCTCTTAAAGACGTTGTAGTTCTGCCTTTCAGACAGTTTTTCCTCAATTTGATGTGGGAGTAATCTCTGATACAGAAGTCTGAGTACAGAAGCCCCGCTCACCTGTTATTCAAAACTTCAGATTGAAAAAAGTAGCCAATCAGGAGACGGTTACCTAAAGCTAAAGTTGGCTGTGCCAAGCCTCAGTATAAGGCAAATATGATGGATTTGTAGTCTGGATCCCGCAAAGCTTCTCTGTAAAGTCCAAGAATAAAAATATGGAGTATTTAAAAACCTTCAGCTGCTGGAGTCACTGTTGTTATTCGCCTACCTCAGGGGCTTTAGTTCATCTGTTGTTGTGTGAATTACCTGGAGTGGTTGTAATACAGGTTTTCTAGCTTTTGTGTTTGTTTGTCACGCGGCTGACTGAACATGCACATTACTGTTTCTGCTGCTGCCTCCGTGCTCCACACAGCAGATTTACAGTTGTGGTCAGATGTTTGTGTCAACTCATCACTGGCATGAAAGTCATGGTAGTTTGGGGGCTTTTAATTACTTCTTTGAACGGTTCATTTTCCAGGGTGGAATGATTGTACAGCAGACATCTTTAATGACTTTAAGAAATAAGAACTGAGTGAGCATGTTATGTGGTATAATTTTCTAACTGAACACAGGGTCAAGGCTTGTGTATATGTGAGCTCAAATCTTTTAATAAATGGTGCTGAGGGTTCTCCAGGTCCAAGGCCTATTAACTTTTTGTTTGTGGTCATGACTGACTACAACTGGTAGTTTGTCTTTGCCAGCATAAAAAGGACTCATTGATCAAAATTCGAAAAACAGGAAAGTCCGAAGAACTCAGTGCAAATGTAAGAAGGAGAATTTTAGATTTACACAAGGGAGCGTGTGAATTATAGAAAATCCAAAACTTATGCACCAAATTCTTTTTTCTTTCTAGTCCTTGGAAAAAGCTTGAAAACAGCTCACAGTCTCAGATAAGTAACTCGTGGCAGTTGTCACTGTGTTTGTCACCAGAATGAAAACAAACAAACACTTTTAGAAGACTCATTTAGAAATTCAAATTTGACTTGGCTTCGGTTTGTCATATAATGAACGTGTGTGGGACTGTGTTTGGTTTGGAACAACAAACAGCCTTCGCGTCTCTCAAGGGTAGAGCTGGAATGCAGGAAACCAGAAGCTGGCTGATGACTGTGCAGCTTTCGCCGTGAGGTTTGAAAAGAACGGATAAGACTCGAGTAAACAAAAGACAGAAAGAGGCGAGATACGGAAGGTCAAAAAATTATTAAAACGGAGGAAAAGCGTGAGTATGAATATGTGCAGAAAGGGTTTTTTGTATTTTCTTCACTCAAGCTCTTACAGAAATGGCTTTATAAAACAAGCACTGCTGCAGCTGTGTGCTCTTCAGACACAGACACAATTCAGCTCCTTGCTGATCAGACCAACAAAAAAAAAAAAAAAGAGCAAGAAGTTGAAAGAGAAATGCCTCCACTCTCAATTGAGGCTTGTCTATAGAAATGATTGCACAGGAGTCTGTCTTAATCACTTCATGCACCGAGTCCTTGGGCAGGAAGGAAAACAAAACCAAATAAAGATGCTTGTGAAGTTCTTTCTGTACCTGAGCTTCAAAATAGTTTTGTCTGAAAGCACCTCGTCTCTGAGAACAATGTGAAACAGTTACAGTTTTAAACTCTGCACATAAAATGTTCACAGTAAAGGCAGTAAGACTGTGAGATATGAAGGTCTGAGAAGGAGAGAATCCTGCAGAAAATGTTTACATAGTTGTTGCACAGACTGTCCTGTAATTATGAAAGTGTTTTGTGTGAACTGCAGATTTATTAATCGTGCAATCTGTCATTTAATTGTTAATTTGTTAGTTAATTACAATAGGAAAAGCTCTAAAACCTATGAAAATGCACAAAATGCACAAAAAATGTAAATCTATGCACTCCCTCACAAGTCCAGTGGGCCGGATTCGACTTGATTCAGGCCCTTGGGCCTTATGTTTGAAACCTATTTTAGAGCCTTTGTGTTATATTTTGCTCTGTGGACCACTGTAACTCTGACACACTGGAACAAGGGAGGAAAAACAGAAAAGTGGAAAAAGATGAAGGGCTGAAATTATGTTTCTGACAGAATGAAGAACTTCACAGCCACGAAACCTTCATCTGGCATCTGTTTGATCCTGCCCAGTTAAAGAACAGCAAAGGTTTGGGATATGACTGGCACAGGGACTCCAATTCAGACACAAAGCTTTCAAAAAAAACTTGACACAAAACTTGCATTTGCTCACAGAACCTTGAAATGAGCATCTCTGCATCAGAGCATAACTGGGAAAAGATAAAGTCAAAGAGGTAATCCTCTCATACTGTATATGCCAAAGTGCCTGCTGGTAGTTCAGGAAATTAGGAGCAGGAGCATCATAAGATCTGAAAAATACACTGAACTTTGGACTGAAACACAATTTCCTCTTGTCGGTCCTTCACTCTTGCCCTCCGCACTTGTCTTTGCTCCCTCCTCACCCCTTCTCACACTTGATTTGACAGTCTGTGTGTTATGACCCGAGGCTGACACAGACATCCAAAATGTCTCTGAAAGGTAACACAAACCGGTCACTGGAAAAAAAAAAAAAAAGAGGTGCCAAAGTAAATATCAGACTAAACTGAAAGGCCCTTTTATACAAAACACACCTTATTTCAGAGAACGCTTTCCCTTTCTTTGACCCTCTGAAAGTGCTATAATGCTTTTCCTTATTTTTTAATTTTATATATACATTCGTAAGATTCTCTCTCTCTCTCTAGATACAACCTCAGATCAACCACAAAGCGTGCCATATTACATCACATCACTATTTATCTAAAAAAAACAAACAAAGCTAAAATGAAGATCTGCTGTTGAAAAAAATAAGTAAACCCTTCCTATTTCCATGGGAATTATGAGTGGTAAATATCAGCCAGGTGCTGCCTGTCAAATGCGCTTGATTCATGTACCATCAGTGAGCGTGAGTGCCTCTGTAAAAGCAGAGGTTCTGGCAGTTTGTTGGTTGTGAGCCTTCAGGTGTGCATGAACACAACACCAAAGAGGAAAAACGTGAGCAATGATCTTAAAGAAGAGAAGAGAGAGCGACGTGTCAGACTCTACAGGTCTCCGCTAGAGTGAAGTTCAGACGGTGCGATTAGAAACAGATTGAACAAGTATGGCAAATGCAGCCACCTGCTGAATTTGGTACCACAGCGGTGGTTACTGTGGTGATTGTTACATGTTTTGCAGGCACAGGACCTGGGCACCTTGCAGTCATTGACTCAACCATGAAACAGGAGCAAATCTACAAAAGAATGGCAGAAAAAGAAAAGGATCAACATGTTTCAATGGCCAAGCCAAAGCACAGACCTCTACATGACTGATGTGCTGCGGTAGGACTTAGCAGAGCTGTGGATAAATGAATGCCTGCAAACCTCAATGAACCTTTTAAAGAAAACTGGGCCAAAATTCCTCAGCAATGTGAGAGACTGATAAACTCACAGAGGAAATAGTTACTTCAAATTACTGTTGCTAAAGCTGGTTCTGCAAGCTACTGAATTATGGAGCATATTTAGGTTTTCGCAGGACTTGCATCCATTTTGCCTTCATGATTCTTCATGGCACAGATTCAAAACACAGAGCAAGGTGCTGGAAACTGTCCTCGGAGACTTTGATCTCATGACAGCGTCACATCCTTACACTTCCACAGTGTGAGTCTCCTGTTCCACGACACCCCAGAGGTGCTCTGTTGGAGTGAAGCAACTGCACAGTCAGCAGTCTCCACCTCTCACTGTGTTTTTGCATCTACTGAGCTAAACTGTCAGCACGTACAAAATATACTCAAACCAGCAAAAAGTAAAAGTGCTCATTTAGCACTAAAATAGTTCCTGTGACTGATAATGTGATGTTATTGGAGTGATTTGGTTTTCAGGTACTTTACATACAGTTTGAGTGATTTACTCCACGGCACAAATGGGAAGAGAAGGAAGCACAAACAAAGCTGTGCTGCTGCAATTTGCTCTAAATTTATTTCACTCTTTGTGCTTTATTTTTAATGACTGCAGCGTATCCCAGGTGTCAGTGAGCAAGAGGTGGGATAACCTCGACCATGTGCCAGTGTAATACAGACAGAGTAAAGAAGCTAAAGTACGATGCTCCAAGTTTATATCTACTTATATAATTCCACATTATATCTCCCTGCTGTAAACATGTTTAGATAAAATGCATATTGACATTGTTTTGGTTTTTTTGCAATGTTTAAAGCATGTAAGAAACTCTAATAACAATGATTATCATCATATGTGATGATTTTTTCCAGTAAACATCTAAACAGGTAATACAGGTAACTTCTTCCTGTACTAACATCTTTCAGTTTTCCATCTGTACCCTTCATCTCACTCCTCAGCCTCAGTCTCAGGCTCGGGACGGTCATAGCCCAGCTCGCTGCTGATGGGGAAGTGAGCCCAGAAGGTGCGAGCCAAGTCCAGCATCCCATTATCGGCCGCCTGGGCTCGCAGCTCCTCCAACCATCCGAAAAAGTCAGATGACCACAGGCCCCAGTACGGCACGCTTCGCTTCTCCCTCTCCTCCCTCCTGCCAGCCGCCTCGCTCCCCTCTGAAAGCAGACGGCAGTGTGAGCGCACATTTCACACCTCGTCTCTCATCTCAGAATATCTACGAGTCACAATAGCAGGTCCACTGATGTGTAATGCATTATACGAGCTGCAGACACACCTGCAGGAGGCAGGAAGCTCAGCAGCAGAAGAAAGAGCAGCACTGACACGTACGGAGCATGCATGCTGAGAGACAAAACACAAAAGACGTCTCATGAATGCCATCTCAAAAGCAGGTACAATTTCCACGGGATTATTGCATATTGTTTAAGAAATATTCACATCACAGCCGACTGCGCGTGTCTATAAAGAAGAGAAATGTTGTCGTGTGTGGATCCATGTTGTCTTACCTGACCAGCAGAGAATTCAGCTTTAGTCCTGTCCTCTGTCCTTCTTCCTCAGACTGATCTGAGCACGATGACTGCATCTCGGTTTAAAGGTGAGAAAAAGGCAGACATGTTTGCTTTTCACATTTTGCCTCCCTTCTTACCTCTCATGGTCCTTTGCCAAAATCCTCTAATGTCAGATGGGTAAAAGATTCCTGTGTAAACGGGACTGTCAAGAAAACATTAGCAATTATAGATTTGGATGAGGATGTTCTAATATCTGATGGAGCCGATTAAAGAATGAATGACTGTAATATAACCAGACTGTCACAACCATCAGCAGTTAAGTGTGACATCTGTGGCCTTGATTTTCTTTCAAGTCAAAAAGAAGTGAGAAAAGCAGCGAGAGGAGAGGAATGAAAGCACATTAAAAAAAGACATACACACACACCAGGTGGTTTTCACACCTGCTATTCAGACAGTCTACACCAGCATTGAGCCAAAGGGCATAAAGTCAGTTGGCAGGTTTTGCACCCTCAAGTCTTCTTCTCCCCTGTGAAATCTGCTTCATTCATTCATGACTGAATCCACGCCGTGGATCAGAGGAGCAGCGCTCTGATAGAGAAGACGCTGCACAAAACTTCAAGTGATCTTTAGAGGATGAGTGAATGTTATTGACTTACTGAGAGCAAATCCGGTGAAAAGACCAAAACAAACAATAGCTCTCGAAACTTTGACTTCCCTGCACCTCTCCTTTCTGCTTAAATCTTTAAAGGTACCTCAGGCATGTAGTTTTACTTTTTAAACAGGCTCAGTTAATCCCCAAAGGATGAAAGCCTGAATGAATAATGGTTTTATCTAACCTTTGTTTAACCAGCGAGCGGAGCAGTAAATTGTAATTACCACAAGCTTAATTAAATTTCTGTTAGAAACTGAAGGTTTATTATGAGCAACCTTTAATAAAGCTTTTTTCTGCAGTCGCACTTGGTTGGATTATAAAATTATTGTGAAAACGTGCAACGAGTTTGCAGTCTCATTGTCTTCCAAGCAATTATTTTAAAAGCAAAGACGAGTTTGAAGACTTGAAGTCAGTCGGCATCTTTAAAACGACTTTGGTGAATCAAGATGACACAAAATCAACGACAGGAGCTGAATGCAGCCGAGCTGGCAATTGCATGTAATCTGATTGGGATGCTGTCTCGATTAACTGTGATAAAAGACAGAAACTGTGAACCTGCTGCCATCCATCCATCACTCCAGCTTCCCTAATCTCGCTAACTGCACGTCTTTGGACTGTGAGAGGAAGCATGCAGACACGAGGCAAACATGCGAACTCTACACAGAAATAAGCCAGCTAGATGGCGGCTTGTAACCTAATTATATTCAAAGTAACGACAAAATCTGAGAGATTTTTTAAACAGAAATTTCCCCACAAATAGTGACATAGTTGCTGCTGCAGGATGATATAATTGCTCAGCAACTTTTATATGACAATATAATGAGAATCCAACCAGATTCAGTTCGATTACATTTTATTTATATAGCACCAAATCACAACAACAGTCGCCTCAAGGTGCTTTATATGGTAAAGACCCTACAAAAATACAGAGGGGAGAAACAGATGAGTCATGTTGCATGTTTTTATCCACTGTAACAGGTGTTTTGTGGGTTGCCCTTGGGTTCTTTCTCACCTCTGACAGTCTCAGCTCTTGGTGTGATCTTTGCCCACTACTTTGTTTGTTGTGTTGTGAACACCCTGGTCTATAGAAATGATTCTGAAGCCTTTTCTTTGGGGACACAGGAAAAAGTGTTGAACAGATTCTATGTATCATTTTTCATTTCTGAATTGTAAAAATTGACTCCAAGCAGGTTTTTCTTAATTTTGAAACTCTGACAGCATCACGCATCCTCTTTTTAAATATTTCTTATATTTATTATTTTTAACACTGGATTAATCTGTTTTCCTACCTGCAACATCTGTGCTTCCACAAGTGTAAAAGACCTATTTTTTTTCTCCTACAGCCGTCTCATTTGTCTTTTTGTGTTACCCAGCTTTCATTACTCCACACTATCACTCCATGGGAACTGCAAACTTTTACCGCACCAACATACCCTTGTGTCACTTCGCATTTTTGTTTCCAGTTTTTAACCAGGTGGTAACAACTGTGGGGCTTATCCAGGATCCGAACAAAGCAAACATTTTGAGCTCTAGTTTTTGATAAGAGAAATCTTTCTCCTTGTTGGAATCTGGACAGATTGAGTTGGTTCACACTGCTTGCTCTCCTGGCAAAACACCATAGCTTATCTCTTTAAAAAACTTTTTGTTTGTATTTTAAGGTTTCTGTTTACGTGAAAACTTTTTGACATTTTGGGGGGTTTAAATAGGCTGAATTTGACTGAAAGGAATGTTTATAATCACAGTTATGTGCAGGGCTGATGAGCCAATGGATCATCGTTAAACTGCAAATTCTCAACACATTTTAATGCTAAATCATGTGACTTTTACTTTCCTCAATAATGAGTCATTAGAAAATACACATTTTAGTTTTTCATGTATTTTGAAACTGGGTTTTTATTGTTTTTGGAGAGCTGGGATATAAATGTGCCCAGCTTTAAAGCACTTTGGGTCAGCTTCTGTTGTTTAAACGTGCTACAGGTTGTAAAACAAAATCTGAATGTAACGGTCAACACAAAAAAGTTCAATTTTAATAATACATGCCTGAGGTATATTTTAATTTAACACAATTGTTTGGGCTAAATACTGAACTGAACGATATTGATACTTAGTTGTTCAACTATATTTACATATGAGGCCAGATAATACAGCCAGTTAAGTTAACCTACTTGTACGTCTTTATGATGATAAATGCATTGATTATCTCTCATTTTAAACTAATATATTCAGACAAAACTGAGGTTATTGAACTCTGCATGACATTATCTTGACCTTCAGTAACACTGAGAAATCTTGGTTGGTTTTGACCAGGATGTTTCCTTCACTGTGAATAATAAACACATACATGAGATTACCTTCATTAATATGCACGATATCTTTAAAACTGTAAATATCCCGTCTCAGATTGATGTTGAAAAACCAGTTAAAGCATTTTCACTGAGAAGCCTTCAGCTGATCCAAACCCCTGCGTACCGACAGGGACTAGAAAGAGAGAACATTTCTCCCACACTGGCTTCTCTTCATTGGCTCCCTTTAAATCCAGAATTGAATTTAAAATCCTTCTCCTCACATAAAAAGTCTTGAATAATCAGACCCTGTCATATTTTAAAGATCTCACAGTAGCATATAATCCCAACAGAGTACTTCTTTCTCTGTTAAACAGACATCCTCTCCACTTTTACGATTTGATAAATCTTATTTTACACTGATATACTCTGACTGCTTTGAGGCTTTCCATAATGAATTGAGGGTTTCTTCTTCACTCATCTCTTTTCACTCTCTCTGTGTTTATGCATCACCACTCTCCACATCTGCTCATGGCGGGCAGCCATTCCACCCTGAGCCTGGTTCTGCTGGAGGTTTCTTCCTGTTAAAGGGAAATTTTTACTTCCTACTGTCGCCAAGTGCTTGCTCATGGGTGTCATATGATTATGGAGGTTTCTTTCTATATTCTAGTGTATTTACTTTACAGTATAAAACGCCATGTGTTGTTTTGGTTTCCTCCCCCAGCATGTTGACAGCACTATGTGGGAAAGCAGATCACTGGATCATTTGTCTACCAATGTTAAATTAAACTTCGGCTTCATCTTGAAGAGGTCGACCAGGTGGCCTATTTTGAAACAACAGATTTAGTTGTGCAGGCCACATGGGGGTGATATAAATAACATTATTGAGTGCGTGACAGTTTTTAAGAGGATACCACTGTCACAACCAGGATGGCTGTTTTTCTAAAAGAAAATGACCTACAGACAAGTATCTGCTGATGGATAAATAAATAAATAAATAAATAAATAAATAAATAAATAAGAGGAGAGGTTTGGTGACAAGAACAAGCTGAAAAGGGTACAGTTTGACCTTAAGGTGAGACACGGGGAGTGCAAGGACTCCCACAGACGAGCTGGCAAATAAATTAAAGCAAAACAACATCAAGAGAGGTGTGGATAAGCATGAGGCAGATTATAGACTTTGACATCAAAGATCATGAGGAAGGGGAGGGCAGGGTAGATAGGATTGGTGTGAACGCAGTGCTATGAAAAAGCATTTGTGTCCTTCTGGATCGCTTAAATTTTTGCGCCTGTGTCAAAGACAACCTGAGTAAACACAAAACGCAATTTTTAAATGATTTCAGTTCTTAAAGGAGAACAGCTTTCATACCCATCTCGCCTGTGTGAAAAAGTAATTACCCCTTGTTAAATTATGAATTGATTGATGTCATTGAGGTGATTAACAACATTTTTTCACAAAGCTGAGTTCAGTTTCATTGGCACAACATATCACTTAAATGAAACCTGACAAAGTGAAGGAGGCTAAACGATCTTAAAAATCAACACATACCACAAACTAAAGAAAAAGCTGACAAAGTCACTGACACCGATTAATCTGGAAAGCATTACACAGTCATCACTAAGGCTTTGAGAGCCACAGTGAGAGCCATTATCTATAAATGGAGGAAAGTGGGAACAGTGGTGAACCTTCCCATGGGGGACTGGTCTATCAAAATGACTCCAAAAGCACATCAATGACTCATCCAGGAGGTTACAAAAGACCCTAAAACAACATCTAAGGAGCTGCAGGTCTCTCATGTCGCAGTTAAGGACAGATTTCATGATTCAACAATAAGAAAGAGACTGGGTAAAAATGGCATCCATGAGAGAGTTCAAGGAGAAAACCACTGCTGGCCAAGAGGAACACAAAGGCTTGTCTCACATTTGCCAAAAAAGCCCATCTTGATGACTTTTAGGAAAATACTTTGTGGACTGCCGATACAAAAGCAGAACTTTTCGGAAGGTTTGAGTCTCATTACATTTGCTGTAAAACTAACATAGCAAATAATAAAAGATCACGCCAACAATCAAGCATGATGGTGGTTGTGTGATGGTCTGAGGCTGCGTTGCTGGACTTGGGTTCTACATTGGGACGATGATCCAGGACACACCACCAAGTCCACTTCTGAATGGCTCAAAACACAAAATAAAGTTTGTGCAGAGGCCTGGTCAAAGTCTGGATTTACATTGAGATGCTTTGGGATGACGTCATACAGGCCACGCTTCAAAACCCTCCAGCATAGCTGAATTCAAACAATTCTGTGGGCCAAAATTCCTCAACAGTGACAGGAAAGACTCCAGTTATCCAAAATGCTTTCAGCCAAGGGTGGCACAATCAGTTAAAAGGTTTAGGAGGCAATTACTTTTTCACAGCGCCAGGTAAGTTTGGATAAGCATTTCCCCTTAATAATAAATCATGATCTAAAAACTGCATTTTGTATCTTCTCAGCTTAGCTTTGTCAAATATTAGAGTTGGTTTGATGAACTGAAACATGTGAGACGAATAAGAAAACAATAAATCAGGAAATGGAGAAATGCATTTGTGCTCTCTGCTGGATAAGCCGTACCTCAATATTGAAATATTGTTTAATCACATATTTAGTGATCCCCCGTTTGTGTTGTGGCCCCTTCTCTCAGTTGTCGGTGCTGCACACTGATGGCCACAACTCTGCTTTCAAACAACAACTCTGATTGTCTTTGTGTCAGTGGGGTATAAACATGCTGTGGAGCTAAGAAACACAAACGTCTTCATTAATTTAATGTTTCTGTTTTTCCACTAGAGACGGGGAGTCGACTCAGCTGCTACGAACACTACAAAATAAGAACAATACCAAAATAAGTGACTGTGACAATTCGATTTGAATTACTCTAAACTACAGCAGTCAGTCAGTAATGATGCCTCTCTCTGCTGAGCCTTTGGTTGCTTTGAGCTCACTTTCCTTTTAAATCAAGTACACTAATTTTAGATAACCATTCACGTGTGCTCCCCTGTTCACCAGTTTATTCTTTGGCCAGTTAACCCTGCATTATTATTGAAGACGAATTTTGAAAGAGGCTGAATGAAAATCAATGAAATTGCTGACATTCAGCTTTAGTTTAATTCATTCAGATTAAAGACTCCAGGCAGTGTGAGTTGCCAGAACAACCAAACACATAATCCTGCTGCTCAGGTGAACAGTTCAGGTGACAATCGAATAAGCCCAATACTGCCACCATGTGGGGAATTCTGCATACTGCGGCCCACATTTTTTCCGACGTTTTCAGTCATTATTATTAATAATAATAATAAAATAACTTTTACAGCTCTGTCTCATCTTTCCACTTGGACACTGCTTTGTAAATAACAGCTGGCCCAAAAGACGGTGTACTCGATCTCCATTAAAAATGTGAGACTAGAGAGCCAATCCATTTAAACCCCAGTGCAGTTTAAGGTACGTTGACATGCTGTAGTCATCACTCTCACATAAAGATATGAAATCCCAACTGGCAGCTTGGTCCTGTCAAAGCTGAGGCAGATGGCGGTTTAATTGTGACTGACTCAGACACAAACACCCTGCGAGGGTGACCTCAATCATCAGAACGATTCTGGTTACACCAGCTGACGTTTGTAGGGGTTAGCTATTTGCCAGACAGGATTCAAGAGGCCTGGGGGGGACTTTAAATGGCTGAATGGGCTTGTATACAGTGGTAAACCCCGTTAGATTCCCTTAAAGAAATGTGTGAAATAAAAAAGGAAACGCTCATTTTTTTTTTTTTTTTAAAGAATTAGAATAATCCTGAAGTGATTTTCATTTTTCAGACCGGTGCAGTCAGGTTTATTAAAAGCAGACGTGTTAAAAAGAACACAGAGGAGCATAAAGTACAATCCTGAAGTGGTTTTAAGACCCAAGGATGATAGAAAAAACATCTTTAAAATCTTCATCTTCTCCACATCTTGCTTAAAGCTGCTTTCATATAATTTAAACACCAAAACAATTCCAGGACAATACTGAGACAAAAGTTGAACTCAGCCAAGCTATGAAGCACGGTGGGGAAATTATTTGCAAATGCTCTGAAACCTCAGGGCCTTGATTTCATTGCTGTCTGATAATTAATCAGACAGCAATGAAATCAGCAGAGAAGGAATTTAACAGGAGTCTCATATCACCGTTAATTTGATCGCATTAGAAAATGAGAAAGCCTCTCTCTCTCAGAGCAGAACGGCTACACCATGCTGGCATTAACCTTTCAAAGTAATCACACATAATTTAGTATTCTTCAAAAAATTTTATTGAACAAAAGTATCTCAATTCTCATCACGTTGTCGGTGATACAGTACCATAGTTGGATCTTAATGATTCATATATGCACCTCTTCTTATTTTGAATATATACATACAGTGGAGACAAGAATTAAATAACAATGCTCAATAACATTCAGATATATCATATAAAAGCTGAGGACCCCATGATCAACACTTCCATTGGTAAACAAATGCACATAGCAAACAAAAATAAGAGGAAAATGCGTGGCGGGACTAAGGTTATAACTTTCAGCTAAGATGAGAATGTATTTGGTTTCTTGACAGTGAAAGATGAATTTTTTTTATATATGTGTATATAAAGAGACAGAAACCTAAGCCCTGCTCCACTCTGTTACGGTTCCTACACCTGTTAGACATGCACAACACACATCAAGGGTACAATGGCATCTCTATATTTACCCAGAAACAATTATCTTTGATTTCACTTCTACCTGAAGTGTCACAAACTGTTTAGCTGGCCATGCTAAAGGCAGACAATCCGGATTTCAGGGTGGATTATTACTATTCATTTTACTTTTATAAAGACAACTTCGTTCAATTTTTCTTTTTTGCTAGATTCAAAGAGACCAGGCTTCAGACCTGTCATATGTTCAGTAAAACTGGACTACTCTCCAAGTCATTTTGTGATTCATTTGTTAATAAAAGAAAGATTTTGTGATTTGTAAAGGCAGTATATCATTTCCTAAATACTCTGAAACAGGGTCTCAGGTAATAACTTTACCATTTTTCCTTTTTAAAGACTTTTTTGGTATAATATCCCTTCCAAAGTTCTCATCGGTCAGATGTGAGAAGGTATTTTATTTCCATGGGCAGGCGCTGGAGCAGATCAAGTGGAATTACTCAGGTTAGCAGAAAAAAGCTTTTTATTATTCTTCAGTCAGTATCGTGAAATACTGGAGAACAGTAACATGTCCAGCGTGACACTATAAAGCATGAGCACAGAGTTATGAACGACTGACGTACTATGGCGAGTGCAGTGCAGCCCTGGAGCCAGTAGTAATGGGTACAAGGTGGCACATTTGGTTACACAAATAAAACATTTAAACTCTACAGGAAATCAGAAGTCTCCACTATTGCATTAGTGCTCCCACCTAGACTGCTTTTAGGAAGTGCTGTATCCAGATTTTAAGTACTACAAACTAACGATGGGGTCTGTGAAGATGGAAACAAGGAGGGATTTAAGTTAAACAAAAAAAAAAGGAGAAATTTAAATGAGGAGAAAATGAGGAATGGTGAAAACTCTGAGACAAAGGGCAAAAGGCAAGAGAGTGATTCTGGTCACTTTGTGAAGTCACTGAATGAAGAAGCAACAGTTTAAACCTCCAGAGAGGAAATTAATTTAACTATTTTTTAAAAAGAGACAAAAAAAAGCATCAACTCTGTAACAAGCATTTCTTAAAAAGAAAAAAAAAAGTGAAGAAAAAACAATGGCCAGCGATTCGACAGGACAACACCAGAGTTAGGTCCCACAGAGGTCTGAGTTCTCTCTGAACTCTTAAATGTCTGTTCTCCTGTGTGGATTAAGAGCAATGGTGTAACTTACAATGTGCGTGCTAGTAAATGGACATTATGTATGACATCAGAAGGAGAGCTCAACACCCAACCAGGCTTCAGGCGTTCTGTTAGCAGCAGATTTGGTCACTGCAGTTTGCACATCTTAGATTGAGAGGCTGTTTTGTTTTTTCCTTTTTTCTCGTATTTAATTCTTTTGGCATGGTGTTGTAAATGAAGGATGCAGATATTTGCTGACACAGTGCTGGCTGTCTTCAGGTTAACGGCTCGGTTGGAGAGCTAGAGAAAGTTTCGCCTGCTCACTGCTAGGACAGATAAGACGCGGAGGTGCGAGAGAGGATCTAGACGTGGTACAGACGCCACAGCAAGAGGGTCCAGAGCTAAGGCTTGAGTTAAGACAGTCGGGGAGTGGCATTAGTGTTTGGTGTATGAGAGTGCATGTGTGTGTGTATGAGCATCCAGTGTAGGTGTGAGGGTGTGTAAATCACAGCAGTGCTTTGACCAGGTACAGCTTCTCCCCATGTTCGCTGGTGAAGATGGGAGCTTTCTTGTAATGCTCCACAAGTTCATCCATGGAGTTAAACCTGCGCTGGCCAATACAGTACACTCCGTCTGACAGCTGCACTTTAAAGTGCTTATTCTTACCCACCGCCTTCAGAGACACGGAGAAGTCACTGGGCTGAAAAACAAAAAGGCAGACAGTTGTTACGGTTAGAAATGTGAGAGAATGACTGGGGGAAAAATGTGGAAATAAATTCAAAAGCAGACTGTGTTACAACCAGCAGGTGGCAGCATACGCCTAAACTTAAAGAGCTTGAACTACATTCATCCAACTGCAACATGTGAAATTCTGGTGTTCCGTGAGGAAAATAAATAAATAAAATGAATAATCCCATATACCATCCAACCCCACGTAGAAAGGTGTTTTAATGCATGTCATTGCTCTTCTTAGATGTTCAGTCCGTGCAGAGTTTTACTCTTAACGCTTCAATTTCCACTGCTGTAAGTGGGACGTTTTTTCTGAGGTTACCTAAAATCCGAATTTAAAGTGTGACCGCATGCAAGCTGTATTTATGACATCAAAAACGTACTGAAGAAATCTGAAACCCCGCGCCAAGACACAACCTAATCTTTTTTAGATGCACTTAAAATAAAAAAAAGAAGAAATTCACTTCATAACAGCTGACATCAGATGGCTGCAGTGCAATGACAGAGGTGATCTACAGCAACAAATAATATACAATTCAATTTAACAGTCACCGTGAATTGTCCTTTTCATTAAAAAGAAAAACTTTTTTTAATCTAATAAACTCTGTCCTGCATGGAATCTCCTTTATTCCTCATAACACAAAGATGCATTTCAAAGCGGTTGGTTTGTAACCATTTTCAGCCAGTAATGAAGCCACAAAGGCTTTTGCTCCAAACCAGATTTATGCCTTCCTTAATCAGCAGCTTTTCAGCCGTGCTTGCATAACTGAAGATATTTCAAGACAAGCTTGTTAACAATATTATGTGGTGTAGGTACTTTATTAGGTTATACAATGTCACTGGACCACAAAAAATGGTGGTTACGGAGAGAGCACTGTGCAGGCTATGCCAGCATACACTCACTGGCAAATTCATGTTCAGGTGCTCGTCAATAAAAATATCTAATCAGCCAATCATATGGCAGCAATTTAATGCATTCAGGCATGTAGACGTGGTCAAGATGACTTCCTGAAGTTCAAATTGAAAACCAGAATGGGAAAGGAAGGTGACTAAACATTAGGGGTGGGGGAAAAAATCGATACTGTGTAGTATCGTGATATTTTGTTTGCTAATAACGTATCGATACAGGGACAGCAGAAATCGATATTTTGTTACAAAAAAGGTTTTTGTGCTCTGACTTCAGAGCATGTTGATCCTTTTTCTGAGCAAGAATCCTGACATTCCTTCACTGTCCAAATGTGTTTAACTTTTTTTTGGCAGCAATAAACATGACAGTTTACTTATTTTAATTTAAGACATGTTTTATTTTAATTAAGTTTAAAACTTTTTTATTTAATGTAAAATTATATTTTGTTTTATTTTACTTTCAAATTCTTCAGTTGCTGAAGGGGCTGCATAGTTTTCATAAATTGCATAGTTCAGAATAGCTATAATTGTACCAGATGGTTGCATTCAGTTAAGTTGGACTAGACTGTAATACAAACTGTCCAGTTTGTCAACAATAAAACTGACTGAAAAGAGAAAGACTGAGTGTGAGACTTTGATATTAGATAAAATGAATATTGATAAAGTTTACCTTTATGTACAGAATCTGAATATCACAAAATATTTTAAAAAATTGCAATAATATCGTATCGTGCGTTAAGTATTGTGATAATATCGTATCGTGGGATGTATGGTGATTCCCACCTCTAGTAAACATGTGACTGAACTGGCACTGTCATTGGCACCAGACAGGCTGGTCTGAGTATTTCAGAAACTGATGTTCTACTGGGATTTACTACATAGCCACCTCTGATGTTTACAGAGAATGGACTGAAAAGGAGAAAATATCTGCTAAGTGGCAGTTCTCTGTGTGAAAACGTCTTGTTGATTTCAGAGGTTAGAGGAGAAGTGCCAGACTGCTTGGAGCTGACAGGAAGAGAACATTAACTTAAATAACTACTTGTTAAAACTTAGGTGCGCAGAAGAGCATCTCTGTATCCACAGCACGTTGAACCTTGAAAGAGATGTACTACAGCAGCTGAAGACCACACAACTTTTGTATGTGGACGAAGAGTTTCGCATCATATGCAGCTAGCAAATCTGCAGCAGCTGTGTGATGCCATCACTTCAACATGGACCAAAATCTCTGAATAATATTTCAACACCTTGTTGAATCTGTGCCAAGAAGATTTAAGATAGTTCTGAAGACAAAAGGGGGTCTAACGTGGTGTAACTAATGAAATGGCACATACTGGAGTGTAATTATTACGAGCTTCAGCAGCAACGCATCACTGAAAAAACTTGAGGATTTGACCAGAAGCCTTTTGTTGTTATTAGTGTAAGCAACAGCAAAGGGTATATTCTGTACAGATTTAACACAGTTCTACAAATTAAGCTTCTAAGTATTTAAAAAGATGGATGAAGAAAAAAAGAACACAACAATCCTTGCTAGAAGTAATTTTCACTGAGAGTGTAATTACTGTAGCAGTTTCTGGTTAAATATTTCTCCGACCAGCTGCTTCTGCTCTAAGCATGTGAATGTGAAAAATCATGTGATTGCTTATCAGGTTGCGTCTAATGTTTGTGTTAAATAGGACTGATTACTAAAAAGGTCAAGATTTCATATACATCATGTCTTTAAGCTTTTAAAATACTTAAACGCAGGTCCTGACATGGAGAAACATGCGGACTATATTTCCAAACTGCTCTTTTTTTTCTACCAGGATTCATCCTCAGTTTCTCCCAGTATCCAAAATACTACTCTATCATGACTTCACCCAAGTGACTCACCGATGACTCGCTGTCTCGTATGAGGAAGTCACCCTCTTCGCCTTTCTCGTTGAGTATGCACTCAGCCTGGTGTCTGGTGATGTTGCCGTAGTACCAGTCCCTGCCAGCGAACCTCCCTGAGCGTGCCGGTGCCAGGAGGCGGTTCTGTGGGGAGCTCGACGTAGAGGAGGGCGGGCCAGGCCGCTCGTCCAGCATCGCCACATAGTTTTTAGGTACCAGGCCCACCATGCCACGTGAGTTTTTACACCTCCACCACTCTGGGTCGTTCTCGGGCTTCTCCACCACTTCCATGACTTCTCCCTTCTCAAAGTTTAGCTCCTCCTCTGTCACAGAGCTGAAGGGGTAGAGAGTCTGAACCAGGTGAAGAACTCCCCCACGGCCACCTGTGCGCCCGTTTGCCAACAAAGTTCCTTGAGAAGCTTCGAGGTATCCCTGCGAGGAATCGCCCTCCCCTCTATCATCTGACCCTCCGAGCTCCTCTTGGACGTAATTGGAGGGAAACCAGCCTACCCGCCCCGCCTGATTGCCCCGCCACCAGCCGTCACTGCACTTCTCCATCACGATCACTCTGGAGCCTTTCACCAGGGTCAGCTCATCATCCCTCTCTGCTGTGTAGGCAAACTTAACTGTAGCAGGGATATTGAGGTCATAGATTCTCTCTGCTGCTCCTACCCCAACTCCTCCACCCCCACTGCCATTGGAGGGGTACTCTGTGTCTGAGCTTGGTGTTGGGGAAGCATCTCGGGCACTCGTCTTCCTCTTAGTTTTTCCTAAACCTGTGCACATAAACAGAAGAGTAACGTTACACAGATGGTAGCAAACACACAATTTTTTCCCCACATTTCTACCAGATTAGTCATATCATAATTTGGTCTCCGCAATACCCCACTTTTCTTACCAGGTCAACACCAATTGTGTCTGTCTGGTGCTAGTTAACAAATCTCATATGTCCCCATAGCTTGTCTTATACATGTCAGTTCAAATAACTGGATAGATCGCTCGTTCTACTCTGCATGTACTTTCCTGGTCAGACTTGTTCCAAATTGTTGACTATGCCACTTTCCAGTAAAGAGTCAACATGGCAGACTTCTCTCACTTGCGTCATACTTTCACTTCATTTGTACAAACTGTCCTCTCACATACACCTAGTTGGTTTAGTGTGTTTAACCATGTCTGCCCAGCTTAATAACCTAGTTAATCTGCAAAGGTGCAGAATCCATTCTGCATCCAAACTTGCATTTAGAGATAAAGATGTGATCATTTTTAGGATGAAAAGGCTTTTGTGAAGCATTGAATAGTTTAGTTTTAAAATTTTGCCGTTACAAATTCTAATAAAGAGCACAAAGGGCACCCAATGATAAGTGGGAAATGTTATAAACAGCTGAAAAGTAGGAACTTTTTCAAATAGTCATGGACATTACTTTACTACCAACATCTAATGTTCCAGGTTGTTGGAGAAAGTCTATGCCCCACAGCTCTCTGATATATTTCTACACTACCCTTATTAAGAGAGCCTTCAGCAGCTGCACGTGTGCTTCTACATGAAGCTGCACTCATCGCAGAGCAGGAGGATGCAGGAGGATGCAGGGGACTAACAAACTGGGTCTGCCAGTACTCTCTATGGCGAGTGGCAGAGAGGAGCAGTACATTCAGCTGATCAAACAATAGATAAAGATGCATAGCAGTGCATGGAGGGGAGAAAAAAAGAAGAAAAAAAAATTGCCACATTCAAGCTTTCAGTCATTGTGATCTTTTTATATGAATAGTGCTGTGAAAGCTTGAAAGTCCGTTTATTCCATTCTCTGTAGAGATGATTCCATACTCAGGTCCAGGCTCTGAGGAGGCTTGGTACATTTTTACTCCACCAACAGCATGTTTGGGATCACTGTCATGCTGAAAAATGAAGTTGTTGCCAATCAGAAACATTATAGATGATATTGCACGGGGATCAAAATCTGATGGTACTTTTCTATTTTGACAAGATCCCGAAAACCACTGGCTGAAATGCAGCCTCAAACCATGACAGAGTCATGCCTGTAAAAACTCTGTTGTACATCTCTCCTGAACTCCTCTGTATACACGGATGATCATTTACACCAAAAATTTCAGATTCTTTCCAGTTCTTGTGAAATTTTGCAGTAGCACTTTCAATTTATCTCAGTCTTTTATAGTTCCCAGCTGTCATTTCTTTTGTCCTGCACTTGTCCAGTTAAAAAAATAAATAAGTACACTCTGGAGATATGCCTAGTTTTGTGCTAAAGCTCTTTCAATTCAATTTTATTCGTACAGTGTCAAATCACAGAACAGTTGCCTCAAGGCACTTTGTAAAACTGCCGTCTTTGGCATTTTTCATATATTCAACTAAAGAAATGGGAATACATTATGTGTTTTTGTGACAGGGTGCTATTAACAGACCGCCTAAGGTAAAAATTAGTTCTTTGCTATACTATTATGACACAATAATGGTTGATCCCTTGAGGCAGGTGCCTTTTTCTGCTTCAGTGACTCATAGGTGAATGTTAAGTTGCTTAACCAAAACAGCAGCAAACTGCAAAACAGCAACAAAAAAAACATTCCTGTGAAAATGGTCAGGTACTAGGATTGGACTGAAAACGAACTAAAAAGCAGCCACTGTCCAAAAAACATTGAAAGACCTTCAGAAAGCCTGGAGAAGCATTCCTCAAGACTACATTTAAAGTAGAATAAAATCTGGTTGCTTGGAAGCCACATAAAGAAATGAGGGGAGCTCAGGATTTTTGCACAGTAATGTAAACACTGCTGGAATGACGGCAGCCGTTGTCGTTAACATGTGGGTATGGTGATTTTTTCAAAGAGTGGCTACAAAAATGTATTTTTACAGAGCAGAGCAGCACCTTGGAAACAGCTGTTTTGACTGCTGCTTAACATGGGCCGTACTTCTGTTATTTTAAACTCCTTCAGCTATATGATAATACAAACATGGGTAAATGAGAACGGCTTTTCTGGGATTTCTCCTGTCGTAAAATAAAGTGTATATGAAATTAGATAGTAGCAGATGAGCCAACAGATGCAACTAACTGACAAAAAGGCTGATAATAAATTGCACCGAATCACAAAATTTGCAAAAATCTGTATTAAATCAGTCGTCAAGTCTTTCACTGAATTACAGTTTAGTAGTTCTGACGTTCATACATATGGGCCCCATATTGTACCAACACTAAACATATAGAGATATTTCTGTTGTTGTGGGGAAATGGCATCAAAAATGAACCAAAACTGCTGGAAGGATGAAGCTTCTTGATCATCTCACATTTTGTGGGTCTTCAGACTCACTGGAGGGATGTTCATAAGCAATCAAAAACTGAATTTTGCATAATATGTTACCTTAATCTTGTAAGAAATAACTAAACACTAATCAGTTCTTGTATATGAGCAGTAATGAAAGTTGCAATAACCTGAAGTAGATAACTGGAAGTAAGCAATAGTCAGAATGGCCTCGGCTGCTAGGGGAAAGGAGGCAGTTACAGTCACAAGAAAACTAATTGAGGCTGCAAGTTGTACTCATGGGCTGTTTGAAGCATTACAAGTGCAAAAAATACTTTAGATACAGGATATGCTATGAGAAACCTCAGAGGTAAAGGGCAGAGTGATACTCGCGATATTAGAATTAAGAAAGAGCTACTCCTCCACTCACACCGAGCACCCCCGCTACTCATAAGGATTGAAATGAAAGCTCATTATCTGCTTGGTATTCTGACGACATCATCTACAGGCCGTGCACACATCTATTTAAATCAAAAGGCTGAAAATAGTTGGTGCTGACAGGGAATGAAAACTGGAGCAGCCACCATGGGCTTGATAATGACAGGCATATCTAGGATCAAAGTCAACTCCTGTCTTACCTGTCTC
Organism: Copadichromis virginalis; assembly: GCF_057382275.1. Lineage (NCBI taxonomy): Eukaryota > Metazoa > Chordata > Actinopteri > Cichliformes > Cichlidae > Copadichromis > Copadichromis virginalis. The sequence continues at coordinate 20,003,057 of NC_140633.1, forward strand.
TGACTTTTTCATTCATGTACTTTCAAAGAGAAGTATTTAAAAACGCGCGTGCATTTCAATGAGACCTCAAGTTAAAGTCTCTGAGCTGAACATAACCAAGGAGATCTCCTCTTTTCTCAAATTCATGTTAAAATAATAATGATATGCCACACGGCTGACAACATTTATACCATTTACTTGACAGTTGAGGCTTGTGTCATATGCTCATGTGTGCCACTAATGAGTGAAGTGAGCATCTTGACAGCTAATCACCCATTTGTGCCACAGAGCAAGCTGAAATGTCACTGCTGAATAGAACATTTACATTGTTTTGAAAATTGCAGGGTTCACACAGAGTACCATGAAACTTGTTGGCAGAGAGAGGGAGGAGAGAAGAAGTGGAGTGAAGAGAGACAAGGGGTCCCTTGGCAGCTGTTCCACACACACACACATACACAAAACATGCAGGAGACCAGGCACATCAGAGGCCACAGCTGACAAAAATGCAAAGAAGAGGGATGAGATAGGAATAACAAACAGATCATGTTTATGGATGGCATATATCTGATAGCTGTGTGTGTGTATGAGTGTATGGGGGAATATTCTGTATCCAGTGACTGCAATCCAACTACTAGACTCTTGGGCCCATTTCAGGTGAACCTTTACGGATAATTAAACACACAGACATACACACACCACCGAAGTAAAGACACCTGACTGCATGGGGGGGTGTGTGTGTGTGTGTGTGTGTGTGTGGGGGGGGGTTACTTGTCAAAGAGGCTAAATCATCCTTTGGCAAGTTAACACTGATACGCGCTATAAAGTGGGAAATGAATTCTACAGTGTTTCTCCCTCGTTCAAGTACATATATGGACCGAAGCCAAAAACGGCTCAGCTGTTCAGTCTGTACCTCACTAGTGTAGCGCCCAGTCAAAGATGCCAGGGTTAATTTCTTTCCTAGCGGAAATGTTGCTTTTATGTTAAAAGCTGTGGTGGCAATCGACTAGAGTCTCATTCAAACATGCACTGCACCACCGTATTTCTATAGGCATCAAATAGTCTTTAACCTGACAGATCTCTAGTATAATCCCTGAGTAATCACTAACTGTGCCCATTTAAGAACACCAGCAACAATTGTCTAATTCAGAGCAAACGAGTGGGCATCATGTGTCCTCCCTCCTGTATGTTCTAACCAGGCAGCTTCTCCAACTAAACCAGAGTACTTCCAGTACCAAGAACCTGCCCGACTATACCCTGCTGAGCACCATGTGTGAGAAAGCCCAGTTGTGAACAATGTCTATCGACACTGTATAGATTTTTCTCTGTGTGTTTTGTAATAACAGCTCAGTGAACTAAAAAGTTGATTCTGGCAATGCTTGTTGCCACACACCAAGAACTCTTGAGCACATGCGTGAAAAACCGATCACGGTCAGGGGTCTCTATTAAGTCATTAGGAACATTAATGTACAAGTGACCTATAACTGAATGATAGAAAGCAATGGTACCTATCCTAGATAGGTACACATACCTCTCAGGTGCACATTTTTCCCCCCTAGTCATTTCCACTTCAAGGCACTGGCCTACTGGTTTGAGCAGCAGCAGGCTTTATTCTCTCCTCCCACACATTCACTCCCAAAGTTCACCTACCTCTTCATCTTCTGAAAGAAGACTCGATTTTCAAGCCCAGAGGACTTCAACTCAGAGGGAAGTGAGTTGATGAAAGCCTCAGTGTCTGCATGTTGCAGCATATTGCTTCACTCTATAACTTAGAGTTGAGGACAGTTGAGGGGAAAGTTACTGTAATAAATAAGTCCACAAAATCAAACATTGCCCAGCAGCAAGTCTGTGCAACAATCAAAAAGCAATACCTGGTCCTGGAGGAAAGTATTGGCACTGACTCATCGAGTGGTATGATATAGGAGTAGTTGAAGTGAATCACATGTGAGCAATGCGTGTGTGTGTGTGTGTGTGTGTGTGTGTGTGTGTTTTTTTATAGCAGCGTTGCTCTGTTGATATGAGTACCATGGGAAGCAGCTATGGACACCAGTATACCACTAGTGAGCCATGAGCCAAAACATATTCAGTATAGTTGCTGGTAATCTGACTCTGTTGTAGGGATGTGCAATATGACAAAAATCTCATATCCCGATATAAGACATTTATTGTCCTGACAACGATATAAATCACAAAAATGTAACATTTTCTGTGAATTCTGTGAATCTCGGGCAACTCGACTTGCGTGAAGTGTTTCCAGCTGGGTGTCCTTTACCTGGAGTCCATGAATGAAACTATACATTTTTAGACATAAGTTGTAACGGCCACCATTTTCTTTCAACGTTTGAGTCTAAGGTTTATTGTTTAGCACCTGACGGCTCTTTTTTGCTTCTCATCCGTAAACTCTCTGCATACTCTTTCACGTGATTCGGTTTATTTTGAAAAGTCTCAAAAGGATCTTGAGCTTTATTGTGAAAGGTTTACGTGGGAAAACAAACAAGCGGACAGCGGAGCCACGTGATGGTTTTACCATCATTGTTGCTAACGACAACACGTAAAAACAGGCTCTTGTCCATCCGTAGTGTGGTTATATTAAATATAAGAGAAAGAGAGAACTTTAAGAAATTAATATAGCCACTACAGTGACAATCAAAACGATGAAAAAACATTGCTTAGTTTATTTCACAACACCACAAAACAAACGGTAGCGTAATAGGAAACGATAGACATTTTTATATCGTCATTCGATATATATCATTATATCGAACAGCCCTACTCTGTTGTGTTAAAAAAGATGGGTGAACAGAAGTTGCTAGAACCCAAGACCTAGAGGACTAATAAAGTGTGCTTGAAATGGCTGCACATTCTTTTGAAGCTTGTATAGTTTAAGCAGGACACAGGTCTATTTAACGTAGCACTGACAATGACCATGTTTATTAAAAAGTGAAGTGAAATGGGCCATGGGTATGCCGCTTTTTAACCTGAGACAGGAAGAAGTAGGGCTGCTCAATTAATCGAATTTTAATCACGATTACGATCTGGGCTTTCAACGATCATTAAAAATGACTGAGCCGATTATTAGCCCCTCCCTAATTTATCCGCGACACCTTAAAGGCCGGTCCGTGAAAATATTGTCGGGCATAAACCGTCCGTGGCGCAAAAAAGGTTGGAGACCGCTGATTAAGAGGACCCGAGGGAAGCCCAGAAAGCTAAGCAGAAGTTATTTGGAGAGTGACTGCCGTTGGTTGAAAAGAGAGTTTAAAAAAAAAAACTTCAGTGGTGTTGCACACCATTTTATATTATTTTTTAAAGTCATTGTTAACCCTTTAAAGCCGGTCAGAGCAGCACGCTCCGTTTTGCGTAACTATTTTTAAATCCCTGTAGAACCTGAACCGTGTAAGCTAGCGCAATAATTTGTTTTGCATATGAAACCGGAGGAGTTGTACTTACATCTGATGCCATCAGCTTGTCCTCGGTCACGGTTTCCTTCCACATATAGCTTTGCAAAAATTGCATAAAATATGGGCTATAACAGTTGTATTGATGTATAGCAACTTGAAATGCTCCCACAAATGGCACTACAGCATGTAAAAAAAATAATATAAGCTCTGGTGGACTCGGTTCTATAGTAGGTCTTAAAGGGTTAAATAAATATCGTCAAATAATCGTGATCTCAATTTCAGTGAAAATAATCGTGATTATCATTTTTGCCATAATCGAGCAGCCCTAGGAAGAAGTGTTTTGCACAGCTCCATATTCACCCACGCACCATCACTCACTGATCGCAGCAGTACAAACAAACAAACAGACAACAACAATAACAACAACAAAAAAAACAAAAAAACAAAAAAAACAGGTGGACGGAAATCAAATTTTTCAATATGTTGCACATTGAGTACTGGCCCAGTTTCAGGATTAAGTAGGACTTTAGCTGAATTCTTTCAGTCATTACTGTTTTTATTTCCTGGGAGAGCAAAGTGGGGCACAAGGCAGCACGCAGCCATTTAGAGTTCAATTTTGCCTCGAGTGATGTTGATGATACAGCCACATTAAAGCACAGAAAATGAAAAGGAAAAGCTGAAGATAACAATAATTATAGACTACCAACATGCTGCATAAACACAATGGACTGACTGAAGAGATGAAAAATAGAAGAAAAAGGCCAGGCTGCTGAGAGGATGAAATAATCAAGCTCCCAGCCAATCAGATTCTCCATTTCAGTGTGTAAGTTCCATTAGCGGCTGACCTCACCTATTGCTCATCACTTCATCATGACAGCGTACTCGCCTATTGAATTTTCTCTGGCTTTTAACACTAAAGAGCTACTAGCTGGAAGCACGCTACTTAGACTGAAATGGAACTAGGCCATAATGATGTAGTCGATATGTAACTTAGTCAGGGGACAGAGAGGTAATCCATCATTCTCGCACAACCATTAGGCGGTTGATTTCTCCACTAATTAAACCACTGATCATAGAAAAGCAGAGACCTACAGTGACGGAGAAAAGAGCTGATGGGAACAATACTGAGGTGGGGGAGTGAGTGAGGGGATGCTATTGTCTCTGTACACAGTGAACTCTTATGAGGGTGACAGTGGCAGGCTGTGCCACGCTAGCCCACATGAGGCTACAGAGTTTCCCCGAGGGCTGGTAGCCACAGAGCTGAGAGTAATCAGAGCATTAGGCTAGACTCCTTTTAGCTCTTTCTCTATTCTCCACTTCACTGTCCTCCCCTCAAATCAAAATATGGGTGCCTTTCAGGGCCACACAGTTACTATTTTTATTCCAGTTGCGCATCTTGATCATCCCCCCATTAAAATTTAACAGCAGGCATTTCTATTTTTTCCCCTTCTCACCATATCAGTCTCTTCTTCACAAAAAAAGGTATGTCATACTAAAAGTGTCAAAACAGATGAATTTCAGTGTTGCTCTGCCTCCGGCTCTTTTCCTGCTACAAAAAAAACAAGAGCAGGCTTATTTCTTGATGTCGGCTGTTTACCAGGACACACCACAAATCTGTAAGCGATCGGCCATCTCATTTGTGAAGGCTATTTTTCTCGGTGGTCACCTATGTGGCATTTGTACTCCGGGGGGCAACTTCTCTCCAATCATTTTGTCACCCTACTCCTAAAGTCCAAAAGAAATATGTAAAAATAACTTAGATATCAAGTATTCGACTAGCGCGTGTTCTAACAGGACCCCATTGTGAGACTATTTGTCTTGCTACGAGTTATAATAAATTAAACAAATACCAGGATGCCTGACAGCCATCACAGATCATATTTTGGAGCCGTAGCTGAAAGCTCAGAAATAGATTCCACTGTGCAGCCGCACTAAGGAGCTCACCGTTAATTTAGGAATGTCTCAAAATACCAACATGCGCTACTGTACAAAAAGTTAAAGTCAATGCTCTCCGGCACGTGTGAAAGCCCTGTGTGCCACATATTCAGTCTATGCCACTTTAAGCTGCTGTATTATGCATGAGGTCACATGTAAACTCTACTATATCTCTGTTGATGTCTTGATTGCAAGACAGGCAAGCACATAAAAGAATTACACTTATTTTTCTTTTAAAAGTCTGTCAAACTTGATGCTAACAGACAAACTTTGCTGTCTTTCATCCATATTGTTTTTATAATTGGCTATTACAAAGAAAACCTCTATTTTTGATCAGGGTGCTTAAATGGTGAATGTTAAATGTATTTAATTCATTTAGCCATACTATATTCTCTGCAATCCCTGTCACAGGCTGACAGCTATGGCAACATGTAATATCTAATATATTCAAGTCACGAATGGGGACTGAGAGACAAGAGTGCTGACAGCTGAGAGCAATGGGCAACTCAACAAGATCCCTGCAGGGCACAGTAACAGCTCCCAGCAAGGGGGTAGACATGGTGAAGAAATCATTTTACTTTTTTTGAGAGAGAGAATTCAAGCAAACACAAGTGCACACACACAGATATCTGTTTAACACCGCATCTTATCTCCTCCACCACGGCGCACAGAGTATTGAAAAGAGGCTGCAGAGATTTTCTGCTTTTACTGAGAATAATCTCCTGGCAGTAGCAACTTGTACACACAAGGCAACCTTTGACTTCTAAGCAGCGTGTGACTGAATTCCTCTTACCCAGAGTGTCTTTGATGTTCTTCACAAGTGAGCCCTTCTTCAGGCTGTTCTTGCGCTCGACGTAGTTTGATGGCACATATCCCGTTTGATTGGAGGCGTTGCGGACACGCCACCAGGTCTTCGAGTCGTCCAGGAGGAAGAGACGCTCATTTTTACGGATGTCAAGTTCCTGGTCCTGCTGGGCCGTGTAGTCCCACTTGGCTACAACAATCACCTCCTCTGTCATCTTTCATGGAGTCCTCCTGTGGGGGGGGGGAGAGAGAAACCTGGAGTGAGCCAAGGACTAAAACTCTTTGCGAACTGCCATACAAATGGTGTACATCAGTATACACATTCACTTATGTGCTATTAGTAAGCACATAAGTTAATTATTATAAGGAAATACTGCTTCTGACTCATCACCTGACTCCAGCCATTAGGCAAGTTATATTTAATCTATGAATCACAACCATAAAGTTGTTATTTTGTTACTTATTAACCAGATTTGCTGTCCAACATTATTAACAATGACAATTACTAACAAAAGACTGCAAAAACATCTTTTACAAAATGTCAAAATATGTATTTTTCCCCCTAATGCAAAGGATAATTTAGAGGTGAGTTTATGTGAGGCTCTGCACTGCTGTGACACATAAGAAGTCATTACAAAAATAATCCATACTCATCCCTGCACAAAGTTATTAAACCGCTTATCCCAGCTCACACTGGGCATTATTCTGCATACACCCTGTACGGGGGTTCCAGTCTATCAGAAGGCTAGATTACGTAAGCAAGCTAAATATGACAATCTCATGTTTGTGAGTCATATTTAATCAAAATTTAAATAGATAATTCATTGGATGGAGACTAGAACAACTCTTCAAACTGCTAATGAAATTCTTACTGGCAAACTTTTTCTTTTTCAGGACAACGGTGCTAAAAACATCAACCCCTCAAAATAAATAAATAATAATTCTCAAAGGACTTCTTTGGTAGAAAACAACAAACACACAAAATCAATTTGTGTGCTCATTTTGAATTCACCCTCCTCAGCACGCACACACATCCACATTACTTTGCCTATTAGATTTTTCTGACAGACAGTGAGCAATTACATGCTCTACTTCACCAAGCTTTAGGTAAGGTCATTCGACGTGAGGCATTGACAAGGAATCACTTATGATGCAACCAAATTTGGGGGAAATCTGCACAGAGATATAAGGAATGTTTGATGGAATTTTTTACTCCAGTTTGTGAAAATCCACTCTGTGATAAAAGCCACCTCATGGTATGAGAACCATCTTAACAATCCAGTTTATATTTAGCTCTCTGCCAAGTAAGGAGTCTACAAGTGGAAGCTCGATTACTTCAAGACATGACTGACGAGAAATTAGTGGAGATTATAAGGAGCCTTTTGAAGATACGGATAAGTTAAATAATTGACAGTTGAAAGGGGTGTTATAAAGCTTTTTTGTCATCTATTGCCAAGCAACTTAATCAAATAAAACTGCCTGTTTGATATCTACAGTCCAATCTAATGTAAGGCTATCAGGGAGCTATTGTGAGGCACCGAATTACAGCAGTAACAAAGGTCAGGGTTCAAAACAGACAAGCACAAGCATGGGGAGCATATGTATGCATGTACATGGATTTGACACAAGGGAAACAATCAGCAGCACAGATTTATAATGCAGGGGGATTGTATATTCCCTTACGCCTATAATCATTTACATTTTAGTCTTTAATGAGAGGGCATAGCACAGATAAAGAACAACCACAAAAGAGATTTATGACTCATGAGAAGAGGAGCTGCACAAATTAGACCGTATAAAAAGATTCCATTACTGGTGGAACGATTGATATCTTCTGGGTAGGCTACATTTTATGAAATGCAAATGGAAGCACTCTAAAGCTCCGGCTGTTTTTTCAACCGGAGAGATTCAATTCTGCTTCAATTAGGCCACGACCGCAGAGACAGTGCAGCCGATACAGAATACATTCTTACAGTTACAGCCGAAAGCAGGGTTGTGTGTCACTGCACGACAGCATCTAATAGCCGCTTTCTGTCTCTGCAACAGAACAATAAAAACTGAAATGCAACAGTTTGAGCAGATGAAATCTGCACTCATGAATGTGTCTCTGCTTGTTGTCACTAAGGCTGTCAAACTGGATTTCTTCACGGGCTTGAGCACGGACAACAGAAGAAAGGAAAGGAGGAAGGTTGTGCAACGCTGTCATAGCTTAAGTTCACCCTAAGTTAAATTACTCAACTTTCCAGGAGGTGACAACTTTTAGTGCACTACAAAGAATTCAGTAGGAAAAAAAGAGACAGAAGGGACAGTTTGATTTTCAGGAAAAGCAGCAGCTGTGCTTCTTTGGAGAGGGCAGGAAATTGAAGTGAAAAGGCAGATTTATGACAAGATGAGGGACAGTGACGTCAACCCTTCTAGGAGACAGGAGGTATGTGAACGTGCTGTGGCCTTTATCTGCCCCAGGCTACAGCTTCTAGGCCGAGCTACTTCGGTTGCATGATTACACTAAACCCGAGGAAGTCTGATTGGTTATATGCTGTACAGTTGTCGCTTTTAAGATATTGTAAAGCACATAAGAAGTGTTCAACAGCAATAAATCTGGCCACACTTCTACACAAGAGTGGTTGTTACACTCACTCAGACCTTTGAGCTGAAAGTCGTTTTCACGCTTGTAGCGCAACTAAATTTGAACAAATCAAGTAAAAAGCAATTACACTGATTCCTAGATCTGAGCTCATTCGTGGTTATACTTTTGACAAACAAATTAACAGCTGCGAACATGCAACCAGCTCCTTCCCTCAACCGATTTGCTGTCATCACAAAATGTCAGTGTCACATATAATCCATTGTATAGACTCTAGAGCGTAACAGCAGGTCTTGCTGCACTTAACTGAACTTTATGTGCTTACTTTTTTCCACCCCACTGGTGTCACCCCAGCGAGTACTCATTAAGGAACAACTGATGATTATTAGATGAGACTGCAGTGACAAACAGGTAGAAAAAAAAAGCCACAGTACCGTCATGTTATGGGGGAGTGCAAAATGAGTCAGCCTTATGTATCTGTTGATATCAGCTTACTACAGAGAGTATTTGAGCAAAAACATAAGCGAATAGTAAGGCTAACCAAAATAATAAAACGAATCCAAACTAAGACAGTCTTAAATATCAGTATAAACTCCGTAACAATGACACACTGGCCTGATTAAAACATTAAAGACCCATTTGAAACTGTTAATCACATTCTTCATTAATCAAACCACATTTTAAATTGTAGGTATAACGTTGCACAGACATGATGCAATAGTGTGGAGATTGGGACTAAAGTTAGCCGTACTAACAGCTACAGCCTTCCTGCCTTGCAAGCTACCATCCAGATGTCTGTGCAGACACTGCTTAGGTCCTGGGGTTTTTTTTTTAAGTTGTTGGAAAATACAAAACATACAAAGCACAACTGCTGAACAGCAGCAAAACAAAGTGGTTACACATTGCACCAGAGTAACTGAATAATATGTGACCATTTTCCCCCACCATCCTATCATGAGCACTGCACCACCTATCAACCATTAGGCCAATTTCTGTCTCTTTGCCATCCTTGCATCAGGCAGAGTGATGGCAATGCTGCTTCAAATAAAATCTGTCATCCTCCGTCAGCTATCACGTATGACACAGTGGCAGCTGTATCACAGCTCACTGTGATACCCACATCGCTCTTGCTGTTGCAATGAAATCCATCAAGGCAGTTAATACAGAAATCAGTCTGAATGCCTTTTTTGATACAGTGAACTGAGCTTAAAAACAGGATCTGCTAAAGAAAGAAAATTAGAAAGAATTGCCATTTAATAGGATCAAATGACTTCCTTGGTATTATTAACAAACAAGACAGGTGGCTAAACAAAAAGGTCTCTCTCTGCATGAACGCACACAAATATACAGGAAAAGAAAATAAACCAATTTAGGCGAGTGTGAATTTGAAAGGGGGGGGGGGGGGGAGGAGGAGCCACACATTTGAGTGCTTCTCTCATAACCCCCCGTTATTCAGCTAAGAGAGTTATGAGAGAAAAGATGAGCAGCAGACTGCTGAGCTGGGCTTCACCAGCACTTCACAACTCCCTTCTAAGGGGGTGTTAGAGGCCCTTTCAAATGTGCACAAAGAGAGGGTGAAAGTAAAAGTGGATTATGAAAAAAGAGAGGATGTTTAAAGGGTGAAGAAGAAAAAAAAAAAACATGTCTGGCAGAGCTTTCCGTGTTCAGCATTCAGGTCAAAGCTAGCCAAAATTCAGCCAATGGGAGAACACTTCCACCTCCCCCCTCCACTCCACACTGTTTGCAATAGTTGCTTCTCACAGGAAGGAGGACTGCTTTACTCCCTGCTGGCGATCAGTGTCGGAAGCATTTGGAGTGCACTGAACAGACTGAAACATGAGGAAGCCAGATTCACTGCTACAGCCACTCTGGACAAGGCTCTGCAATTTAACGAGGCCTAATGGTCCTCTTCACAGAACGATTCGTCTCCAGCAACATAACCATGCCAGAGCAGCATTCAATGCCTTTCACATACAGTCAGTGTTGACAATATTTTCCACATGTATGCCTGCTGCCGTCTCATTTACCCCAGTTTTGCAGGCTGAAAAAGTGTGGCAGCTACGTTGTTAAACAGCAATATGTTACATCCTCTCGATAGGCTTTCAGTGCATCACCCACTCACACACAAAGTACATTTTCTGTCTCTCACAGCCCTTCAACAGAGGGTGTGGTATATGACACGAGCTCATCTGCCTCCGTATTGAGGTTGGCGAGTGCTCTTCAGTTTCAGGAAAATAAATGGGCGCTATACACATGGATGCCATCAAAATAATACAAAGAAGAAGAAGAAGAAAAAAAAAGCACCAAACTCAAACCACTCGAGGACAGCTCGAATACAACACCAAAAGCGCTTCTTGCTGTCTTCTCAAAATAGAACTGAGAAGAAGGCACACTCAGACCACACAAATAGAACCCGGCCTGCTATCACAACACCATATGACTGAACATCTGAAGACAGAGGAGGCTTTATCAAATTCAACTTTTCCAAAGCTGCAAAGCACAATCTAAACCAGAGAACAAACACAGCCAACTCTAGTAATAACATCCCTAAAAATCCAGCCCCGTTTTCTGATGATTCCATTGAGTCTGAGCAGCAGACCCCAAAAGAAACATAAACAGAAGTATCCAAAAGTAAAGCCAAATAAATGTTCGAGTATGAGGTTTTAAAGTGATACTACACTATCCAGCACTGTGCTTTTAAGTTTGGGATTTGTGGATGAGATTAAACAAAATCACAGGCAGGCTTAAGCATCCTACTATCATTATGTACTTCAATTCTTATATTGGGGCATTTAGCATTCAGTACCTTTTTAGCATCTTTTAAAGTTTTTTTTCCCCTCTATAAGATCAGTTTATGTACTACATAGCCTGTGATTAAAGTTCCAAATCCTCTGTGCCTGTAGAGTGAATCTATTTAAACTATAATTACAAATACACACAGCCCCAAAATACTAAAATTATGCTTTTTTGTTGCTGCGTTGCCCAAACAAAATATGATTACATGCACACAAGCCACAAGTTAATATGCTGAGCTTGTGCAATTCAGGTGCACGCAGTCACCTGAAAACAGAGTTTAGAAAGTTTTCTGTTTAACCCTCTGAAAGCAATATACTAAAATTCCTGCTGCTCTAGCAGAAAAGCATCCGACTGTTCCCATGAGCCGAGATGGAGCGTGAGCATTCAGCACACAGATGGCAATAGTCTTCACAAAAGCGCCAAATTATATCCAGCATGTCAACTCGTATTAAAAGCTTTGGGTGTTTGTATTAATGAGAGTATTAACTGCTTCTCATGGGGGGAAAAAAAAAAAAAAAAAAAAAAATCACTTGACATAAGGCCAAACAAACAAGCAGGGACTTGCTTTTGGGGCCTGCTTGTTTAAAAGCACTGTAAGTGTTAGTAAGGGTTTTTGATACCTTTTGCGTATACACAGAATGTGCCATTGTAGCGAGTACAACCAAACCAGAAAACAAAAACAAACAAAAAAAAAAACAAAAAACAAAACAAAACCAAAAACCATGTCATGGAAGTTTTAGGGTGTGTATTAAAGCACCAAAAGACTAATTGAAAAACGAAAAAAAATAGATACATTGAAATTTGTAGTTGCCATAGCATACTGTGCATTTTTATATAATCAATAAGAAGTGTCACAACACAACCATAAATCTTAAGCTGCCTAAAAACAAATGAAAGAAACTTCCTTCTTTAACAGGACCTTCCTCTCTATAA
>NC_140633.1:20022982-20265482 GCF_057382275.1 Copadichromis virginalis
TGTTAATACTCAACACTCTCAGAATATGTTGTGAAAGACTACGTTAGAAAGTGAGGAAACAAGAACACTGAGCAAAGTCTTCTGAAACTATTCTACACCCATCCTTTTTTGTGTAACACGAACCACTGCTGATTATTAACCATCCCAAGTTTTACCTTCTCTCTGTGCCTTCAACTCCATTTGGTTTTCCATTCTACTCCTCCCTCGGCTATGGACCTGAATTATTCTCTTTGATCAGATCCTACAGTGAAGCTCCCAAGAGAGAACAGACTGATGTAGTAATAGCAATGCAAAAAGAGTGGTGCAATTCAATGCAGACCTGTTGAACAACTTCTACACCCCTGTGCATATGTGGATAATTTACAGCATTTATTCTTTATTCAAAGTCATCCTTTGACAGTGGCTTGTTTTTAAAATATTATGTGCCCAAATCATTAAGCAGATCTCCTAACTAATATCACTGTAAACAACCGTGTCATCAGACTTTGAGTACATACATTTGTTTCCTTTACTCAGGGGGCTTGTTTCTTTTCCTCCAACCTCACAACAATCAAAAACAATCCAGCAAAAAGGTCTCAGAGTCAACACACCATAAAGCCTCTCTTTCTCCAGAAAGCATGGGAGAATAAATGGAATTTACAGCATGTGGTGAAATTATTTTAGGCTTCTGAAATTGTGATTGTGGCATTAGTATCAGAATCTGGGATATTTTTGTTTTGTCTTCCTTTTTTAAATTTGAGCCTTAATATTTGCTTAATGATCAGCATATAAAAACAAAAACAAAGATTTTGCATACTCCATCTACATTCCCATGTGTCTGCTCTGTGCACTAATGCTCACCGCATTTGAAGAAAACATTTTCCAGGACAGTTTACCATGTTGTTCATTTTCCCTGCCCAAGGATGATGTTCCATGATCTATATTTATCTACATTTTCCAAGACACTTGGGAACTCTTTAACAAGCTTCAAAAGAAAGTTGTTAAAGCTTCTCTTTCTTTCACATGTTTATTTGTCTGTATTACATAACTGTTTTGGCGGCATACCCATGGAAAACACCAGAACAGTTTGGTAAAAATGAAAGTGTCAATACCTCAAAGCTACAAAGCCTTTTAATATACAGACAAGGTCCAGTTCAGTTCTTAGCAGCCATGTTTTAAAATCAGCCAACTAAGTTACAGTGGTACTGTATATTCTCTGTGATTTGAGGGTAGATAAAGCTGGAAATGTGCCATTTCATGCCATCAGTGTGTTCTCCTTGCTGGCCACTTCTTTTTGCTGATATCGTAAACAATTTAAATACATCACACTATCTGAGCTCTCCTGCTCATATTACATGGTTTTCTGCACCACAGGCATCCATAGCTTGACATTTTACACTACACTTCAGTGCCGATTTAGTGTGGCCTGAGCACCGGATGGCATTTCTGCTTCTACGACATGCAGATGATATAATTTCTTCCACATAAAACAGTGAAGCACCGTACACACATCTGCCGGCAGCTCTTTCTGCCCTCCCAAGGTCGCATTCTAACAACTGCAGCTCTGCCAACCCAAAAAACAGCAGACTGGGTGAATAGATGTCCTGTAGCAAGTGTATATGACTGTGTCCATGTGAAAGCGACAAAGAGACACTCAACAGCGGAAAAACAGAATGTGTGCAGTATTTAATTCTCCGGAGACCCCTGTGGCATTCTGAACCTTACATCTCATAAATAAAGAAGGATTTCCTTCAGCTGTAGCCATGCGTGTGAGAGAGGCTAAGAGAGAGAGAGAGCACAAATGGATTAGGGGATGCCTATCATATTGCTACCAGCAACTGAATCAACTCCCAAGCACGCAGCAGTATATTTGAAGACAAATACAAGACAACAACATATCTTTAAAGCCTAGATTTTAACAAGTACATGATCTGGTGATTTCAGATGGTAACCTTCCTTAAAAGCAAAAATATCAAACTTGAGTTATTCCAAAGCATTAGTCTGTCCTTGAACAGATTTCATGGACTCCAAGTTATGTCTTGGTGAGCCAAATTGTCACACAGACGGTAGCTGTGACTACTTTTGACTGAAGTTCAGAGAGGTTGTCTCTGCAGCTCTTACATCACACAGAACTGTGATACAAGCCTGGGAAAATACAAGTCAAATAAAGTTAGTAGGCCACTAGACAACCGTTGTAATCGAATTACTGCATAGATCATAAATATTCAGTAGCAGCAGCACGATCGGTCTATTAAATATTTCATACAAATCAAGATAAAACTGGGTCATTTGACTAATGGCGTTGATTAATCAATTTATTCGATTAATGGTGCAGTCCATGTTCTGAGGCACATCAGGCTGCAAAACACTGCTCAGCAATTTGTAATAATTGAGGTTTTCAGGCATGGCTAAGGTTGGTGTCTAACATTTAATGAAAACATCTCTAATGCTAATGGAACTAAAGGGCTGCCAGTTTGGGCTATATAACATTAACCAACTTGTAGCTAAAACCTGCAGCTGCATATAGATGTTGTGTGTTATTTCTTGTTTTCTTCACCATGTAACTGTGACAACAATGTTTAGCTCCTGTATTGTATAAGCTGTGGAGCGGGTGGCACGTTTTCACAAGAGTTGAATTCCATCCATATAATCCCTCCCATAATGCATGCCCCAGCAAATGCACACTGTCTGCTCTTACTTTCTTATTCTTTTCTGTAGTGTGGGGATTTCCCTTAATCTCAAGGATTTCTGAATCATCTTGTGGGAAATTACTTAGAATCACATACCCGATTCTCTGCAGACTAAAGTCACAAGCTATCGACAAACTTCCTCTCAAAGTCATACTGATGAGAATTCAATAAAACCCTTTAAGATAAGCAGCTGGGCAGTGGGGCAAGCTACACTGCATGCCCTTGGTGCACAGATGGCTACGAGTGCATTATTTTAAATCTAATAAATTGTGAAACAGGCTGGTTTTGCTGATCTAGGTTTGCATCTATGCTTATCTTAAACACGTGTAAACTGGAAAAACTGCAGTCCAGAACACAGAACAGTCTCAGATCAGTTAGGCTCATCTCAAGTCCCTGAACTTCCACAGTTTGTCCTCCATTACACAGTTCAGAGCTGAAGATGCTGAACTTGTGTATCTGTATTGCAAGGGCCAAGAGTCAGAAATTTCTGAGAAAAATATTGACTATTCAGGATTACAAAGTTATACAAACTCAGAAGATCTCACAATACCACAAATTTACAAACGAGAGAGAAAAACTTTGCAATATAACATTTTTGGGGGTTCAGGGAGACACACGGTCTCACTATACACGGCTGGCACACACACACACACACACACACACACACACACACACACACACACACACACACACACACACACACACACACACACACACTTCCTGTGTATGTTATTGGTAAATGATACCGAATAAAATTTGTAATTATATTTTGCTGAAGAGAACTACATGTGATTTTACCTCGGAATCACAATATCATAAACATTTGGAGTTTAATAAGAAAAATGATGTAAACTAGGCTCTTCAGAACAAAAAACAAAACAAAAAAAAGGTCACACAGTGATGTGGATAAGGCAAGGGCTTTTTAATGCATTAAGATCTAAATTGGAGAGATGCAGTGATAGCTGGTTCCATCATCCATACGTATGGATGTATGTGTGTAAAGCAGTCCCTCTGTGGTATGAGGAGGTTGATGCAACCTTGCAAAGTAAAATCAGTGGGGGTTTTTGTTGTTGTTTTGACACAGTTAGGAACATTTGCACTCAGAGGTAGTGTGTGCCCCTTATTATCAGAAATATTCAGCTGATAAACTCTGAAAGATGAATGAAAGCTTAACTGACTCACAAAACTAAGGCAAAGCAAACAGCTAGATTGTTTGCACTGGTAGGGCAGTGGATCTTTGGGAATGTTGGGTCAATTTTCAGTCAGAAAAAAAATAAAAACAATTTCCTATTATCCAATTCAAATCATCCCATTTGTAAGAGGAAATATTTTCCATTTCATTTTCAGCCTACAACTGAAAACACAGTCATGTTTTTAGCTGAATATAAGGCTACAGCCTGCAGCCTATTACCTCTGGAAGATTGGAAACAGGGGAAAGCAGCTCGTATATGTATCAGCAAAAATAACAAAATCTGACTACCAGCAACTCCAAGATTAACAGTATTAACAATGAACAATGCATATCAATGTTCAATCTGTTAGAATTAACTCTATGGTTTAATGAGAGAATTACTTCTTAAACTTGGTTTAAGCCATAAACCAGTGACTTCCCCAAGTCTTCACTGGCTTGAAAGAACATTTTTTTCCTAAATTGTCAAAACATTGAAGGTCATAAGTATTTTTTTTTCCAAATCAGATTGCTCCCATTTTTCAAATTAATCTTAGGTTTTGATGAGTTTAGCCAATTAGCGAAATTACTGGACACGTCATTCCAACCTGTAACAGTGAGAGGCGTGTAATTTAGCAATCAAAGAACGCAGCAGCTGCAGTGGCAAATCTGAATGGCAGGTCAAGATGCATTCACACTGAGGTTAGAGCAAGGGCAGATCGAGTGAAGAGCTTATATGTTAGTCCCGGCTGAAGTTCATTACTGGCAGGAATAAAGAACAGCTGGTAAAACATCATTTGGCATTTGAGGTAGTACATGTGTGCATGTTCCTCAGGCCAACATTAGAGTTATCAATGCTTGAGTAATTTTGAGTAAACAAGAGGGTAAAATCAATAATAAAGAAAAGTAAACATCGTCCCAAATGTTCCATAGGGCTATTGTTATCTTTTTTTTTTTTAAATATTATTTAGCTTGTTTAATTTTATATTTAACATTAAAAAAACAAAACAAATCCAAGTGACAAGATTACCTCATAAAAACATAGCCGATGTCTCTCCATTGCAGAATGTGCGCCCTATGCGGAATAACTCATCCATTCAGAAAAACTAATCACAAATATGAATCATAATGTTTACTAGAGTGCGAGTGCCTTTCACAGCGTCCATAGGAATGGTGAGAGCTTGTTAATGAGGCTGAACCGCAGAGGGATGGGAGTAACGTGGGCTGCGATGCTCGGAGGGGAACTTGGATTTTTCTGTGAAATACAGATAAGCAAAGCCCTCATGCTCTGTCTGCACGCCGCCTGTTTCTGCATCAGTACAGCCAAAGGGGAAAACGTTCACTTAATTAAATCAATTAGAGCATGAAGGGCCTGTCGAAGCCTCCGCAGAAAAACAACAGGATGGAATAAACTCACAAAAAGTTCAAGTTTTTCCATGAGCCATATAAATTTCTCTTCATTTCACAACTTTTAGATGTCGAAAGTCATGCAAATGGTCTGAATAAGATGGTGCTGTGGCCTTTAATTAGTCTTTTAAATTCTTTCTAATCTGAGACATAAGGGGTAAAGGGCGCATCAGTATTTGATCACTAATTTTTTTGGTGTACTTATAGTTATTTTCACTTTTGATCAATCTAATGAAATTTTAGAGATGCACAAATATTGATCTAAAACATAAAATGTGACTTTTTATTTATGTCATTATTTGCACTCAAAGTAAGATGTCAAACTTTTGTCCAAAGTTTTAAACTCTTACAGTAAAGTGTTGGGTTTCACCCTCGCTCAGATTCTCTCTCCACAGCCCAAGTAGCAATTTTCTGCTATGCAATCTGAACCCCATACCTGCTTAAGGAACATGTGGGACAGCAGTGGACTCTTGATTACTGTTTAATGAGCAGTTCACCGGAAGGTTTATAAATTTAAGGTCATATTTCTCCACAGAGTGAAGCGAAGCTGAAATCATAGTCTGCATGGGTAATCTCCCTGAAGACCTCAGAAGCTTTACATCTCCCAACCCTCAAATCTCCATCTATATCCATCATTTCAGTAAGAAAACCTGCCAACGTATTGCCTCAAACTCGATAGCTGTCTGCAGAAATATGCCGTCTTCTCTTCTGTTTTTAAAATACAATATAATGTCCCTAACTTGCACTCAAACTTGCAACTCAGGTCTTAACCTCAAACTGCAGATTAAAAAGTGTGCAGTTTTGACTCTGTGGATAAGAGTATGCAAGACTGAGAAACTGTGCAATCGTACTCTAACCAGCTTTACTCTTTCACAGCCTCCCCTCCCTCCAGCACTCACCCCTGCCACCTCCCTTTCATCACAGAGCAGGATTAGGCCTGATGCCCAGTGGTGACACAAGGACACTGAAGCCAACATACTGTTAGATCAGTTGTTGGGCATGAATTAGGAACTCGAACCGGGTGGAAGGAGATGGAGCTGGGAGGTGATGACAGAAATGAAGGACAAGAAGGAGAGACTAGACAAACTCAAGGAACAAAAGAGGAACACAGGAAAGACAACAGAAAGTCTAAACTACTGAGTAAAGTCATCAAAAAAAAAAAAAAAAAAAGGAAGCCAAAAGCGACAGCCTGGGGTGTGGTGTCCACTAGACACTAAATGTTTAGATGCTGATGTTTCAACAGGTGATGTTTCTCATGGCTTTGTTAGCCTATCATAAAGTAATATAAATAAAGATGTAGTGCTACAGGCATGAAAGTCTGATGTTGTAGTTATAAAGTAAACTCTGGGCAAAACTTAAAACAACATAAAGCAAAAAACAGACTTCAGAGAATACTATACACTGGTAAATCTCATTAATCTGACCCATCTTCATTACAGTAAAGACTTTAAGTCTTATTTATATAGACTAGGACCCAATGCATCAAATGTACTCAGTTAACAATTTAACAGAAAAAACAACATGAAAGGTGTTTGTTGGTTTTGGAGAGGTCTGTGTGAGCGTTTAAGTCACACAAACTCTCTTGTGCTCTGTGATGTTTATGGACCTGGGCTGGTGGTGAAATGTGGAAAAAGCCTGATGTTCCAACACCATCCTCTGTGCAGAAAGAAGTAGTCTGTTTGTCACTCCAAAGGGCTTTTTGTTTTGTTGTGGGTTTTTATTTTTAATTTTTATTTTTATCCTCTACAGGTATTATTGCCGTTTATGGCATTTTGAGAAAACAGTGAGCTTTTTTCTTTTTAGTGAGCTGAGACCTTCAGCTATAGCAGACACTTCTCTTACAGGTAGGTACTAAGTTTGAGCGATTAGACGAATATATCAACGATAGGCCGAGCCTTTCACCAATCGTTTTTACAAGAGCAATTTATTCATCTGTCTATCCATCCATCCATCCATCCATCCATCTGCCCATGAGTAAGTTTGCTAATAATGTTGGTAGAAGCTAAGAGAAGCAGTCAACGGAAAAAAATAAAATAAATAATAGCGCTATTTTAACAGCACCCTCTTCCAGCTGCGAACAAATGCACCCTTCTCAGAGTGCGCCCAAATGCAGCGATTCATTTACTCAAACTCATAAAAGAAAGAAGGAAAGGCAGTACACAAAAAAAAAAAAGTAAGTTAAAAATCAAATCATCTCTTCTAGCAGACATTTTAAAAAGACAATCTGACGTAAAGTATTTGGCGCATCTCAAATAAATAAATAAACAAATAATCCAAAAAAGTAGCTATATTATTGCTGAAACAAACAAGAAAAGAAGGTCAAATATTCCCTCCAAACAAAACGTATAAATTCTAAACATGCAAATCAGTGTGTGCATGATTACATTGCTCCACCTATCAAAAAGTGACCTTCGCAATTATATTGCCTATCGTCGGTTAGTGGACTTACTATTCAGTTGGAAAATTTTTACATATTGCCCAACCTTAGTAGGTACACACCTACCTGTTAACAAAGAATCATTCTATCTTGATGATGAGATACAAATGTTACTAGATCTGTTGGAATAAAGCCTCGTGCCTAGGTTATACTGTTACAGACACTTACAGCGGCCGATCACTCATTCTGTTATACTTTTTTGAAGTCAAGGCCCGTGTGACTGGAGTCTTAAATTGCCAATGGGATTGCAGCAGACATGTTCAGATGCCATCAGATTAACAGAAAGAGAGGAATGAATGTCTACATTTTGGCTTCCAAAGAGAAGAAATAATAACCACGATAGACCAATACATTTTAAACATTCAGTTTAGCTATAAAACTCAAAGTTGAAACTCCCACATTTTTTTCCAGGTGCAGCTAAGATTACTAAAGAAGAGTTTTAATCAGTAAGATACATATACATTTTACTTGGTGTAGATGTATTTTGTGTCAAAGTTTATAAAGTGGAACCTGTTAAAGGAACTTTAACAGTTGCCTTTATCTCTGAATTGCTTAGGATCTCTCACATGGTTCACCCACAACTGCATGCAACATTAACCGTCAAGTGCAGGATCTCTATTGTTTGCTGGGCCTACCACAGCCATAAACAGTATAAAACAGACACAGCTTCCATGTTGGTGAAATAAAGCCAATGCGGAAGTCCCTAACAATCTGCATCTATCTGGAAGACACCAGATGGTGATAGCTCCAGTTACAAAGAGATTTATGGTTCTATAAAAGTCTATGGGAAAGGGTTTTTCATCCCTGACCTCTGTAAAAGCTTCTCTACAGAGTTTATGGGCTCAGTCACTAATTTGAGGTTATACTGAATAAATATTAAGTCGGTCTTGAAAAGAAAAACTACTTTTCAACTGCTGCCTTAGTGACAAACGATCACCTCCGTGGATCTGTCCGTGTATTTGATTTGGCAGATTTTTATGCCGGATGCCCTTCCCGATGACACCCCCAAGGGATTTGTGTCTCCTCCCGGCATCAAACCAGGGATCTTTTGCTTGTTAGGCAAATGTGCAAATCACTACACTGTGAAAAATCATGTTAAAAAAATCATTGCACAGAATAAGCAACACCTCGGACAAGATGTAGCACACTAAGATAAGGAAGGGGAAATTCTTATGATTCTTATGATGATCACTTTATACACTAACAATATTTGTGCATAACTTAACTTTCCATTTTTCAATATTTGTTCAAATAAACCACATTGCGCTAAAGTGACCGGCTGACACTTCCATCCCAGAGCCATGTTGATAATAACATTGAAAAAACAGAAGAGAAGAAAAAAAAAAAAAACATTGATGGGCTGCAGTGACGTGGTATGAAGGAAATAACACCAACTTTAAAAACAAACAAAACCTAAATGAAGAAAGATTATATTTCACCAACAAGACCACACACACACACACACACACACACACACACACACACACACACACACACACACACACGGTAACCTTCCTGATCCAGTTTAAACAGCAGCATGAATCAACTTTCTTCTCTTACATTACAGAGTCACAGAAGTCATAACTGCATGTACTGTCAGTTTAATGGACAACTATTCCCCAGATTACCGATGATTACAATGACAATGAGATGGCCTTCATCTTGCTTCCATCATGATTCTCTTCAGAAGCATTGCTCTGTCTTCTCACAGCATTTATTAATTCCTTCTTCACTCCTAGTAAGCCTTTTCCCTGAGGGACACGAAATTTTATGCTTTCCACATGAAAAAAAATTTTTTTTTTTCCATGGATGTTTCCCCCTGCTGTAGGCTCCTGAAAATATTGCTGGAAATAAATTTCTATTAGGGCTGGGCCATATCATACCGTTCACGGTAATACCGGTATAATGTTGGGGAATGATAAGAAAATGAAATATCGCGATAGAATATGGGTAAAACGCGCATGCGCAGTGCCTTTGTTTTCATACACAGATGGCAGGAAAAGGATGGCGGCGATGGAGAATGAGAAGGGCGAAAGCAGATCGTTGAATGAAACAGATAAACCAGAATTAGTTTGTAAAAATGCTGCAACTTCAGTGGTGTGGAACTGGTTTAGCTTTCGTCCGTCAGATACACAACAAAGCACTATTTTTGGTAGCGCATGCTAGCGGGCCGTCGTTATTACAGTGTTTTTTGGAAAATACGGCACACTTAAATTCAATCCTAAGATTTTTCTGAAAATCGACAGTACCCCTTATAATCCCGTGTGCCTTATGTACGAATTCTGGTTGTGTTTACTGACCTTGAAACGATTTTATGTGGTACACGGTGCTCAAAAATCTGTCAAATGTTTTAGTACTACTTTGCTAAGCTATGAAGCCGTACTGCTTGATGGATTGTCGGAGCATTACGGCTATCGTAGTCAGGAGACTCACGGAGTGACACATACTATGCTTCAATATAATATTACCGTATTGTGTGTGTATAACCCCTTTTTTAAGTTTTGTGGATATTATGCATGGTTATGGTGAGGACATGTCGGCCAATTTCCACTGGAAATGCCTTTTGGTTAAACTGTCAGCAAGGAAAGTTATATCGTTATAGCAAATTTTCAAATTTATTTCGTGATAAATATTTTTGGTCATATCGCTCTGCTCTAATTTCTATTATTTTGTTTGGGAGGTCTACACAGAAACCTGCGTCTTACACTTTCTTCACAACGTTCCATACAATGTGAAGAAAGTGTAAATAAAATTACCCTCACTCTCCAAGAGACAGTCCATGTAATATAGGTCATAAAATAAAAGGGGATGATGCAATAGGTTTTAGAACCCTTTTCTCACAGCAGGCATAAAAATAAAGATATATTTCGCCTGCACTCGAAATCTTAAATCATTTAACTACCACTTATGTTATTAGACTATAAATGATTCATTGCTACATTACAGACAATTTAAGATCGCATATGATCGACTCAGCGCCTTCTCTTAAAAAAAAGAGAGAGAAAAAAAAGAAGACCACTTCAAGTACAAATCACATAAATCAGCAAAATGAGAAAGAAGCAAAGCATCACTTGCTCGGAACAAAGTCATTTTCCACTGGCTTCCACTCAAAACAACAGAGGAACAAAATATTGTGTGGGCACAGCGCGGCAGTATGCAAGGGATTTTTTTTTTTTTTTAAAGGCCCATTAGGCATATACAAGAAAGACAAGCAGAGTAATTAGTCACAGCTCATAAAAGTGCAATCAAATACACAGAAGAAAGAGGATTTGGATTAGTATCTCGTATGTAAGAAGAAAAAAAATGCAGCTCAAATGACAAACGTGCACATGTTCCAAGTTTGATAGTGGAAGTTAAGACATGCAGACGAAAAATAGCAATTTGTCACTAAATGCAAGGGCGATCTACATGCTTGTATATATATCAACATCACATATACTAAGAAATATTCATATTATATTATTTTCTCTAAATCGGCACCAAACGTTTATACAATACCACCTCATCTGACGTACAGAATATTTTGTTCAACACTTGCTACGAGCTGCCTTCATATCAACTTCAAGTGACAAAGCTCATGCAAGGTGGAAACAAACAAAGTCATATATTAACACCAGTGTTTGTTCTTTCTATCAGATTGGATATGAGGTTAATCATTACCTGTTGTCCAGGTTGCTTCATTCACTTAGACATATTATGGTAGGAAAAACCATGCATGTTTTAATACCCCAATACTGAATCACACACTGGTTAAAAAAAATGCTTCAGTTCATCTCAAGCATTTAACACTTGGCAGACTATTATAGGGGAAGTTCCCACAGATTGACTCTTAAAATGTTTGACTTTATTAATTGATGATGGCTGCCTGAACACACCATTGGTTTCAGTCTCTGCAGCACATGGAGCCAATTTAATGTGTGTCATTTTGAAAAGGGCTCTTCTACAAGTCCAGCTTATAATGAAACATGTCAATTATAAATTCTTGAAAGGAGAGGTAATGAAAGACTGCTTTAAATGATGCGATTGGAGCAACCAGCCAAAAAAAGAAAAGAAAGAAAAAAAAAGTCCCAAATAATTGGTTTACAAAGACTTTAAAGAGGAAAAAAGCAGCATCTGCAAAATTGACTTAATCAACTTTACATTAAAATGACAGAATTGCTTAACATGTGCACACACTTGGTAATTCCTTCAAAATGTACCTATAAAACATAAAAAATGCCTTAGATCGAAACCTCATTTAAAAGCATGCATGCAACAGGATACAGCAGGGTTGCAACAATTATCTGACTTTTTATCATTACTTATTATCATTACTTTTTCAGTTATAACTGTTTATAAGTCGTAAAATTGGAGGGGGGAAAAAGGCATGGCGTGAGTTATTTTAATACCGCTTTTTTTGTCTGCCAATCAAAAATACAATAATATTCAGCTTACAATCATAGAGGATCAAGAAATGCAGCAAATATGCACTGTGAGGTGGAATCAGACCCAAATTACCCGATCACCCTAATTCCCATAACTAATAGTTTCAGGTCAAATTTAGGGTTTAACTGAACCACCACATAATCTACAACACTCATACTAAATGTTACTTGAGTGTGAAGTCAGCCCGAAAAGCTCACCTTTCCAGTGAGTACATGTAGTTACTGCACTTCTCGGTATCATTAGCAGTCTTTCTAGTTTTAGTCATGTTTCTGATATGCTGGAAATGCAAAGCACTGAAACTCGCGTTCTCTCTTTGCTTTGTGATGTAATGGAAGTTTATGCAATTCACACTTTATCGCTCCATTATTGCACATGCCTACACGGCATACCTGTTCATTTCTGAGTGAACCTTGTCCTAGACTCAGAGCTAACATGGTGCTCTTGTCAGAGGGTGTGTCGGCAGAATAGGTGTGCCACGCAAGTGTACCTGCATGTTGAAAAAAAGAAAAAAGAGAAACTGTGCTTTCTTATAACCTCAGTCCTTGCATTTGCATGCAAGTGCAAATTTCCCCCCGTCTTCTAGAATAAAAGGGACTTTACTTATGGACAATAACTGCCACAGCAAGACAGACAATGCATGCTATTCTCTGCTGCTATTGATGAGGACGACGCACGGTGTAGTTACCATGAAAAGCCACTAGACATTCAACATTGACAATCTCGGCATGTGGCACCAGTCGCCAGTCTATGGTGTTTTGGCAAATGTGGTTCATTGTGTAAGCCACTGCGTTTTTAAATAGGCCTGCTGACAAACGCAGCTCATTGTAAATGTAAAAAGAATGACAGGAAATTGTGTGTGGGGTTTTATTAATCAGAGATATAAATGCGAGAAATTACTCAAACAAGAGCAGATGCCTGAGAAAACAGTCTAAAGGACCTGCCTGAGGATTGCTTGAGTAGCTTGCGCTTATAGGCCTTTAAGAAGTGGCCCCGCAAAAAAAATGCTAAACGGTAAAGTTGATAAATTGGAAACCATTTGTTCTGACTCTAAAAATTAAAAAAGAAAAATATCACTGTTTGTGTGGCTCGTTAACAGCAACCACTCAAACGCAAGGAAAAACCGAGGCTGTAGCACACAGCGTCCAGTGAAACCACCTCTGAGTGGACAAAGACCCAGCGTCAAACCTACAAAGTGGCACGAGCAAGCTGCCGTTTTTCTTTACCCCAACTTTTACCTCAGCTTGTAATTACATTTTTCCCGGGCAAATATAACTGAAAACGGTCGTTTAAGCAGCACTGAAATGGCCAAAACAACCAGTCCAACTGCACCAACTTAACACAGTTCATTTGCGGTTACAAGGCTTACCTTAGTGTTCACTCCAGTGAGAATGGGCAAACAGCGACACGCTCAACAACAAACCCCGAACCAGAACCCGCCAATCAAATTGTAAGTTAGGGAGCCCGCGCGAAAGCCGCGAAAATAACCTCCTACATCCACATAACCACCGGTTTCTCTATTTTTCTTTCTTTTAAAACAAGAACCGAGCATGAAGTGTCCGACCTATTATAGCTTGTTTTTTTCCGTCGCAGGCTGACTGCCTCCACCTCAAGCACTCGTTTCAAGCTCAGTCTACGGGGCTGCCAACTTCCGCTCTTTGCTTTCAAAATAAAATAGCTCTGGGCGTAGAGACGTTGCAGTCAAACAAGACTGAATTTGAAGTCCGGAGGAGATGGTGACAGAAATGTAACTTCCAGGTGGGAAAAATGGGCTTTTATTAAATGTCTTTAGATTTTTAAAGTTTTCTTTTAAGTTTTTAAATCATATATGTCTTATGTTTCGGTTTATGGCTTCTTCTTTTTTTTTATCTCAAAGTAACCAATAGTTTTATTTAATAAGTTGATTCAGATGATTCGTCAGGATGTCTGCCCTTTTAAAGGTGTCTGGAGGCTTCACAAAAACTTGTTTCCAGAGGAATTCTGGTTCTTCTCCTTCAGCCGACTGCTCCTTTTAGAGCGTCACCACATCAGATGCTCTGACTCCATCTCACCCTATCACTGACAACCTCCTCTGTCACACAACCACCTTCACTACATCCACAAATCGTCTCTGTCATCTTCCTCTTTTCATATACAGTAGCCTTTGTTCAATCTACCACCTATCCCTCCTCTGTACATGTCCAAACTCTCTCAGCATTGCCTCTCTAACTCTCTTTCCAAACTTGTCCATGGACTTACCTGGTGAGTCACAATGAAAATTTTAACATTTCCAAACCACACATAACAGCAGGTCTCACTACCCTCCCAAGGTGGCTGTGGCTTAGGAGGTAGAGTAGCGCCAGAGTATTCTTGGATAAGATACTGAACCCTGAATTTCTCCTGATGTTCATCAGAGTGTGAATGCTAGATAAAAAAGCAATTAGATGGAGAGAAAAAAAGCGCTTGTATGTGTGTGAATGAGACATGTTGTGAAATGTACTAATAAAAACCTGTCCATTTATTTTTTATTGTAAACCTTCCTTGTTTGCATGTTCACCTTTCCACCTGTCTTTGACTTTTTACGACGACTTATGAATATATCATGTCAACCCCCAAATTATTTATTAATTGAACATGAAACAGCTAAATGTGAAAAGAAATGCAAGAAGGATGCAAATAAAGATTATGAATTTGAAAATATTTTATTGTCTATTTTAATTTTTATTCAATCTGCTGTTATTCATTTTTGCGCCTACAATTTTCAAGGACATTTCGCTCCTCTGTGTGAGCTAAGATGCATAATGCTTTTATTTTGAAGACAAATTCCTTAACTTCCGGTTTGATTTCGTTGCGCGCACTCAGCTTGATCGCCGGTCCCCTTGGTGACGTCACCCACACCGGGACTCGTACAGGACAACGCCGAGAGAAAGGGAGAAAATGTGGGGTACTGTGTCGCCCCTTGGCGACCACACTGGGAAATCTGATGTATTTTATTTTATTTTTTTAACATGAAAAGTGATTTTTTTTTTCAAAGCCTGCAAGTAATTATCTTGAGTAAACTCATAAACAAAAACTTTGTATTGATGAGTTCATCAAAAAGTCCCTCCTCGCCCGTCAACTATGTGATTAATCATTAATCATCATTCGTCGTATTACACTTAAATAAACTTCATTGTTCACACACTAAATTTAGACTTTGTGCGGTTGCTTTCTCACCTGTGTATTCCTTCTCACTGTTTTCATCACTCAGATGGTGTGCTATTTACTACTGTGCCATATACTAATCATCCTACACACTTGTAACTGTTAAAAATAACACAAAGCGGAAAAAAAGTTGCATTTAGCTCATGTTAGAATTAAAAACAGTCACACACCTTGACACTTCAGAGGTCCAATGAGCAAGTCTGATATTTACCAGTACTTGGGTTGAGTAATCAAAGAGCAATCAGATTAAAGGCACCCCCCCCCCCCCCCCCCCCCCATGTTTTATTTTGTTTCTCAGACACACCTAACCTACAGTGTATGACCTCATGAGTGCTGACAAGGCCACATTTTCATGAGTAAACCTTGAGCACGAGTAACTGGTTGCATAATAACAGGTTGGTTTTTACATCCAATCAAAACAAGTCAGTCCTAAGATGGTAATAAAAGAAAGCTGCACTGAATCTTAAAGTGATGCTGATCTAATTTAAAAATGGAGTCCCTACTGAAGTGTCCAAAGTGTCCCGTATTTCCTTGCTCAGTATCCCACGGTGATTTGCTGTTATAGGCACCATTCGAAATCAAATAATGTCTTAAATCTAATTTTGTTATGAGAATTAGAGCTGTGGCCAAAAGCCAGAATTAAGTCAATATCTCTACTGACTTCTTCTCAGCTATATACTTCATGTCAATTTTATGACAGATTGTCTGTCATGCAAGAAAAAATAAAATAGTATCGCCATTTTGCATGCTGTAAAAGTGCAGTCTCACATTAAGACTACATCCTGTGTGTCTGACTACTACACATTTGTAATTTATGACTGGATTTGGATCCTACTCAAAACACAGTTTTCATAGCCAAAACCTTCTGTTCCCACTAATCTCTTATATGCAATATCCATCTGTTTTAACAGTTCAGTTGGCCCAAATCCACAGATGCTGATTCATTTATGCGTACCTCGTTCCACTGCACCTTCACACGTCCCTATTAATTCCTGCAATGTAAAGCGAAGCAGTTACCTGTAAACGCCTTTTGACACTCATCTCAGCAGGCCCAAGCGACACTTTTTGTATTTATTTCAAGTGAGAAGTGAGAGTGAAAATAACACTGCACATGTACAGAGAGGCTCTTGAAGCATTGGATTTCCTGTCACAAGGGGGCAGAACATCCTTGAAAGAAATGCATATCCACTAATGATATGCCAAAAGCTTTAATGTGCCCTAAATGCTGCAGCAGATCAGATACAGTCCACCAAAAGTATCAGGATGGCCGCCTGCATCGTTCCCCTTCTGCAGCACAAAAGCTAAAATGCTTTTTGTCCCTTCTAATCCACCAAACTCTGCACCACCAATACAAAGTCCCATTCGCATGCATATTGTAAGAAACAGTACTAAAAAGATAAAGTATGTGACTTGGATCATGGACGCTGTCCCCCGTAATCATGTGCGAATGCCTAACATAGCGTCACCATAGCGTCAGGATGCGACAAATAAATAACCATCTGCTGACCTTTTCACCCACACTCCACTCCTCCACCCCTCATCGGGGCGACCGTGGCTCAGGGGGTTGAGAAGCGTATCTGTAACCGGAAGGTCGCCGGTTCGATCCCCGGGCTCTCTGTCCTGGTCGTTGTGTCCTTGGGCAAGACACTTTACCCTACCGCCTACTGGTGTTGGCCAGAGGGGCCGATGGCGCGATATGGCAGCCTCGCTTCTGTCAGTCTGCCCCAGGGCAGCTGTGGCTACAACCGTAGCTTGCCTCCACCAGTGTGTGAATGTGAGAGTGAATGAATAGTGGCATTGTAAAGCGCTTTGGGTGCCTTGAAAAGCGCTATATAAATCCAATCTATTATTATCCACAACCACCCTGTCTTATTCATCATACACATTTTTTTTCTACCTCAACAAACTAATTTAATTCGAAGACAGCTGGATAAGCATGTGCTTATTTTTAAACATACACGTTAAAAGTTAAATCCGTTTTAATGCTGCAGACTCACGGGTAATTGGAAAGAGCTGATGTGCGTGTTCACCCTGCTACACTTGGTATTATTAGATTTCCCAGTTGGACATCATTCAACATAAAGTTCATTATATAACTTTCAAAAACAACATTACATGTCTAAGGGGGGAGGAGGCAACGTTTAATGTTGCTGAAGAAGTGCAAAATGATTGGAATGGTTTGTCTTTCATACCCCACTCCTCCTAATCCCGAGGCAAACTTGATTTATTAATCGGGACTGAGTCACACATGTCACCACTCTATCTGCTCCTGCTATAACCAGGATGTCTTCCATTTTAGAGACACGCCCCTCATATTCTCACCAGTGACACTGTATCGTTGACTACTGAGGGGCCTGCAGCTGAGCAGAGCTATAGTTACCATGCTGATGAAACTGGATGTTTATTTTGGCAGAAAGGCGCCCCGTGTTTAAGTACACCTGACCGGAGGTGGTGATGTACGTGATGAACCAGTGGCTCCTGTGCTATGTTTGCAATTCACTGACCTCGAGGCCAAGTGAGACTTTTAGTCTTGTGAAATATAGATTGCATATGATGGAAATGAGCATCTTTGCTCCTTCAAGGAGAGGATGTATTCATCAAAATGCAGAAATGTATTAGCTTGGTGTCATAGATGTAGATATGGTGCTTTTCCCCGTGCTGTTAAAATATCCACAGTGGAAAAGGCTGGTTTGAAGAGGGTATGAAAGCTGGTTAGTGGATTGCAGAGAGTTACAGATAGTTAATGGCTGGATATTAAAATTAGCTCTCACACGTGTTTCTGGAATAAAAAGCAGAATCAGAATAGTTTAATAATCCCCTGTGGTTGCACAGCCAGCACTATTCATCACCATTCTACAACCATGCTTAACAGCTGGTATGAGGTGTTTCTGCTGATATGCTGTGTTCGGGTTTTCTCTAAATGCAGTGCTGTGTGATATACCCAAACAGTTCCACTCTGGTCTCATGTATCCTAAGGACATTGTTCCAGAAGTCTTTTTTGTTTTATTCAGGTGCAACTTTGCAAACCTAATCCGTGCTGTCATGTTCTTGTTAAAGAGAAAAGAGGCTTCCATCCAGACAAGTCGTGCAGTACTTGTTGAGTGCGTTTCTAACTGCACTCTCATGAACTTTCACATTTAGCATGCTAACAGAGTCAGAGATGTAGCTCTTGAGTTAACTGCAGTTTCTCTGAGCAATGCACAATTTGACCTTGAGTTGAATTTGTTGGGACGTCCAATCCTGGAAAGTTTGGCAACTGTCTTGAATGTTTTCCATTTGTGAACAATCTTTCCCTCCGCAGGATGACAGCCCTCTCTGGCAGAAGGAAGCCTTTCTGTCAGAAAAGCTTTTAAGTCTTCCAAAACAAACTCCTTGCATTCTGAAAAAAGAAATGTTGTGAAGGGAAACATCTACCACTACCACATGAGATGTTTTGTATCTGGTATTGGAAAGCTATATACATCACAGTGACATGGCTGATCAGCTGGAATGATGGTGTTAGAGCCACATTAATATGATTCCTTAGGGGGAAAAAACACAAATACAAAAATGTTTACATACACACCAAACCAGCTCCCATCTGCAGTTTCTTATTTATCATACAGACATGAAAGAGGTACCAGTTCTGTCATCTCCCAGGAACAACAAGGCTGACTGTTGTAGTAATCACAAGTTACATTTACACTGTATAAACTTCTACACCTGGATAAGTTCATTCTTACACAAACATTGATTTTTGACCAGCATTTTGCAGAATTAAATGTTTAACTGCACCTCTGATGTGTCATGGTGTCAGGTTTGTTTCGCTTACCTGGTGTATCTCTCGGATGAATTCATTTCCTGTCTTTGTTTGCTTCCCACCTTTTGTGTTTGCTCCATCCATCCTGGGTTCCTTGAATTGATTTTTTGCTTTCTTTCATTGATTCCTTTTCCTGTTGTTGGATTTTAAAAAATGGCTTGTGTTAGATTACCTGCCCATTGTTTTCAACAGCATCCTGTTTTCTTTTTGTTTGTCTCCTGGGTCAAGTGCTGTCAAATGTTTGCTGCTTTTTTTTTTAGACAGAACATTTTTAAAAGCTCCAATGATTATTTGAAGACTGCAGAAATGTAACTGTAGTCAAGCAAGGAAAAGCAAACAAAAAGAAATGAATATTCATGTCATAATACCTAACTGTAGACGTTGGCAATACAAAAAAAGAAATAAAGAAAATAAAGAAAAACAGCTGGAGGAACATAATACGGTTGATTCCCAGGTTAGTAAGATTACTGAGAATCAAAAGAACATGTTACAGAGTTTCTCAGAAGATGAGCAGAGGCTCGCCTGGTATCTGCTAAAAACAGTGACTCGTGTTCTCATAAAATTGCTATCGCCTTGTCATCTAGAGTACATAACATCATCCAAAGTTACAGTGAAACTAGAGTAATCTCAGTGTCATCACAGGCCCAAGACTGAAAATCAGCATGGATGCCTGTGATGACACTGCATGATTCTGTCATGGAAACTAGTGATGTGCGGATCGATCCTGAAATATCGATTCCTCCGATACCAATCATTTATGTTCTAGAATCGATTCTCACATTAAAATATCGATATTTTAGTAATTTAGAGTAAATTTGTAGTTTATCATTAACAGGAACACAGTGGAAAGAAACTATAACATTCGGATTGCCTACATTCAAAGGAACTACTTCCTCTTCCGCCTTTCATAGTCATGTGCGAAATACGGCTGTATAAATGTCTCGCAGCCCCTTGGCGTGCGCACTCACAACAATGGCTGAGCGTAATTGTGCGGATGTATTTTACCTCCACAAACAGCTGAGCCGTGGTTTGCAATAAATGTGGCAAAAAAAGTGAGGTGTTGTGGCCATACTTGCCAACCTTGAGACCTCAGAATTAGGGAGACATTCAAAAGGGCTGTTTGGGCGGATAAATATATTTTACAGGGTTTATTTATCGGATAAAATACGTTAAATGTCACCGTTATTATTGGCCGGCCCGGAAACAGCGGGGGTGTCCAAATTCAGAGGCTGCTTCCACCTGAGGACCGGCCTTCGCGGTCTAAAGAAAGCCGGGTAGTACGTCACGAGCTCCCTCGGTGGAGTGAAACTCTGCCGTCTGCTCCTTGCTGTCTAAAATATAACCGGACACTGACGTAAACTCTTCTGTTTAATCAGTTTTCTGTTTGACGTTTATTCAGCTGTGTGAAAACCCCGGAGGAACCCTCCCGAGGGAATAATAAAGTTTAATTTAATCTAATCTAATAACTTTAATCTCAGCCAAACCGATTTACTCACGAACAAATAAAACACTGAAAAAGCCAAACAATAACATTTTTAAGTTATCAAAGTGACTTGTACATCATGTTTAACCCGAGTGGTGAAAGACCGCGGGGGTTTGAAGACGATGTGTCGGTCGGCTCAGATATTTGAAGTTTACACAGCTACATTCTCACCTGAAAATATGTTAAAAGTTTTTTTGCGACCCAGAAAGAGAAATAAGAGTGATATTAAAACGAAGTCGCTGCCGTCATTGTTGGAAACTGGAATTGGCTGGGCCGCGCTATGAATTCTGCGATATGGTTTTTCAACTTTGTTGTCCGGGTGGAAAATCTGGAGAAAGGTGGGATTCTCCCGGAAAAATCGGGAGGGTTGGCATGTATGGTTGTGGCAACATCACTAACCTTGTCAAACACCTCAGAGTAAATCATATCACAAAATATGACGAGCGTATGTTGAGGCGAACTGAAGAGGAGGAGAGGGACAGGTGCTGCTAGGGTGAGAGTCTCTCACGGAGTCCTTTAGTCCTCCAGGCAGGCAAGGTGTTCAAATAGCACACAACTTTAGTTTTTTTTATTTCTATATGATGAACTCTGCATTATTAAGTGATAAGAAGAAGGTATTCTGATGTCCTGTAATCATTATGACGCTATAATTTGAGATACAATAAATAAAATCCGTTTTGTACAAAGTATCGGTATCGGATCAGTATCGTCGATACCGCCCTGAATATTACTTGGTATCGGATCGGAAAGGAAATCAGTGGTATCGCACATCACTAATGGAAACCACTGCCCAGATGTTTGTTGTGGGACTGTTATTAGATTTTAAGATTTTATTATTAAAATATTACATTTTACATTTTAAAATGAAATGAAATGAAACATTTGATGTTTGGCCTTATAAGATTTGCAAATGATTGAATTTGGTTTTGCTTGCATGTTACGTAATGGCCCGACTTTTTTGGAGTTGCTTGTAGAAGGGTTTCATCAAAATACAATGAATTAGAACTGTTCAGTTGAAGTATTGTTTTAATTTGATCGTGTTAACACAATTACACAAAAGAACACTCAATTTTGTTTGTTTGCTTCCTTTTTTAAAATATTCATCTCATTTAAAACAATTGACCTCAAACGGCCTACAAACAAAACAGGGTTATACAACATCCAGTGGATCCCTTTCAGTCATTCTACAACGCCTCAAACATAAACTACTGTGTAAGAAAAATACTACAAAGACCCAGATAACAAAGCAATGGTAAAAGAATCAACCTGTGTTTAGATTATTTGTAGCACAAAAAAAATAAACATTGAAATGGACACAGACGGTTGTTTTTTTTTTTTTTTTTAATTTAAAGATGAGAGAATAAAGGTGGGGAAAAGCTAAAGGATCAGAAATAATCCATGACTGATTGTTGTTTGCTTCTTTGGCTTCTTTGGATCATTTGTAAAGTTTCCGTGTTGGATTGTTCGAAGCCTGGGATAACAACAACTGCTGTTCAACTACTAGAATTTCAAACTCAATACCCAGTAAAATACTCAACACTCAATATTATTTTCAATATGGCTGTCAGGCAGGACGGAAAGAGGAAGAGCACAGAGAGGATTCATGGATCCAGTGAAGGTGGACATGCAGAGGGTTGGTGTGACAGAGGTGGATGCTAGAGACAGGGTGAGATGGAGGCAGATCAGTTGTGGCAACCCCTAAAGCAGAGGTGGGCAATCTCAGTCAGAGGGCCGGTGTCTCTGCAGGTTTTAGATCTCACCTTGGCCTCTGGAGAACTTCAGGACATGTTGAGGAGCGAATTTAGCCATTTAAATCATCAGCTGTGTTGGTTCGAGGACACATCTAAAACCTGCAGGGACACCGGCCCTCGTGGACTGAGATTGCCCACCCCTGCCCTAAAGGGAGGTCAAGAAGGAAAAAAAAAAAGGAGAGGAGCCTACATTTCTTGTTTAAATCACATAAGCAATAGTTAGTTGTTGTTTTCAGGTATCTGAGTCAGCAGATCCTTGAAACAAACTATATTTAATTCAGGTAATGTTCCTTGTTTGTAACAGTTAATAAGATCACAACCAATAATGGTAAATGTCAACTTTTAATTCTACTTCTGATTTGTCTCAGCTGATATCAATTTAGGCTTTAATAAAAGACATAAACCATATAACAGAGTCCTTTAACAATTTGATATAATAAAATAATCATTTTGTGAAATCTTTTATCAGTTGCCAAAATAGAATCAGTTGAAGCAAAAAGATGCCAAAAGTTATTTGTTATCATAAAAACTAATTTTTTTAAAAAGGACATCCATGATTCAGCTGACTCTGTGTTAGGAATGATCCCAGAAATAAGATTTGTGGAAACTAGAGATGCTATTATCTTGGGATGTTCTGATTTCTGATTTCTATCTAAGTGTGACTGGCAGGTTGTCTTTCTAAGAACTATAGCTGACAGCATATACAAGCAAACATCATCGGTCCTTCAGTGCAAAATGTAAAATTTTATTTAATAATGCTGGATTCCGGTTCCTGGGCGGTCAATCCGTGCATCTCTAATAGAAGCATCTAAACTGTATAATTCCCTTAGCATGATCTATCACGGCGAAATTCAATTTTCAATCATTAATGCATTTGCTTAAGTCCTAAACAAGACGTAAACTCTGTGCTGTTTACTACCACATTTCTTCAATAATTTAGCATTAGGAAGGTTCCCAGACTGCTGTGCCGCACAGGATAATGTGCATAATTTGTTTAAAGAAAACCGTGAAATTTCTCAAAAACTGTCTGCATTCTGTGTTTTGTAGACTTTTGAAAGGCATCCTTTCAGAGACGAGAAAATTACACAGAGGACATTCACATGACTGGACTGGCACCACTAGGTCATTAGAAGCAGCTGATCTCACTTCACTGAAATAGAATAGAATAGAATTCAACTTTATTGTCATTGCACATGCACAGGTACAGGGCAACGAAATGCAGTTTGCATCCATCCAGAAGTGCTTTAGTGATATAGATATATTACAATATATATTAGCAATAATATAGATATGTGAGTATATTACAGAAATGGGTCTATTATGGTATGTTATAATGTACACGGTATGAAGTATGTTGTGAATATTCTATAACTATAAGTATGTACAGGCTGTAGTGAGTACAAGCTATGTACAGGATATGAACAGGATATAAATATGAAAAACTATACAGAATATGAAATGAAATAAATAACTACAGAATCTGGGATATACAGCTATACAGAAATGGGAACTATGCAAGTTGTAAACAGTTGTAGGATTAAAGATTATCGAATGTACATGTAACGCTAAGTTATTTAAGGACTAGTTTATGTCAATGGATGAATTTACTGACTGACGCACAGAAGAAATAGTTCTTTATGGAGCCCAGATGGTGTGAATGATGAGACCAAAAACTGCAATGTCTTGTACCAAAAATATATTGAATAAATAGGGGAAAGGGGAAATGGAACAAAATAATTAACACAACACACAACGTAAATGTCCACAATTAAATAATAAATCAGTGCTGTGATTTTTCTGTGCAAGAGTCCTTTTGCTAAGAGTCCCTTTTTTTGGTCCTTTTCTTTTTAAAGTTCACTTTTAAGGTATTCCTCCTTAGGGTCCAGCTTCATACAAGGGGGAAATATGTCCGTAATCCAAAGACGGCTAAGTGGGGGAAAAGAGGGGAAAACAAAGAACGGTCCTACCGGCTCGCCACTTCAATATGAAGAAGATCAATTCAAAGAGGGAAAAAAAACCTGACCTGTAGGTCAGAAAAATGTCCATTAGCACATCAAGTTCAATTCAGTTTACCGGTAAAAAAATATGCTCTTCTGCAAGTCTAGGTAACAATGCAAATCATAAATCATCATAAATCATCTTGGCTACGTAGCTTAATCTATACATTCCAGTAGCGTTCGCTACAAACAATACAAAAACAACAATAAAGAAAAACAACTGTCTAACAGACAGCATAGCCGAATTCAAGGCAACACATAACAATAATCTTTCAATCGCACTTTGTTTCAAAGTAAGCCCATTAACATGCTTAAGTAAATAAAAGTGTTCAAAAACAGCGGTTTTTGAACCGGAGTTCTGCTTGCGGTGGGAGCGCTGCCGCACAAAGTCATTTTTTAAATCGCGAAAACGATCGGCTGGTTACTGACAACCAAAGGTTGAAAGATATTAAGGACACTTACCGCTGAGTTTAAAGTTTAAAGATGAATTGAGGGGAGAAAACGCTTTGTTTTCCAACACCGTTCTAAATACCATAAGCTCACAGCCACAGCAGGAGTCGAACCCGGAAGTATCCCTCCACAGCCGGTTTTCAGAGTTGCCGCGACGTGGGAGGAGCCAATCAGAAGAGGGACCTCAAATCAGCTGACGTGGGTCATGTGACAGGGAGTAGTTGATATGGGTTACATACAGAATGATTATTTACACAGAGCTATACAGTAGTGCAGTTAAGATAAGTGAGGGTGTAGATAGTTTCTACAGAGGCTATATAAAGTGCTAGTGGTTGTGAGTGGTGGTTCAGTCCATGTTATTATTGTGTTTGAGGGTACAGTTGTCCATTGTGGGTGTGTGTATGTTCAGTCCATGAGTTTAACGTGGGTCAGATGTCAGGAGGCAGAGTTCAGGAGTCTGACAGCTGTGGGGAAGAAGCTGTTCCGGTACCTGGTGGTCTTAGTCCGGAGGCTCCTGTGGCGCCTCCCAGAGGGCAGGAGGGTGAAGAGTCCATGTGATGGGTGACTGGGGTCTTTGATGATTTTCCCAGCCCTTTTCAGACACCACTTCCTGTAGATGTCTTTTATGGCAGGAAGTGGTGCTCCGGCGATGCGCTGGGCAGTTTTCACGACCCTCTGCAACGCCTTCCGGTCCGAGGCAGAGCAGTTCCCGTACCAGACTGTTATACAGTTGGTCAGGATGCTCTCGATGGTGCAGCGATAGAAGTTCACCAGGATGTCTGAGGACAGGTGGTTCTTCCTCAGAGTCCTCAAGAAGAAGAGGCGCTGGTGAGCCTTCTTGACCAGCTTGGAGCAGTTGGTCGTCCAGGTGAGATCCTCGGAGATGTGGACTCCCAGGAACTTGAAGCTGCTCACACGCTCCACAGCCGTCCCCTTAATGTGGATGGGTGGATGTGGGTCAGCATTCCTCCTGTAGTCCACGATGAGCTCCTTGGTCTTCTCGGTGTTAAGCAGCAGGTTGTTTCTGTCGCACCA
Source organism: Copadichromis virginalis (assembly GCF_057382275.1). Lineage (NCBI taxonomy): Eukaryota > Metazoa > Chordata > Actinopteri > Cichliformes > Cichlidae > Copadichromis > Copadichromis virginalis. The sequence continues at coordinate 20,048,784 of NC_140633.1, forward strand.
CTCAGCCAGACGATCCACCTCCTCCCTGTAGGCGGCCTCATCGTTGTCACTGATGAGGCCAATCACCGTGGTGTCATCTGCAAACTTAATGATGGTGTTGGAACCATCAGCAGGTCTGCAGTCGTGGGTGAAGAGGGAGTAGAGGAAAGGGCTCATCACACAGCCTTGTGGTACACCGGTGTTCATTGTGATGGTAGATGAGCAGCGGTTATCCAGCCGGACATGTTGGGGGCGGTTGGTCAGGAAGTCCAGTAACCATTTGCAGATGAGGGAACTGATACCCAGGTCTGTCAGTTTCCTGATGAGTTGTGAGGGGTGGATTGTATTGAATGCTGAACTGAAGTCTATAAACAGCATTCTGGCGTAGGTGTTGTTGTTGTCCAGGTGTGAGAGGACGTAGTGCATTGCGATGGAGACTGCATCCTCTGTGCTCCTGTTCCGGCGGTATGCGAATTGGTGGGGGTCCAGGGTGGGGGGGAGACAGGATTTGAAGTGTGCTAGGACCAGTCGCTCTAAGCACTTAGTGATGATGGGGGTGAGTGCTACTGGGCGGTAATCATTGAGGCAAGATGGGTTGGAGTTTTTGGGTATCGGGACGATGGAGGTGGATTTGAAGCAGGCCGGTACCACAGCGTGGGCCAAGGACAGATTGAATATGTCTGTGAGCACTCCTGCAAGCTCCCCAGAACACGCTCTGAGAACACGCCCGGGGATGCCATCAGGGCCTGCAGCCTTGTGGACATTGATCCTGCTCAGCACCGCTCCTACATCGGTGGGGGAGAGAGTCATAGGTTGGTGGTCTGGCGTCATGTCTGCTTTGGTTGTGGTTGTGGGGTTCCCTCGCTCAAAACGAGCATAAAAGTTGTTGAGCTCGTTGAGGAAGGAGACATCAGAGGATGCGGGGGAGGGTTTGGTGGTCCTGTAGTCTGTGATGGATGAAAGCACCCAGAGAAGAAAAATCATCAAATTGTAGTTTCAATTATTTAATTTTTAAAAATATTAGGAACCTTAAAATATATTGAAGATTGAAGAGAAATCAAGTTAAAGTGAGAATGTGCTGTCTTTTCACCATTCACAGCTGAGCAGGTCAGTCAATGAGTCTGTGTCCTAATCAAATATCTCAAATAAAAACAGAAAACAGCTCAAGCAGAAATCATTTATTTGGATGGTTTTCCCTCATCATGAAAAAATACTCAACTAAAACATAACAAACAAACAAAAAAAGTACTCTTGTTGTTCCCTTCACCCACTGGAGAGTCACAAAAGACCAATATTAGATAGCACAATACAAAAACTGCTGTCTTCACTGCGCTGACTGATAACAGGAGTGTGAACTGTGAAATCCCCAAGATGCAAAGTAAAAAAAACAAATACAATAAAATAAAATACAATAAAATAAAATAATAAAACACTTTAGATGGACATTTAAAACTGTAGACTGAGACACAGTGCTGCATAATTATATCTTTACAGGTTGAACAACCTGCATCAAGCGGTATGCATGATTACAACGATACATGCAGAGTACACTTATAGATGATATTATTTGGCAAAGTGCTTTGATGAACTCACAGTTGAGGTCATTAACTGTTACTGTAGTGCATAATATCATTGACACATTTATTTCATTTGTTTTGCAGATTTCAAGTGAGGACCTGCTTTAAACCTACGGCCCAAAATCTGCTCCAAAACCAGTGCCATGCTAGTTACTGTGATTGCTGCAAGGGCCTGCTTGCGTTTTTTTTTTTCCATTACCAAAATGTATGCCTTGGTTTTACTCGTAGCTGTGCATCAGTCATTGATGGGGTACAGTGAAATTTCTGGACTGGCTAATGCCGGCCAAAACTACTGCTAAACTGAAAAAGTTGTCCAAACAGCACAAACAGCCACCTTTTTGTTATTCTACAAAGATGTTTTCCTCAGGAAGTCATAAATAATACCAGCAGCTATTGAAGTCTGTCATGGTCCCAAGGTTTTAAGCTGTTGTAGTTTTGAGGAATGATTTATATTTGAGCTTTACCAAATTTTTTGTTAATGGTGTCATTTTCTATTTCCTTATGCTTCTACGTTTTGTTACCTGTTCACCTTTAGATTTCGTTTCCCTTTCCTGTCTGTTCTATCCTAGTCTTGTATCTGTGTTGTAATCCTTCAGTCTGTTCTCTGTATTTTTGTCTTTCTTGTTCCCCAGTTTAGTTGTTTGAAGTTAATCTTTTATTCTCATTCATTTGTGGCTCTCTTCCTGTTTTATTTTGGTTGTTTTTAACCCTCTGGTTCTCTGTCAAGCTTCACTTCCTCTTGTGTTAGTTGCCCTCAGCTGTGTGCTCACCTGCTTTCTTTCCACTCATTATATTGTGAGTATATATATTGGCTGTATCCCAATTCAGGGTTTGCAGCCTTAAAGTACGCAGCCTCAACGGTCCTCAAGGGCCGCTTACTTAAAGACCGCTAAGGCCGGAAGTGCGAGGCTTGTGAAATGGGATGGTCTAGCCTCCGTTGTGCTGCCCAGGTTGCCTAGCAACCATGATACTAACAGCTGGAAACGTGTCATACAGCTTTGTTTGACAGAAATGAAGGAGAAAATCTTTTGTTCATTTGTTTCTACATGAGCTTTGATCATTCTCTGATTAAGGTCAGCTATTGAACGGCGTATATTTTAAAGTAAAGGCTTTAAAACCAGCACAAACGTCACTAATGTCACATAACTTTGCCGACATGTGGCCACCAGTAATGTTTTAATGTTCTTCGTTATTAAACATTTGCACATAAATAAGTCACATAATATTCAGTACTTAGTTTACTATGTTACTCTTCGGGCGCCCCTCATCCGCTGTTTTTTTTTTCAGCAAAATTATCCACACCCACCGCCGCGCTATGCATTCTGGGATATGTTGGGCCACGAAGTCTACACCGCCACGTCCTTAAAATTCAGGGAAATGAAGGACACATTTGAGGGCCGCATTTCGAGCAGCCTTCGAATTGGGACAGCCTTCGTCGCGTCGCTGTGACGTAATCGGCCTTAAAATGCGGCCTTTAAGGCTGCAGACCCTGAATTAAACTGCAGCCATTGTCTGTGTCTCTCCTTGTCCTTTGTTACGCTGCCTCTCATAGTTACCCAGCAACTATCTTGGATTTTGCTTTCTGTTAAGAAGCAGGATTGAAGCTGATGTTGATTTAGTTCATTCCTGGTTCCCAAGTCTAGCATCTGGGTTCACATTCTGCCTGTCACACAGCTAACAAAGTGTCCATATTGGACACGCAAAAGGCTTCAGATGTGGAAGATTCTAATCTGGAGAAATATTCTCACCGTGCAGCTACGTGAAGTACTCTGTGTCTGTAAAAGCACCTGCAGGGACCAAAATGATGCCCACTCACTGGCGATGAATGCCTCTGTGCTCTATGCTATTGCTGCAGTTTAACGGTAACCAGAGACCTGGTTTAAGACAGGCTAATGTGTCCCCACATGCACGTCTGTCAGCTATTGTCTAGAAAAGCTCAGGGCTGTAGTGCATGTGTCGAAATGGCTCATGACAGTGTTGCAGGGAGCCAGTACCCGGGTGAACAGCTTAAAATATAATTCAGCCATCACTGTTTTTATTTACAGCTGTGCATTTTTACTGAGTGGTCAAGATGCCGTCTTTGAAAAAGATCTGTCATCATGTTGTTGAAACATCTCTATCGGAACAATGAGATTACTTATAGCCTAAGAAAGAAAAATACCCAGGGACAGTCACACCAACAGCTTGTAAAATAAAAATCAACAGCAGAACCAAGTGGGAACTTTTAGGCACAGCTGGCCCTCAGCTGCTGCCACCACACCACCAATCCCAATCTTCTTTTTGTTTCCCACCTACACATTGGATCTATATTGAAGGCAGGGAGGGCTTGGCATTGCATGCCAGAGTGCCAACATATCAGCTGCCTGCAAGAGATAGAATTAGTAAGAAAAATGCAGAGACAGGGGTCCAGCTTTTTACTCAGTGAGTCTGCAGCAATCTCATTGAGTAACATGACAGAAAAACAGAAATCTTTGTCCATGAAATTTGTTGGAGAAAGTCTGAAATATAGGGTAACAGAAGTAAAGTAAGAGTTAAAGCACACAGAGCAGAGTCTGATTGGTGGGAGAGAAAATCACCAAGCTGAGCAATAAAGACAGAATTAAGTCTGACAGCGTGGGAAAATTGAAGTGACACCCAAGAATGCAGGCAGATGAGTGAATACAGATCTTCCTTATTGAATATATAATTTTCAAACTTTATCTGATTGAAGTGCAGACTTTCAGCCTTAATGCAAAGGGCTTTTGCAAAAAACACAATATATGCATCCTTTTAGAAATTATAGGCGTTTTATACAAGTATTAGTGATTTACAGTGCAAATAGATAACAATAAGTGCAAGAGTGACTCAAGAGTTTCTCATGGCAAACAACTGGATATTCTTCAATGGCCAAGTTAATCACCTGATCTTAATCCAACTGGACATGCCTTTCAGTGATTAGATGCAACATGAATGCAGAAACCCCCACAAGTGGCAACAAGTGAGGAATTACAGAATTTTATATTGTGAGTCTTTGATTTCAGATTCGGAAGGAATTTTCCACCATGTGATGAAAATAATTGTTTATATTTAGAGATGTAATTATGTTAGTTAGTTCGTTTACTTCGGAGTCTCTGAAAATGTTTGTAATTCGTAAAGAGCCGAGGCAAAAGTTTTGATTGTTTGTACAGAGGAAAAACTACAAAAATTGTGTCTTTGTTGAAAAAATGATGGGTCTAATTGTATTCATGCTTTCCTTACAAAATGTTTGATATCAAATGCACATAGGCAAGAGACATGTGCCCCAAACATGTCACAGGAACATCTAGCAAATTACAGAGGAAAGCAGATGATCATAGAAATTTGTCCATGTCATTTCATACAGTAGAAGTATGAAACAAAGAGAAAACATCAGCATCTAAATAAGGTGTCAGGTCACTGCTAGGTTTGAAACTATGAGGTGCCGTAAGGGACATTATTACTGAAACGCTCTCACACACACACACAACTGAAACGCTCTCACACACACAACTGAAACGCTCTCACACACACAACTGAAACGCTCTCACACACACAACTGAAACGCTCTCACACACACTACTGAAACGCTCTCACACACACTACTGAAACGCTCTCACACACACTACTGAAATTTTAGCTCTCACACACACTACTGAAATTTTAGCTCTCACACACACACTACTGAAATGCACTCACGCACTCCACTGAAACCAGAGGCATTTCCACTGAACGGGAAGTTGTTTCCTGACAAGGAAACTGATGGAAAAAGTGGTATATTTCAAAACACTACAAGAATGTCTACTCGGCAACCTGCTACAGCAGTCCCCAACCTTTTTTGCGCCATGTAAACGATATAAAAATAGAAAAACGATAAATACCATGAAAACCATAAATTTCAAACTCAAGCCTCAACTCTCGCGACCCGGTACCAAACGACTCACAGACCGGTACTGGTCCAGGACCTGGGGGTTGGGGACGGCTTGTAGCCTAAGTGAAGCAGCCGCATTACTTAACAATATTTTAGCTTCCTTGAATCAAGGAATGGATTCGAGGTGCAACAGGGAATTCGGCAAGTATGTCTTGTTTCCCCTAAGCTTTTTATATTGGCAACTCAGTTGTTAACACTATTAATCAAAAATTCTAACGACATACAAGGAATATCAATTTTTAAAGACTTCAAAATAAGTCAATTCACAGATGATACATCTATTTTTTTGAAAGATAAACTAAAGCTTCTCGTTTATCTCTCAGTATCAAAAAATGTGAACTTCTCCCGATTCATACAAGCTCTGACTCCTCAATAACTTTGGTTAGAGTTGAATCTAAAGTTAAATATATAGGGCTGATAATATCTAAAAAACCCAATTAGCAGAAAAGACACCAATATTTCTAACTGTATCATGGAGATGAAGAAATATATTGTTAAGTAATGCAGCTGTCTCACTAAGGTCCAGAATCGATTCGTTCCACGATTCAATTCAATTCGATTTGATTCTGGGAAATTTTGACAGTCAGAAATATTATAATTCAGATCAGTACATTTACATATTTTTGTATCTAAAAAAAGGAAGCTGACACACACAAGACTTTATCACAGGTGTGAGCATCACAGCAGATGCCTTTGTGTCAAAGTAGCTGAAGATAAAACACAGAAAAACATGAAGGTGATTTTTCCTGGCCTGGGATTTTATAAAAAATATTCTGCAGTAGGCCTATCAAAAACAAAAGAAAACCATTAATCAACATATGAACATATGAACTCTGAAGTTACAGAGGTTTTATTAGAGACACGGCTAACGTTTTGCATTTTGCATGATTTTAAAAAGTTTAAATTTGTTCAGTATTGAACGGCAGAAATTAGGTTTTCTTTTCGGAAGTATGTAGGAAAACGAAAAGAGAAGACAGTGGCCGACTGCGCTGTAAACAACGGTAGACTTGTGCGTAACAAGCAAGCGAATAATGCAGAAGACAGATTTTTAGATGGGAAACTGTTCTTGAAGTACAGAGAGAGAAGGAGAGAGAGAGAGAGAGAGAGCTGTGCATGACTTGTGGTTTTATCGTGGTGGAAGCAAAACAGTAAATGTCAGAGGGAATTCATGACGATGTTTATGTGAAGCACAGTTTGGATCTTCTTTTGCTGCTGGTTCAGTCAATATTGTTTGGAGAGAGATAAAACTACAGCTTTAGAATCGGCGCAAAAACGGCGTGAAAACAAAGCGCGGACCTGCCGACAGATCAGATTCAGCGAGCTGTCGGCTTTCAGCCCCGACCGTGTCCGTGCTGTCGGGTGAGAAAGGCGACACTGATTCTGATCCGCGGGTCCACGCTGTGTGTTTACGTCTGTTGTTTGGTAAGTGTGGAAATTTTGTGAGGTTTCACCTGAGATTCTGGCATTTCGGGCAAAATAAATTTATATTTAAAAAATCGATTGAGGATTTTAATGATTTCACGTTATCCAAACCAGAATCAATTTTAATCGATAAATCGATTATAAAAACCCACCCCTAACTAGCAGGTTGCTGAGTATACATCTGTGTAGTGGTTTGTTTGAAATCTAACACTTTTTCCTTCAGTTTCCTTGTCAAGAATTAACTTCCTGTTCAACTGAAATGCCTTGGTTTTTCAGTAGTGTGTGTGACAGCGTTTCAGTAGTGTGTGTGAGAGCGTTTCAGTTGTGTGTGACAGCGTTTCAGTAATGTCCCTTACGGCAGCGGTCCCCAACCCCCGGGCCTCGGACCGGTACGTGAGTCGTTTGGTACCGGCCGCGAGAGTTGAGGCTCAGGTCTGAAATTTATGGTTTTCACGGTTTTTATTGATTTTCAGCGTTATTTTGTTATCGTTTTTATCGTTAACTTTTTTCCTGGGTCTTTTCACATGTGTTATGAATAAATCTTCTTTTTCGGTACCGGTACTAGTTTTATTTTGTTGTATTTATCCGCGACACCTTAAAGGCCGGTCCCTGAAAATATTGTCGGGCATAAACCGGTCCGTGGCGCAAAAACGGTTGGGGGCCGCTGCCTTACGGCACCTCATGTCACGGCTGCCGAGGCAAGCCGTGTGGAGTTGGGAGAAGGACCCAAGATGCAGGCAGTGGATGAGATGCTGGTGAGGTTTATTTACAGAGATGTAGTGGCAAACAAGCAGTGGGGCATAACAAATAACTGAAGACACCTAAACTGGGAGAACTAAAAAATAACAGACCTGGGAGCATACGGGATGAGAAGCAGAGAGCCGCAGACGAGGAACGGGACACCGAGTAATACAGACAAACCAGCAACAGGCAGGAGAACACACAGGGGTTAAATACACACACCAGTAATCAGGGGATGAGAGACAGGAGGGCAACACAGCTGGGAGGAATCGCAGCTGACGGGACAGGGGAAATGTAAACTGAACACACTCACATCAGACAGAGACCTTCACAATAAAGCAGGAAACTCAAACACGGGGAACCAACCAAGACACAGAACTAAACAGACAGCTTCACAAACAGACGGGTTGACACCATAGACAGACAGAGACACAGACGCAGACTCAAAGGCAGACCGAAGATAACACATAGAACTCAAACAATAATAATCATCATCATAATAAACTAGAAAATTATAATAAACTAAAAGCGCTGGGTCACCGACCCAGGACCATGACACCTCATATGAAACATCCCACCAATCCCAACAGAGATTTACCCGTCTGGGAACATAACTCCAGGCTAAATGACTGAGGATTTGCCCCGTCATATATATAGAAGCATGTCAGTACAATGGCACAGAATGAAGAAAGAGAGAAAACATGTGCAGAAGGTTTTTAATCAGCGTTTCAAACTGAGTGTCTGATGACAAGGAAAACTACTATAGTTTCCTAGCTTAAATCATAAAATTGTAATATATATCTATATATATCTATATCTATATATATCTATCTATATCTATATATATATATATATATATATATATATATATATATATATATATCCATCCATCCATCCATCCATCCATCCATTCGCTTCCGCTTATCCTTTTCAGGGTCGCGGGGGGCGCTGGAGCCTATCCCAGCTGTCATAGGGCGAGAGGCAGGGTACACCCTGGACAGGTCGCCAGTCTGTCGCAGGGCTAACACATAGAGACAGACAACCATTCACACTCACATTCACTCGCACATTCACACCTAGTGGCAATTTGGATTATCCAATTAACCTATCCCCACAATATATATATATATATATATATATATATATATATATATATATATATATATATATATTGTGATGGCATGCCACACATGGTAAGCTCCACACCTCATCACCCGTTGATTCATTTAGTTTAATTTACAGTCACTACTTTATTAAATGTATTCATTTTTCCATCACACCTTCCAATGTTTATATGGCGTGCACACATATTAACCTTGCAAGGTCAAAGTTCTGTTTTATGTTATATTAATACATCTTTCTTTGTTTGAGTTACCTGGGGGTTGGTGTCTCCTCCTGTCTGGCAAAAGGTGTGGCAAAGGGCTGGGAGACCTGAAGTACTGCTGACAGCCTAATTGGATTGCACCACATGCTTCATTGCCTGGGGGGTGTTTCATGTTTGTTTAAATGTTTTGTATTAGTTGGTTATATGGCAGCCATCTTGTTTTCCCCCGTGTGTGTCATTTGGTTTAGCTAAACCAGTATTTAAGTCCCCCTGTGTGTCATTTCAGCAGGTCAGTTTACCATATGTTTGTTTGAGGTTTTGTTAATTATTATCTTGAGTTTAGTCTGTTGAGTTGACCTCTTTTATTGGTCTGCCTGTTTAAGTTTTGGCTTTGTTAAATATATTTTCATATTTTTGGGTCAATAAAACCCGTTTTTTGAATTAAAACTAGTGATGGGCAGATGAAGCCCCATGAAGCACTGAAGCTTTTCATCCAATTGGTTCACCCCAACGCGAAGCTTCATTTGCTCTAGCAGGACACCTACTGGACGTAAAAATAATAGCTGGCATGAATTTGAAGAGTGTGGCCTTTTGCACACAGCCTGTAAATGTCAACAACAAAAGGAGTGTGTAAAACATGTATATTGTAGTGATGGCAGTATACTGTGTATATTTATAGTGGCAGTATGGGAAATGATTATTTGGAAATGCTTGAAATGGAAATGATCATTTACTGTGAGGTGAGGTGTGGTTGGGGTGTGGACAGTAGTTGTGCTTTTGTAACGCTGAGGTATGGACAGCTACACAGTCCTGCCTGTTCACATTTTATTCTGTAAAAACTAAATTTTCACTGCTTTTACGACCTTTTTAGTGGGGAGAACATAGCTAGGATTTAATGATTTAACAAGTCTTTTGAATCCTTTGTCCTCCACAATGCTAAATGGCTGTGAGTCCTCAATCACCATGCTGACCAGGTCTTCATCTATTTGAGATTGTTCTCCTGAGGAAAGACAATAAAGACAAAGCACAAATATAAATATCACACACGTAACTTATTACAGTTGTATAATATTGTTATATCATTTAGTAACATTACTGCATCCTATATTATCATTGCATTTGATGGCTCACCTGGTCTTGCTCCACAATCGGTGTTCCCCTTATTCTCATGCAAAGCTCTGTAGTGCCTAAGCATGGATGAGGTGTTGTTGTTATATCCCAGCTCCCTGGCACATAGCAAACACTTCACCTTGTACAAAAGTAAAGACAGCTTAACATAAATTGTATTGCACCATCAGTATCATGAAAATACATCTTCTGTAGAAATTTACATACCTTGTTGGGAGGAATAAGATCAAAATGTTCCCTCACAGGGGAGGACATCCTCCTCTTCTTAGCTGGCTCCATTCTCTCCAGACTTTCTCTCCTCGCTCTCATAAACCTCCAAACGGTCTCCAAACTCACACTAACCGCAACTCTCCATCAAACACCCACATTTTTGAATGAAGTCTGAGGGGTTTATATCGCTGTCATATCTCGCGGCAAAGTTCGAACCACTTCATGAACCAGTCACGTGGTACAGCCGGGCAGCGAGGCTTCGGACGTCATCATTTTCAGCTCCTCCCATAAATGAAGCAAGCCTCGATACGCGCTTCGCGGAAACGCCCCCTCCATTACTCGACACACGCTCCGAAGCCTATACAGAACGTCCCATCACTAATTAAAACCACCGGTGTCCTTTATGCTTTACTGCTTGGTCCCTGACAATTGGTGGCAGCGGTGGGATCATCCAGTATTGGACACAGGTCTTTTTTCTTTTTTTCTTTCTTCTGTTTTTCCCCATGAGGAGGAAGAATGCATCGTGGTGGCAAGAATGAAAAGAAAAAGGGATCTGCTCAGCAAACCTGCAAAGAGGAGGAAAATGGAGCCTCAGGAGTCACTGAAGTTGTGGAGAGAGTTGAAAAGGAGCCTACTTTGTCTGATCTAGTCAATATGCTACATGCTCACATGGAACAACAGGACATCCGGGATGCAAAACAGAGTGAGTTAAATGCACGACAAGAACAGCGATTTAAAGCCTTTCAACATCAGTTTAGACTTTTGCAGTCAGAAATCCAAGTCAGAACATCACCATCAGATTCTGCAGAAGCTCGCTCTGAATCATTAGAGTTTGATATTCATCCTTCTTCCTCTGTTCAGCAGGCCCAGGCTGAACCAGTTATGACTAATTCCAATCCAGCCATTTCACCAGCATTTCAGTTTCCCCTACAAATAGAGGGCAGATTGGAAAGATTAACTGAAGCTGATGATATTGAACATTTCCTGATCACATTTGAACGTATGGCTACAGCTTATCGATGGCAGAAGTCAGATTGGGTTTTTCATTTGATACCCTTGCTTACTGGTAAAGCTAGAGGTGCCTATGTTCACATGGACATTGATGATTCATTAGACTATGATAAAGTGAAATCAGCTATTCTGTCAAAATATGACATTAACCCTGAAACATATAGGCAAAGATTCAGATCCCTGGACGTTCAACCAGATGAAAGCCCTCGTGAGCTATATGCGAGACTGAAGGAGCTTTATGGGAAATGGATCCAGCCAAAGGGTAAAACTATTCATGACATTGGTGAAACTATAATCTTGGAGCAGTTTCTCAGAATGTTATCTCCTGAGCTTCAGGTTTGGATCAGAGAACACAACCCTGGTTCAGCAATGGAAGCGGCTCGGTTAGCTGATGTTTTTGTTGCTGCCAGAAAGAAGGGGCAAGCATGGAGCCATAATGCATGGAAGGTATCGAGGGACACCCGGAAGATACCTCAGCAAAACCATCTGGATTCAGCAAATACAAGCACCAGTAAGAGCTCTCAGTCTACCACTAGACCACCAAAGGCCTCTGGTAAGAAGCTCATTTGTTATCTTTGTGGATTAGAGGGCCATACAAAACCTATGTGCCCAAGAAATTCTGCTAAAATGGTGCAAATGTGTTTTGCTCCTCGTTCTAATGCTGATCCTGAGCAGGAGAGTGACAAATCCATCAAAATGAGCCAGATTGAAGTGAATGGGGTTCTACTCAATGCCCTTCTTGACTCTGGCAGTTCTCGGTCTCTTATTCACTCAGATTTTGCCCCACCTAATATTGTTCGCACCAGTGATACAATTTCAATCTGTTGTGTCCATGGAGATGAGAAAAGATATCCGACAGCTGACATCTACATTAAAGTTCAGGACCAGATGTATCTGCTGAATGTGGGTGTTGTGAACAGTTTGCCTTACTCTGCCGTGTTAGGGCGTGACCTTCCTGTGCTTTTTGATTTGTTGGCGTCTGAGCAGACTGAGGAGTGCAATGTAGCTGTTACCAGAGCTCAGGCTAAGCAAGTCAGTACCCACTCTGAGACCCTGAGTGCCCTGCCTTTTTTTAATGAGGAGTTTGAGACAACTGTGGTGAAGCCACGGAAGACCCGCAGACAAAGAAGGCAGGAGAAATTCAAATTTTCACCTGTGGATACACTAACAGACGCTGAGCCAACACCGTCACCCCTAGGGTTTAATATTCCAACTGAAATTGCTGAACTCCAAAAATCTGATCAATCTTTAATATCTCTTTTCCGGAAGGCCAAAGAAAAGGAACCTGGAGTGGAGCAGGTTAACAGTGAGTACATCTTGCAAAATGACATTCTCTATCGTCAGCAGGGGTCGGTGCTGCAGCTGGTGGTTCCCCAGAAGGTTAGAAACGCCATTCTCACCTTAGGGCATTCTATTCCGTGGGCTGGCCACCTTGGTAAACACAAGACCACAGCTCGCATCAAACATCATTTCTACTGGCCTGGTCTTAGCAAAGATGTGGCTCAGTTTTGTAAAAGTTGCCCACAGTGTCAGATAACATCTGCTAAAATCCCCCATAGAGCTCCACTCCAACCTCTCCCTGTCATCGGCACTCCTTTTGAGCGTCTTGGAATGGATATTGTAGGGCCTGTTGAGAGGAGCAAAGCAGGAAATCGTTACATGCTTGTTGTAACAGATTATGCCACAAAATATCCTGAGGTGTTCCCTTTAAAATCTATAAAGGCCAAGCCCATTGCATTTTGTTTAGTGCAGTTCTTTGCAAGAGTTGGGTTTCCACGAGAAATACTAACTGATCAAGGCACTAACTTCATGTCTACTCTGTTAAAGCAAGTTTATCAGTTGTTGGGCATCCGGAGTCTGAGAACTTCACCATACCACCCTCAAACTGATGGGCTGACAGAACGGTTTAACCAGACATTGAAACAGATGCTCAGGAAGTTTGTCAACGACAGTGGTAACGATTGGGATCAATGGCTGCCATATCTACTCTTTGCTTATAGAGAAGTCCCCCAAGCCTCCACAGGTTTTTCACCTTTTGAGCTGTTGTATGGTTATGAGGTTCGTGGCCCTCTAACTCTGTTAAAGGAGATTTGGGAGGGAGACAAGGTGGAGGGGGGATCCAAGAACATTTTGTCTTATGTCATTCAGATGAGAGAACGGTTGGAGAAAATGGGTGAACTTGCTCAATCACATATGGTGGAGGCCCAGCAGCAGCAGAAGTCTTGGTATGATAAATCTGCTTGACTTCCGGCATGATGGCGCCTGTGTTTGGCTTCGCCGCTGCCGGGTGTAGTTGGTCTCGCTCTATTGTCGTGTTTTTTCTTTCTACTCTGCTGTTTTTTAACTGTTTTAATGATGTACTGGCTGCCTTGGTCTACGATCGTCTGACGCTGTTATCCATCCGTTCGTCAATGACGGCCAAAGATGTTTTTTCTCCTTCCTTTTGTGGGACTTTCCATTCTCCACACTTTTCTCCGCACTCCTTTGGTACCTTCCACCCTCTGCCTGTGACTGGATCTTCGGCCAGCGCTTTCAGCGTTCCCCGTAGACTACGGAGAAGAAGAGGAAAGAGATCGGGCATCCAGGTGAAGCTTAGGCTCCTCTGGCGGCGGGGACGAATTGGAAAGCGATGTCGGGCGTTTTCCGTTGCCTACGCACATGACAGCTATATGGAGAGGAATCTGTCTCCCAAGGCCCTACTTGGATATAGGGGGCCCGGCTCTCCAAGGCCGTGTTATCTCAGAAGGGTTCATCCAGACTCTCCTGCCGACTGGCTTTTCATCCCCTCGGTGAGTGGAATATATGAACGTGAAGGGTCTGATCCCGAGAATTTACGCCCTTTAATTCGAGAAACTCTAGCTTCTTCCAACAACAATGTTTTCACCCCGCTGTCTATGGCGCTCTTTAATGCCCGATCTTTGACGAATAAATCGTTTGTGCTTAACGATTTTATTGTTTCTAAAAATCTGGACTTCCTGTTCTTGACTGAGACCTGGCAACGGGGGTCGGATTATTCGTCTACTATTGAAATGTGCCCAAATGGCTTCTCTGTCATTAGCCAGCCTCGAGGATCTGGTCGTGGAGGAGGCCTCGCGGTGGCATATCGGAGCCGTTTTAACTGCCGTTCAGTGAAAGTTGGACACTTTCTGTCTTTTGAACTGCAGCTCATCAAAATTGGAAAGAAGGATCCTTTTTACTGTGCGTTGGTCTATCGCCCTCCTGGCCCAAACAACTCGTTTTTAGCCGAGTTTAGTGATTTTCTGTCCTCTACTATGAGGTTGTCTAAATTGCTTCTTGTGGGAGATTTTAATATACATATTGATGATGAGTCCGACCTCTTTGCTAGGAGTTTTACCAGTATCATGGACTCTTTTCATTTTATCCAACATGTATCTGGCCCCACACATAACAAAGGCCATACACTGGACCTTGTTTTTTCTTTGGGTCTGAATATTGATTATATCTGTTCTAAGGACATTTTTATTTCTGACCATTATTGTGTCTTTTTTAATATGTCTTTTTATGAGCCTATGTCTCCTGTTCATTGGACAGTTATTTCCCGCACTTTAGACTCCTCCACAGCACAGAAGTTCTCTGATGTTTTTAATTTAACATTATCCCCACAAAACGATGTTGATTTTTCTATAGATCTATTCAATTATCATTGTCTTTCGATCTTAGATGAAATCTGTCCGATTAAAATGAGACCTGTGCCTGTTTCCAAGTCTGTACCCTGGTTAAATGACAACATTCGTCTTATAAAACGTAATTGTCGTAAAACTGAGCGGTTATGGAGGAAAACTCACTTAAATGTTCATCTCCTCTATTTAAAGGATCTTTTAGCCTCCTTTAACAATGCTATTAGAGTTGCGAGGGCTGCTTACTTTTCTCAGTTGGTTGCAAGGAGCAGAGGTAATCCTAAAGTTTTATTTGATACTATTACTAATATTATTACTCCTGCTCCACCTGCTGCTATTATTTCTTCTGTTGAAGATTGTGAAACTTTTCTTGCTTTCTTTTTAGAAAAAATTAGCAACATAAGGAAAAACCTGTCTTTTTCAGCGTCTGCGCTGTCTGTTCCCACGCCAGCTCGGCCTGTTGTTTTAGAAGGTTTTTCACCTGTTTCACTACCAGAGCTGGGAAAAATAGTTAGTGCAACAAAATTATCCTCTTGCTCTCTTGATTTTTTACCTGCATCATTATTTAAAAATGTCTTTTACTCTACTGGTCCCTGTATTCTTACTATAATTAATACCTCCTTGGCCTCGGGCATAGTCCCTGCCTATTTTAAATCTGCTGTTATACATCCCTTGTTAAAAAAGCCTATGCTGGACCCATCTCTCACTAGCAATTATAGACCGATCTCAAAAATTCCGTTAATTGCTAAGATTCTAGAGAAGATCGTGGCTAAGCAGCTTACAGCAGTTTTAGATAAATATAGTATTTTCGACAAATTTCAATCTGGCTTTCGTAAAGTTCATTCCACTGAAACAGCCCTTCTTAGAGTTTCTAATGACATTTTGTTACAAAGCGATGCAGGTAAATGTTCTGTTCTCTTAATGTTGGATCTTACGTCGGCCTTTGATACTGTTGACCACTATATTTTACTTAACAGGCTGAAACACTGGGTTGGTGTCTCTGGGACTGCATTGAAATGGTTCTCCTCGTATCTCTCTGAACGATATTCTTCTGTGGCAGTTTCTAAGTATAGATCATCTTCTGTGTCCCTGTCTTTTGGTGTGCCACAAGGCTCTGTGCTAGGGCCATTACTGTTTTTAGTTTATTTACTCCCTCTTCAGCACATTTTGAGCCCTTTTGAGGATATTTGTTACCATTGTTATGCAGACGATATCCAACTCTATATATCTTTTAAACCGGAAGAGGCTTCTAAGCTGCGGCTTTTAAATGTGTGCTTGGAAACCATTAAAGGCTGGATGGCTGAAAACTTCCTCCAACTAAATGAAAGTAAAACCGAAGTCCTCTTATGTGCCCCAGATAGACATATACCCAGTATAATAAATGCTCTTGGTCCTCTTTCAACGTTTGTAAAACCATCTGTCAGGAACTTAGGGATTATCCTCGATCCTGCTCTTACGTTAGATAGTCATGTTAAATCTCTTGTTCGGTCTTGCTTTTATCATTTAAGAAATATTTCTAAATTGAGCTCTATTATATCCTATACCGAACTGGAGATTGTTATTCATGCTTTTATCTCTTCACGACTGGACTATTGCAATTCCCTGTTTACTTGTTTAAATAAAGGTTCTTTGGAGCGTCTGCAGATCGTTCAGAATGCTGCAGCAAGACTTTTGATGAAAGCTTCTAAATTTTCACATATAACACCGTTGCTCATGCAGTTACATTGGCTTCCTGTTGAATTTAGAGTCCAGTTTAAGATTTTGGTTTTAACTTTCAAGGCTCTTCAACAACAAGCACCACCATATATCATTGAACTTTTACAGCCCTATGCCCCTAGTAGGTCTCTGAGGTCGAGTAGTCAGGGCCTACTTGTCATTCAGTATACGAGACTGAAAACTAGGGGTGATAGAGCTTTTGCTACTGTGGCCGCCAGACTGTGGAATTCCCTTCCTCAGGACTTACGATCCGCTGATTCATTGATTACTTTTAAAAAACAGCTAAAAACACCTTTTTAAAACTGCCTTTTGCTAACTTTGTTTGTATTTTGTCTTTTTAATCTGTTATATCTTGTAAAGCACTTTGTGATCTCTATCTAGAAATGTGCTATATAAATAAAATTTTACTTACTTACTTACTCGTCAGCGTGCGTTTGAGCCAGGACAAAAGGTGCTCGTGCTCCTCCCCAGTGACAACAACAAATTGTTGGCAAAGTGGCAGGGGCCATTTGAAGTCATGAGGAAGCTGGGACCCACCACATATGAGGTGTCCACCCCAGGGCAGTTGCGCTCCAGCAAGGTCTTGCATATAAACCTTCTGAAGGAGTGGGTGGAGCGTATTGAACACAAGGCGGATGCAATGCTCATACGGCGAGTGCCTGAAGAAGATGAAGCAGATGAGCAATATCTACCACCTGCTGGCTCTCTAGATTATGATCTCAGCCATCTCCCAGAGGACAAGCAGCAGCAGGTGAGAGAAATGTGTAAATCAGCAGTCTTTCAAGAGAATCCAGGGAGAACTGACATTGTCGAACATGATATTGTGGTACGAGAAGGTGCCTCTGTGAGACGATTAAGTTACAGGATCCCAGAACGTCTGCTGCCTTCATTGAAGAAGGAAATCGATTTGATGCTATCTCTAGGGATCATTGAAAGATCTAAGAGTGAATGGTGCAACCCTGTGGTCTTGGTACCCAAAAAGGATGAGAGTATGAGGTTCTGCATTGATTTCAGGTACCTGAACTCCATATCCATGTTTGACTCCTACCCGACACCAAGAATTGATGATCTACTTGAACGTCTGGGAAAAGCAAGGTACCTGACCACAATAGATCTGTGTAAGGGTTACTGGCAGGTCCCACTCACTCAACGGTCCAGAGAGTTCACAGCATTCAGAACACCATGGGGGCTTTTCCAATTTACAGTCTTGCCATTTGGACTACATGGAGCTCCAGCAACTTTCCAACGGCTGATGGATCAGGTATTACATGACTGCTCTGACTTTGCTGCTGCTTACTTGGATGATATTGTTATCCACAGCAACACCTGGGAGGAGCATGTGGAACACCTGCGAACTGTTCTGGACCACCTGCACTCAGCTGGGTTGACGGTGAATCCGTCAA
The DNA here is from genome assembly GCF_057382275.1 of Copadichromis virginalis. NCBI lineage: Eukaryota > Metazoa > Chordata > Actinopteri > Cichliformes > Cichlidae > Copadichromis > Copadichromis virginalis. Next base: position 20,066,858 of record NC_140633.1, read on the forward strand.
AGTGTGTTTTCGCCGCTGCTGAGACAGAATACCTGGGCCATGTCATCGGCAAGGGGGTTATCAGGCCACAAGTCAGCAAAATCGAGGCCATGGAATCATCCCCCCTGCCCCAAACAAGGAAGCAGCTGAGATCCTTTTTGGGCATGGCAGGTTTCTACCGTCGTTTCATCCCTCAGTTCTCCAACAGGGCAGCTCTGCTCACAGACCTGACGGGATCACGTTCCCCCAATTACATCCAGTGGACAGAGGAGGCAGTGGCAGCGTTTCATGACATACAACAGTCACTAAGTAAGCAACCGGTTTTGTACAGTCCCAACTTTGATGAACCATTCATATTACAGACTGATGCTTCAGATCGGGGCCTGGGAGCTGTCCTCCTTCAGGAAACCATGGAAGGCCGCCATCCAGTGGCTTACATCAGCCGGAAACTGTTTCCACGGGAAGTTCGGTATTCCACAGTAGAGAAGGAGACCTTAGCGATCAAGTGGGCCCTGGACTCCTTCCGCTACTATCTACTGGGAAGAGACTTCACCTTGGAAACTGATCACAAAGCACTACAGTGGCTTGAGCAGATGAAGGACACAAATGGGCGAATTACCCGCTGGTACCTGGCCTTACAGCCATTCCGATTCACTGTCCACCACGTACCAGGCAAGGAGAACCTTACTGCTGACTATCTCTCTCGCTGTTCCAGCGAGAGCTCTGAAGAGGGGAGGTGTGTGATGGCATGCCACACATGGTAAGCTCCACACCTCATCACCCGTTGATTCACTTTAGTTTAATTTACAGTCACTACTTTAAAATATTCTATTTATTGTTCAATATCGTTTCTTTATTAAATGTATTCATTTTTCCATCACACCTTCCAATGTTTATATGGCGTGCACACATATTAACCTTGCAAGGTCAAAGTTCTGTTTTATGTTATATTAATACATCTTTCTTTGTTTGAGTTACCTGGGGGTTGGTGTCTCCTCCTGTCTGGCAAAAGGTGTGGCAAAGGGCTGGGAGACCTGAAGTACTGCTGACAGCCTAATTGGATTGCACCACATGCTTCATTGCCTGGGGGGTGTTTCATGTTTGTTTAAATGTTTTGTATTAGTTGGTTATATGGCAGCCATCTTGTTTTCCCCCGTGTGTGTCATTTGGTTTAGCTAAACCAGTATTTAAGTCCCCCTGTGTGTCATTTCAGCAGGTCAGTTTACCATATGTTTGTTTGAGGTTTTGTTAATTACCGTAATTGTCGGGCTATAAGCCGCTACTTTTTCCACAAGCTTTGAACCCTGCGGCTTTTAGTCAGGTGCGGCTTTTCTATGGATTGTCCCTGATTTTTGTGATATCGTAAGACGATTTGTTTTGTTTGTTCCGCTGTTGTACGGCACTACGTTGCCTGGCGGAAGGGCATGTGATCAGACACACAGTATCGGTGTTCAAGAGTGGTATGTTGGTCACATGTCCATCCGCCAGGCAACATAGTGCCGTACAAGTAGCACGAAAAACAAACTTCAAAGTAGCGCTACGCGTTCAGCGGGAGTCGTGGATGGTGTGCAGCAATAAACTTGCGAAAAGCAAGTTATGCTCAACTCCACCGGTGGAATCTGACAGCGTGGAAAAGTGTGAAAACATCCATCCATCCACCTGAGCCTAAAAGGTAGTCTGAATCTATTTTTCTGGTGTGCTGTAGGTTATTGTTATGTACTACATTTGTTACTCGTTTATGAAGCACAGCACATGTTTCGTACTTGTAATTACCGCTACTTGTACATATACCTAAAAAGTTGTGCAAATATGTACCCATAACTTATTTTTCAAAATATTAATAAAAGTGATGTGTCTCCAAACAGCCATCTCTTTCCTGACAATTTGCTTTGTGCATATTCTCTTACATATGATAAGTCAACATTGAAACACCTGCGGCTTTTAGTCAGGTGCGGCTAATGTATGTACAAAACAGGATTTTCCCCTGATTTTAGCTTGTGCGGCTAATATTCAGGTGCGCTTTGTAGTCCGGGAAATACGGTATTATCTTGAGTTTAGTCTGTTGAGTTGACCTCTTTTATTGGTCTGCCTGTTTAAGTTTTGGCTTTGTTAAATATATTTTCATATTTTTGGGTCAATAAAACCCGTTTTTTTTAATTAAAACCACCGGTGTCCTTTATGCTTTACTGCTTGGTCCCTGACATATATACAGTGGGGCAAAAAAGTATTTAGTCAGCCACCGATTGTGCAAGTTCCCCCACTTAAAATGATGACAGAGGTCAGTAATTTGCACCAGAGGTACACTTCAACTGTGAGAGACAGAATGTGAAAAAAAAATATCCATGAATCCACATGGTAGGATTTGTAAAGAATTTATTCGTAAATCAGGGTGGAAAATAAGTATTTGGTCACCTCAAACAAGGAAAATCTCTGGCTCTCACAGACCTGTAACGTCTTCTGTAAGAAGCTCTTCTGTCCCCCACTCGTTACCTGTATGAATGGCACCTGTTTGAACTCATCATCTGTATAAAAGACACCTGTCCACAGCCTCAAACAGTCAGACTCCAAACTCCGCCATGGCCAAGACCAAAGAGCTTTCGAAGGACACCAGGAAAAGTATTGTAGACCTGCACCAGACTGGGAAGAGTGAATCTACAATAGGCAAGCAGCTTGGTGTGAAAAAATCAACTGTGGGAGCAATCATCAGAAAATGGAAGACATACAAGACCACTGATAATCTCAACTGGGGCTCCACGCAAGATCTCATCCCGTGGGGTCAAAATGATCATGAGAACGGTGAGCAAAGATCCCAGAACCACACGGGGGGACCTGGTGAATGACCTGCAGAGAGCTGGGACCAAAGTAACAAAGGTCACCATCAGTAACACACTACAACGGCAGGGAATCAAATCCCGCAGTGCCAGACGTGTTCCGCTGCTGAAGCCAGTGCATGTCCAGGCCCGTCTGAAGTTTGCCAGAGAGCACATGGATGATACAGCAGAGGATTGGGAGAATGTCATGTGGTCAGATGAAACCAAAGTAGAACTTTTTGGTCTCAACTCGTCGTGTTTGGAGGACAAAGAATACTGAGTTGCATCCCAAGAACACCATACCTACTGTGAAGCATGGGGGTGGAAACATCATGCTATGGGGCTGTTTTTCTGCCAAGGGGACAGGACGACTGATCCGTGTTAAGGACAGAATGAATGGGGCCATGTATCGTGAGATTTTGAGCCAAAACCTCCTTCCATCAGTGAGAACTTTGAAGATGAAACGAGGCTGGATCTTCCAACATGACAATGATCCAAAACACACCGCCCGGGCAACAAAGGAGTGGCTCCGTAAGAAGCATTTGAAAGTCCTGGAGTGGCCTAGCCAGTCTCCAGACCTCAACCCCATAGAAAATCTGTGGCGGGAGTTGAAAGTCCGTGTTGCTCGGCGACAGCCCCAAAACATCACTGCTCTCGAGAAGATCTGCATGGAGGAATGGGCCAAAATACCAGCTACTGTGTGTGCAAACCTGGTAAAGACCTATAGTAAACATTTGACCTCTGTTATTGCCAACAAAGGTTATGTTACAAAGTATTGAGTTGTATTTTTGTTATTGACCAAATACTTATTTTCCACCCTGATTTACGAATAAATTCTTTACAAATCCTACCATGTGGATTCATGGATTTTTTTTTTTTTTTTTTTTTTTTTTTTTTTTTTTTCACATTCTGTCTCTCACAGTTGAAGTGTACCTCTGGTGCAAATTACTGACCTCTGTGCAAGTTCCCCCACTTAAAATGATGACAATCAGTGGCTGACTAAATACTTTTTTGCCCCACTGTATACTGCGATAACAGTGATTGTGCCTCATGTGAGCATTAATCCTGTTTTTCACTTAAAAACAATAAGAATAAATTCTTCACCTAATTTTGTTTACCTAATTTAGTTTACTTTTGTAGAAAAAAACAAACAAAAAAACCCCACCCATGCTGTCATTTGACCATCATTATGCACTTAGACCTTATTCTTAGAATACAAGATACAAAGTACCTATTCAGCCAAAACGGTGTGCTTTTGACAATTCGATTATTGTCTATTATTATCTGTTATTGTGCACTTATTCTGGTATTTAGCAATAGGAGAGAATTACAAAGTTTAAAAAAATAAATAATAATAAATAAATATCCTTTGCAGGACCAGGTGGTACAAATAATGCAACCTCAGATAAACAATAAATACTGCAGTATGTACAGTAAATAAATAAGTTCTTCCTGTTTCCCTCCTTAAGAGGGGCAAAAATAGCAGCTAGGTGCTGATAATCAAATTCACTTGAATTACTGGTCATCAGGACGTGAGCTCCTCTGTAAAAGCAGAAGTTTTGTTAGCATTCATGTGGCCATTAACACAATGCCATGTGCCCATCAATCTGGGAAGAGTTTTAAGGCCATTTCAAAACATTTTGAAGTCCAACGTTCAAGAGTGAGAAGCTGGGAAACATTCAAGAGAGCTGCCAATCTTCCCAGGAGTGGACATCACAATAAATTCACCCCAAGGTCAGACTGTGCAATGCTGAAAGAAACTCTACACAAGAGCGACATCTCAGACTCTACAGGACTCAGTTAGTATGTTAAAAGTTAACGTTTATGATGGTACAAAAAAGATTGCACAACTAGTGACTATGTTAACTGTAGAGCAAAGGAAAAGAGGCTGTTATAGATGTTATGTCTGTGTACTGCAGATGTTGGAGTGATTAATGGGTTAATAAAAAACTGAACAAAAGAAGACTTTCTTTTCTAATATCTATGCAAGAATTAAGTGTTTACATCTGACACATCTCTTGCGCTAGTTTGCTCCTATGGTTCATATCAGATTGTTGGGATATTTAGGATGGAGGACTTGATTAAATGTGTTTCACACTTAGTTTGGTGTCTCTAATGAGATAAAATGAGTTAATAAGTCAGCTTTAGCGGTGGATTTGTTTGCATTCTCAGACTATCCATAAGCTCATTGTGTCCTCCGTTTCCTGCCTTCATGCTAAACTAAGCCAATTGGTCGACTTTATCACACTTGTCATCTAAAATCAAATGAACACTATCATCATCTTAAGCAAACAGTTGCTACCCTATTCCCACAGCGGGAGCCCAAAATGAATCCATCCGTCTTTATCAGTTCTAACTGCCCATCTGAGACCTTCGTTGTGACGCTACTTTAAAGTCAGTTGCTGGGATCCATTTCATGAAGTTTGACAGGGAGTGCAGTGAAGTTCTTCCAAAGGATCATATTGGATCTTGGATGACCCAGAGAAATTCCAGTCCAGTTGGTTGCTCTGGCACTAATGATTAACAGTCCACTAGTGACGATGGGGAGTGCCTGGTTTGACCTTTCCACATGGCTGTATTTGCAGCAGAAGTAAGTACCAGGCTTTACCATCATGATAGCCTTGCTGTGCCCAGACAGCTGCACCTTTATCCCCTTGGCCTCAGCAGCTGAGGTGGAGGCCTCAGTCCAGAGAGTGCAGAGAGAGGGAGGTTTCAGCTAAATGCTGGGAAGAAGGAGCAAATACTGAGGGCACGTTAGGGCAGTCTTGGGCATCCTTTCAACTGGTCATATTTATTATATGCACAGTTATATGTTTAACTGGACCTCATGTCTCCAATTAAGTGAACTGAACTGAATTGATTGTTTTCCATGCCTGAATACTAAAGCATTATAAAGTAGAATCAGTTTAATTTACACACGAGCAGCAAAGAACATATCATTTTTAGTTATGCTCATATTTCATGGTTAAATCCCTTTAGTTCCCTCAAACACCACCTTTTAAAAAAAAAAATAAACAAATAAAAAGATGCCACATGTTTATTACAGTGACAATAATCCAATTTTTCCCAGTCTTTCTTCCAGTGTAGTACAATATGATCTTCTGTCTGACAAACTGCCTTCTGACTTCAATTTAACAGTACTAGTCCAAATAACATAACCTCCTGTTTGTCTCTGCTTCCCATTTCAAACATGTCTGGCATACATAAAACACTGCTGCTGTTTACTACAGTCGAAAGAAGTCTGAAAAATTACTGCTAAAATTTTAAATAATTGGTGGGAGAGACAGCAATTTCCACAAGCATATCTAAAACATGTAAACTCAGGTTAGAGCTCTCAGGATGCATCAGAGCCATCGTTCTTATTAAATGATTAATCTGCATTTAATAGGTTTGGAGGCTCAATTCCTTGTTGTGTTACTGAAGCTGTTCTTAAACAGTTTTCAGGGTGTGGCAGGATGCACTTTTACACTGGGGGAGGACACTGGGATTAGGGTTAGCTACCACCATGAAGTAGGTGGGGGGTGCTATGTTTGCAAATGTTTGACTTCTATGCTAGAGGGATTCCTGTTTGTATAAAAATTGGTCATTTTTAGCCTGTTGCTAGCAGGTTGCTGGGGATGTAAAATCTTTATTTAATTATTAAAATATTGATAAAATGTTGGTGTCATGAAAATGACTTTTTTAAGGTGCTGTAGGTGCACAAAGGTTAAAAACAGGTCATTTTAGCCCATTGCTAGGCAGCTGCTAACCAACGTGATCACGTCAGGTCACCTGTGAGTGATTGAATTAGTATGGCTGATCAATTTCTATAAGTAGTAAAAAGGCAAAAAGTGATATAAACCAGGCTGTTGTTTATATCCCAGTTGAACTGGTTGCCACAGCTACAAGAAATTGGGATTTGCTTCCAAACTTTAAGCTAAATGCTAAATGTACTTGTTTTCTAATCAATTTGAGCACTCAAACAGCTTTTTTCCTACAAACTTGGTTCACCAAGTTCACCTATTCATTCATGCTTAAGCACTTTTAACCGATTGTTCACAAACACACACAAACACTCTGTTGGATGCATCAGATGTAAACAACCCGCTCTATCTCCTGATCCTAAAGCTAAGACACAAACTGTTTCACCTTAGTATTAATACTTTCTAAAATCTACCAGTCACTGGTCAGCACTAAAGTAAAAGTACTGATGACTGAGTCAGAAGTGGTGAGGATGATTTCAATGAAAAATTAATGAATCACATGACTTACATGAGTGCTAAATTTAATGGGAAACTCTCAAATTGTTGTTGACATAACCACAATGTCATCCCCCTGGTGGTGCAAAGGACAGGTTTTGCACAAAGTCATTACAGCAAATCAATATTGTTTTAAAAGATTATCTCATGAGACAAATCCCTGTTAACTGAAGTGATGGGATAGCCAGCGATATGGCTGAACCCAACTGTGATAAACATGGTGGCTAAAACCATAGAGACAACACCCTCATAAACTGATTTAACACTTTGTTAAGCACCAAACTCTTTATGCCGTGCTACAAATAGAACACTAGAATCTTAGTGGAGCATTGCTGACGCATTTTCTCACTGGAGAGTGTCCAGGGACCACAGGGTCAGGAAAACCTGCCTCAGAGAGAAAGGGAGACGTCGAATGACAGAAGAAAGAGTGGGGAAGCGCCTGGGGGTGCGGGTGGGGGTGACGGAGGGGGCCGCGGTGTGGATTAGAGAGCATCAGAAAATAGTGCTAAAATTTTCTAAGAAAACAAGTGGGTGTCTGTCATTAGCAAGTCTGGATATTGTAGCCAACAAATGGGAGGGCTGGGAATGAATGTGGAGTCCCCCTGTGAGGGGAAATATGGGGAGGCAGGAACAGATGAGACATTTGAGTAGCAACAAATCTCACAGGACAAAAATCTTGAACATTTGACTCTTGGCATCTTTTCTATCATATATAGAAGGCTGCAGGAATATTGTGTCATTACTCAATAATATGCATATGCATTAGAGTGCAATGTTGTGGTAATGATGGATAACTGCGACAGAAAGAAAACAAACAATAGCAAGGAAAGATGAATAACTCTCTCCAAGGAGTGGAAAAGGGAGGAATGATATGATACGACTGTTCTGGGGAGAAGCAAAAATAATGAAAGAAGAGAGTGAAGCACGAGTGAATGAACACGTGAATCACACGGAGAGGATGTGAGCGAGTGAACAACTTCTGAGTGACCTTAAAAGGCCACATGGTTGAGCTGGGGACAAAATGAGCGAGTGAAATGGGGCCTCGGGTTTATCTCTGTGAAGCTCTGCTGTATTTATAGATCATCTCAAAAAAGAATCCCTGCCCCCTTGTAACCCCCCTCCCCCCACATCTATCATCCCTCCCCCATTTTCAATTAGCCCCTGTTGGGTGGAGTAAAGCAATCAGGAGTAAGTACAGCTCACCCAGAGCCTGCTCCTTCAGTCTGCCACAGACTCCACACAGGCACACACTCCTCAGACAGGAAGGTAAGAACCAACTCTGTTCAACTGCTCCACTCTCCATGTATTCACTTGTCCATTCTTCCGCCTATCCATTCTCCTCACTGGTTTTCATTCACCATGTCTTCCATTCTCCACCACACTGGCATCCTCCTATCTGCCTCCCCACCCACCTTCTCGTGTTCTCCCTTCTTCCACCTGCAGAGCATTGTCACTATTTAACTACCTCTTCCATCACCTCACTTTCCTTTCGGCCTGTTTCATGCAGACTGGATTCCTTATTTAGTAAAAAGCTCTTCCTTAAATCATCCAGTGATGGGTAGGCTAGTTATCTTGAACCTTTTCTGCTCCCTTCTCTTCAAAACGTAAACCTAACTTTACTACTATAAAACCAGCCACTTCCTAATAACTTCTGTTGCTTTTTATGGCTTTACAGTATTTTGGTGTTTTTAGATCACACTTTTTCTAAACTGTACAAAAACTGTGCTCTCTCTCATAGAAATACAAATGATTGATGCGGGGTTCAGATTTTTTAATTAGGTTTGCCTGAAGGGGGATCAGCAAATCAGATTAGATCAAGTTAAGATCAATTAATGTTTAATTCTGTGTAACACTTAGAAGGTTGCTATGTGACTGAAAAGGATATCCTTCAGGACTGTTAGGTCAGGAGAGTAGAACACTAAAGTGGGCTAGCATCTGTAAAGATGAGTAAAAGGCTGCGATTTTAAGCTTTTCTGCATCTTTTTTGGCGTTATGATGCGATCGCACAATTCCTTTTTGCAGTTTCACTCTAACTAAACGTTCTTAGACCTAAATATAAATGTTCCAGTGCATGCAGATAATGCCATACATGCAGAGATCTTATTAAAATACTGTAAAATAAGCAGTTCTCTACAAGACACCATGTTTAAACACAAGAACCTTTTAATAGTTCACTTTTCTGTAAACTGTCTGTAGCTCAGGTTGACTCCCAGATGGGGAGCATCAAAGAGACCCCAGAAGCTGGGAAACAGCTGCATGGCATGTCTGAATGGCTGGAGCTTTTATTTGCGGCAGTTCAGATTAGCCTTTTTTTATTTTTAGGAGTCAGATAAATCCTTATATAAGCTAGGTGAGTCATGGTGGGAGTGATAAACAATGAGGGAATGTGGGAGGGCGCTGAGAATGCTTAGAGCAGAAAGGACGGGCAGATTAAACGTCTCAGCTTCAGCAAGATAAAAGAAACTAACCTTTTGAGTGTGGGGAGCATCGCAAATCACTCACGGACCACTTAGGTGGGAATCTACGGTGATCAAATATAGATCACAGGGAAGAACAATAAGATTATAGGGATGACAGCAGAGAGCAGCTCAATTCAAACCAGAAATATGAATTTAAGCTTGGGGTTTCTGGAGGGGATTTTTGCAGGGTTTTTTCGTCTTGATCTGCTTTATTTGGTGAGAGCTTGGGTAGTATTTAATTCTGTCTTGGAGAATGGAACTTCATCAACCCTTTTTTTTTTTTGCCCTGCATCTTCTCTTTTACCCACAAAGAAATACTCAAATAAATCGCTTATGTTATCCTCGTTTAACCAAGAGTAGCGATATAGGCACAGGTGGGATAGCCAAGAGCTCAACAGGCAGACCACAAACAGCTGCAGATTGTGAACAGTCATTATTACGAGTGTCGTTTAAACCCACTTATGCACGGACGCGCACACACAGTGACAAGGGATACTGTGATCTGGCGCTGACAGCTGGAGGTGAGGTGATAAATGGGTCGGCGTATAGTGGCGTAGTGTGTGTTGGTATGCAACGGGGTAAAAGTTGACTGTCTCTAAGCAGGACTGATAGGAGTTATTTATATCCGCCTCATCGCTCACCTTCTCATCTGTCACAAAATGAAGGACGTCTGAGAGATGGGAGAGGAAGATGAAAGAGGGAAATGCATGGAAAACTCCCCAACTTGTAACGTGACAGGTCTACTAATGCGTCCTAGAAAACGCCATTAGTTTGAAGTTTGATTTCTAAGAAATGGCTCTCTGATGATTGCCAGCATCGCTCCAAGGATTAATTGGAGCAGGGAAGCAAAATGGCAAAAGTTTCTATGGTACTTAATATAAGCGTTCATATCCTGTATACATAATATTACCCTTAGGCTCTTTTGCTTCTTTCTCTCTCAGCTGAGCAGTGCTAGGTCAAAATGACAGAACGCTACGACTGCCACTACTGCAAAGAGTCCCTGTTTGGGAAGAAGTATGTTCTGCGAGAGGAAAATCCCTACTGTGTGAAATGTTATGAAAGCCTGTACTCCAACACCTGTGAGGAGTGCAAGAAGCCTATTGGCTGTAACACCAGGGTAAGAGATATAAAATGAAGAAATGCATAGATACAAGAACAAGTAGAGAACAAGAACAAGAGTACTGCTCTTTCTGCAGGATCTTTCCTACAAGGACCGTCACTGGCATGAGGAATGCTTTAAGTGCTTCCAGTGCAAGCGCTCCCTGGTGGACAAGCCCTTCTCTACCAAGGACGAGCAGCTCCTTTGCACCGAGTGCTACTCCAACGAGTATTCCTCCAAGTGCCATGAGTGCAAGAAAACCATCATGCCAGGTAGGAAGAAAACTGAAATAGATCAGCAGAGTAGCTAGAAAAATTAAAACCTTAATTTGTCACTCAATTTTAAATTGGATCATTGCATAAATAAAAAGTCTTCTGTCTCACTATATAGACTGGTTGGTGCAGATTATATTATATGAAAGTTGTAATGAGAATAAAATCCACTATTGTAGGCTGAGTTATAGCTGACTTTCTATGCTGGAAAAACAGAGCTGTAGCCCGGAGGGTGGGAAAGCACCTCAGAGGTCTGAAGGTTGCCTGTTCAGTTCAGGATCTCTGCAAAAATAAGGATAATGGGGAGTAACTTAACTAAAGCTAAAATTGAATTAAACCAAGTAATAGAACTAGATTGAGAAGTTTGAAACAGTACTGATATTGTTTGTGTTATTTTCCCAGTGGATGAACAAGAAGGTTTCCTCTTTTTTCATTTGATTAGCTGGGCACGATACATGCCCATTAGTCCTGTTTGCCCACATTGCTGTAGTACAGTTATAATAATATAGGGTATAAACACATTAATTTTGTCAGTACATTTACAGAAACCTGCTTTCTTTTCACTTTAATAGGTACAAATAAAGTAACAACTAATTACTAAGTATTTGTAACCTATTCCTATACACTTCAACCTGAGCAGTGATTGGTATGGAGCGACATGCGGCACATACTATAGAATAAAACCATACCTTGTTGGGCCTTTGGAGTACTAGAACATGTATACTATGTTGACCCAAAATTGAATTTAATCATTAGTTGTAAACTTACTATTTTCTGAAGGCTCCAGGAAGATGGAGCACAAGGGGAACAGCTGGCACGAGACCTGTTTCACCTGCAAGCGATGCCAGCAGCCTATTGGCACCAAGAGCTTCATCCCCAAGGACAACCAGAACTTCTGTGTGCCCTGCTATGAGAAGCAGTTTGCCATGCATTGTGTGCACTGCAAGAAGGTAGCACATCCACTGCTACATACAATGATATCGAGTAAAATGTACTTTCAAAGTAGCTCTCTATTTTCAGTCTCCATTTTCACACTACATGTTATTGTTGCATGTGTAACAGCACTAAAGTGTGGCAGTAACCCAGTTCCCTCTAAATAGCCCATCACCACTGGCGGGGTGACCTACCGTGACCAGCCCTGGCACAAGGACTGCTTCCTTTGCACTAGCTGCAAGCAGCAGCTGTCTGGACAGAGGTTTACCTCCAGAGACGACTTTGCCTACTGCCTCAACTGCTTCTGCAACCTTTATGCTAAGAAGTGTGCCTCGTGCACCACCCCCATTAGCGGTAATCTTTAATCACTGGGTCAACTGAATCTAATAAGGCTCATTTATAACAGGTTTGTCAGATGTATTGACTTCAATTTGATATTCTTAGGTCTTGGGGGCAGCAAGTATATCTCCTTTGAGGAGCGTCAGTGGCACAATGACTGCTTCAACTGTAAGAAGTGCTCCGTGTCCCTGGTCGGCCGTGGATTTCTCACCGAACGCGACGATATCCTGTGCCCAGAGTGCGGCAAAGACATCTAATTCAGCCCGAGTGATGACCGTTACATCTGACGGGATGACCACGTTATGATCAGGGAACGATGCAGAGTTGATAAATTCTATTTGAGCACAGTGCATGACATCTATAACATCGTTACTACAAAGCAATACTATGAATGTACATGAAATACAAGCTACTAACAGTGTTCTTTGAGATAAGAGAGTTCATTTAAGTTAAATGTTCACTATTTGAGGAAAGAAAAAGTAATTACTAATCAATAAATGTAGGCATGAATCTGCTGTATTGTGCTCATGAAGAGAAAATGTTTCCAAGTAGATACTGAAGTAAGGATTCTGAGGAAAATCTACAATTTTACTGCACACTATCAGCTTAATAATAGTAATTACTGCTTTGTGCATGTAATTAGAGTTTTTGTGACGTTTAACCACTTAAATATTAAAAATGCATATTTATTCATATAAAGGAATAAATATGAATACATTGCATGAAAGATGAAAAATATAAATAAATAAATTCTGCATGAAATAAGATGATTTCAGGATTTCTAAACAAAACACAAAAACAAAACAAAAAAAATCAAAAGAGATTAAAAATGGCAAAGTCAAAATGTTTTTATTGGTAACTTACAAAAAGAAAAGATTAAAAATGTTCTAGAAAAGCACTACAGATTGCTCGGTGGAAGATTTTTATCGTTTCATTCAGTTTTACTCTAATGTCCAGTTGAACACCATGTCAAACATGACACATAAAGCCCGTAAAATTTCTTACATAATTAAATCAATGAACATCCTTTTTTTTTTAATTTTATATAATTCATTTTTTTATGACACTTTTGTACAAACACTGATTCAAAGCACATTTTCCGGTGTGTTTTAATGAACTCCGCATCAGTAACTGCAAAGTCAATTCTCCTTTTCTCCAGTAAATAGGCTTCAAAAGTTCTGCATTCTTGGTTTTGCCCAAGCTCGTTTTATGTGTCTGAATTATTAAAAACTGGTATTCAATTGCAACCCAGTTTCTGAAAAGTTGGAAAACTGTAAAATGTTAATACAATTTGCAAGACATATCAACGATTGAAAAACAGGTTGTTGTGTTTTTAAGTGGTATGTTTAACACTGTGTTGCTCATCACAGGTAAGTGTTTGGAAAATGAGGAGGTAAATTCTTGTAGTTCTCAAAGTCTTGCTTGGGTTGAGATTTCAGGGCTTCTTTGGTCAGATTTTTGGATGTTTTTCCTACTAAGCTACACTGTTGGCTTAGCAATGTTGGCTAAAATACGCAAGAGGTCTGCACAGAAAAGTCTTCTGGGTGTAAGTATGTGATGCTGTATTGTTTAGCATTATTGATGCCTTTACAGATGTTGCTCAGTCTATGTTCACTAACGTAAGCCTATGCCAGCACAGTTGCTGCCTTTGCTCTTGGTGTCAGTAAGCCAGGCCGTCCCCCTACCACACGATTTTCAAATACCTTATGACTGCAAATTTACATTTTTCTTGTCACAGGAGAGCATTTCATTTCACTTTAATCCATTGTTTCTTACTTGTTTTTTTTTTTTTTTAACTTTGCATAGTGTTGTTTAACTTGTATTTTTGGTTTAAATAATTTGTGTTAATTTGTTCATAAAGAGAAGATTATCCTTAGATAAAAAAAAAACAAAAAACAAAACCCCCAATTCCAAAAAATATAAAAACAGACTGAAACGATTTGCAAATTTTATGAAATTTAATTAAACCATAATTTATTCACAATGAAACATAGAAAACATCAAATGTTTAAACTGAGACATTCTATTATTTCATAAAAAATACTTGCTTAATTCAAATTTAATGGCAGCGACATGTGATGGGGCAACAAATGGCTGGAAAAATAGCTCATACTAAAAAATACAACTGGAACTAGTTTGCAGCTAATTAGGTTAATTGGTAACAGATCGTGACATGAGCTGATATTAAAAAAAGGAGCATCTTAGAGAGGCAGAACTTCTCAGAAGTAAAGCTGTGCACAGGTTCACCACTCTGCAAAGAATTGTGTTCACAATTGTTGCATCAATCTATTTTAGAGTAATGGTCTTAAATGTAAAATTGAGAAGAGTTTCTCGTTATCTCAGTACATAATATCAGCAGAATATTCAGAGAATCTCTGTGCACACCAATAAGGTGAAAACTCAGTATTGGATGCCTGTGATCTTCGCACCCTCAGGCAGCACTGCACTGAAAACAGGCAGGATTCTGTCACAGATCACTGCACAAGCTCAGGAAGACTTCCAGAAATCACTGTCTGTGAACACAGTTCACTGTGGCATCCACAAGTGCAGGTTAAGGCTTAAAAAAAAGACAAAAAAGAAGCTATATGTCAAAATGATCCAGAGACACAGCTGTTATCTCTGTGCCAAGGCTCATTTATAACTGCCAAGACAAAGTGGAAACTGTTCTCCAGTCAGACGAGCTGAAATTTGAATTTCTGGGGGCGGAAAACATGGATGCTATATCATCTGGATTAAAGAGGAGAGGGACCATCCAGCTTCATCCATGTGCTCAAAAGTCTGCATTTTTGATGTTATGAAAACAAGAACAGAAAATGTGGCACATCATAAAACGAAAAACACAACAAAGATGATCCAAGACTGTTGAACAGCTAGAATCTTCGATCAGACACGAACAGGACAAGTCCGCTCCCAAAAAGTCCAGCAGCTGGTCTCCTCAGTTTCCAGATGTTTACGGACTGCTGTTAAAAGAAGAGGTGATGCTACACAGTGGTAAATGTGGCCCTGCCCCAACTTTTTGAGATGTGTTAAGGCCATCAAATTCATAATGACTTTATTTTCTTCTTAAAATGCCACGCTGCCAGGTCAAACATGTGATATGTTTTCTATATGTTGTTGTGAATAAAATATGGGTTTATGAGATTTTCAAATCATCACATTCTGTTTTTATTTACATTTTTGCACAACATCCCAAAATGTTTGGAACAGTATTTACAAAAGTGGTCCTTTTGAAAGACTCAGCCTCTCTGCGATGCTCTTTTTATGAACAAGTAATTACTGGTCTACTAACAATAAAGTTCAATATTGTTTTTATTTATCCCATCGTTATGTGCAGCATATGTAAAATCTCACACCAGAGTGACATTTCAAAATCCTGGAAAACGTATGTAGTGCTCGACAAATGCAAATCTCAGTTGAATTCATAACAGAAATGATAAAAATCACTGATCACACAACTTCTAAAATGTGATGCTCACCATGATCTGTCTATATTCATTTACAATACACCGAAGAAAAAGATCTGTTTCATAACATGTCTGCATTCCCTCTTGCTTACTTCCATTGTTATCACGTTATAAGATCCTTTAGCATCCAGTTGAACACACAGCCATCGAAGCCATCATTCATCACCCCGGGGCCTTTTAACCTAAACCAGCAACAGAATAAAAAGAGCAATAATTCACCTCACTCATTTTGGATGGGACTTAATGCAAGTTGCTGATTAATGCTGGTAAGGGCACTTGAGGTTTTGGAAAACATCAAGGAAGCTCGTGACTTCATCCCGGTTTGTAAGCTCTTATAACTGAATGGCAACAGTTAAGCAGCTTTGACCCACAGCTTGAAGGGTTTCCACCTCTTTCTGTGGATAAATGAGTTGGGAAAATTGTGATGGGACACCTAAGGTAGTGGACAACCACAGGTTACGGACAGGGAAAGGAGTGGTCTGTCTGCCGGACCTTGAGGTCCCATCAGGTCTGTATGAAAAAGAGGCCAAAGATCAGGGCCAAGTCACACGCTGGATCTTGTTCTTCACTTCCGGAGACTTCAGTGCCCCCTAAAACGATGGAGGATAAAACATAAACAGGCATTATGAACTGCATATTTTTCTTTTTTTAAGAATAAAATGATTTTTTTTATTATAAATGTCCTTACAGATTCTTTAGAATATCTCCAAACACACAAACAATATGAACACTTGTGGATTACTTTCTTTGTGCATGAATAACTGAGGAGAGAAGTTCCTACCGACGTATTTTCTTCTAGTTTGAGGTTTTTTGTGTCACTGCTGCGCTGACTGGATTGAGAGGAAGATGTGTTGCCTGAGAGTTTGCGGATGGGGTTGGAAAGATTTGCTGCTGGTGGAGGTTTTAACCTGTCGTTGCTTCCTATTGACACTATACTTCCCTCTGGTTTCTTCACTTTCAGTGGGCCAGAGTGAGAGGAGCTCCCATCGTACACAATCAGAGGCCTCTTTCTACTGTGGTCACTGCTGGAGCTGAAAAACCATATGAATCAGTTTCTGAAATGCATTAATCTTATTTTAACATTACATTACATTACAGGCTACAGTTTTCTTTTGTTTTGCCACATTTACACCTGGACTGTGTCTGTATGTGTTTTCCAGATACTGATATATAGTCCATGGATGAAAGATATTGTTTCTGTTTTACAAACTTTTGAATATGTTGTTTTACATGCATTTTATTCCTATACCTTGCTGAAAGACTTCCAACCAGGACAGAAACTGTTAAAGCTTAAAAAAGTGCACCAACATCATATCAAAACCAATGATATAAGAATGGGATGTCACTTAAGTTCATATATGTGTGAAGCCAGATGAGCAAGTACTTTTAGCAATATAGTGCATCTGTCCTGGGGCCTTTCACAGAGTTGTTACGTCTGTTGACTGATCAGTGAAATTACAGTAATAACACATTCGTTTCGCCTTTCATGGAACTCGGCAAATTATTTGGTCCAAATTCTAACATCATAGTCAAATTATCTATATGCAGACAGCCTAAAACTGCACATGAAAGTACTAAATGTCTGAAGCTGTGGACCCATACTTGTCTGACCGGTGAGCTACCGGCGTTTGCTTCCCTCGGCTCTTCTCCATCCTCCGTCCCCAGCGGGTGTTGGGTAAAGTCCTCTGCGGCAGAGGGATGATATGCCGCAGGTAGAGCTCTGTGAGCTGGTCCCTGCTCCCACAGTCTCTGGTACTCACGTTTTTCTGATTCAGAGAAAAATATCTCCACTTTAAAAATCACAAGCAGCGCCTTGAGTTGAGTGTACTTAAACAGTAACCAGAGAGGTGTCCTGCTTGTTAGCTTACATGCTAACATTTCCGCATTCTTCATTTATTCTCGCATCAAATCACATTTCTAGAGTTCCTTTTAAAACACCGACTTACCTCATTTAAAACTAGCCTCATAAAGTCCTGAGACAACAACTCAGGGTGAAGCAAGAGATCCGCATCCGAAGTACCAGCAGCCTTTCCATTTTGCCCCGTGGAAGTCGCCATGTTTGCCTTTCTTCTTCGCTGTTGGAGGTATACGACAGTTTGCATCCTTGAGCTTACAGGAATATTACTGCCTCCTACTGGCTTTAGACACTTAAAACCGTTTACATATTTGGTATGTATTTTTTAATAATGGTTATTTTCCTCTATAATTTTATTTCATTTCAGTTAGTTTTATTATTTTCAAAAGTCTATATCTCTTTTTTTTATTTTAGTTAACTTTTTTTTTTCATATCTAGTTTTAGTCTAGTGTTAGTTAACAATAATAACCTTGATGAGCATCATTATTTTTTGGGTTTGTTTGGTTCTGTTTTTGTTTTTGGCTTATTTGGATCTTATTTTTAATTCTTGGATGAAAATACTTTTTTTGCATTTCAAATCAAATCAAATCAAATCACTTTTTATTGTCACATCACATGTGCAGGCACACTGGCACAGCACATGCGAGTGAAATTCTTGTGTGCGAGCCCCACAAGCAACAGAGATGTGCAAACACAACAACACAAACGAGCAAAATACAAGAATGGCCAACCTGAAACTAATAAATATATGTACAATATATAATAGTGTATGCATTTCTGGATGTGTATACTAAATGTTTTCCTACGTGTGTGTGTGTGTGTGTGTGTGTGTGTGTGTGTGTGTGTGTGTGTGTGTGTATACACACATTTTTACAAATTAAATAGTAAAAAAATAAAATAAAATAATAATAATAATAATAATAATAATAATAATAAAATATATAAAATATACAGAGTTGAATATGTGCAAAACAAGTGGCATTTATATACAGTGTGGAGTGCATAATGTTAAAGTTCCAGTAGTGAAGCTGAGGTGTCTATGACGTGTTCAGCAGTCTGATGGCCTGATGGAAGAAGCTGTCTCTCAGTCTGCTGGTACGGGACCGGATGCTGCAGAACCTCCTTCCTGATTTCATAATCCTAAAGCATGCTCTGGTAGGTTGAGATCAGTTGACTGACTTGAAGAATATCCTATTTCTTTGCCATGGGAAACATTTGAATTGCAGTATGCTTTGGTTCATTATGCATTTGATCTGTATGATAAGTTTTGCAGCAGAGAGTATAGTTCTGTTTACTTCACAATTAATCCTGCTACCTCCATCAGCAGTCAAGCTGAAAGTCTGCACTTGACTTGCGTAATCCACTGGGGTGGTACACAGGGATGACATAAAAAAACTATACCACTGTCGTGGCCCTTTACAAATAATGCCCTTGTGCAGGGCTTGCTCTTTTAATGCAATGAGCTTACTCGTTCTACATGTTTTATCGTTAGAGAGGAAGAGAGTCAAAGAAACTTTAATCCAAAACTATATTTATTTACATATCTTATGTGACATGATAATGCAGTTAACACTCATTCCTCTATAACAGAAACATTAAGAGTCATGAACCAGCTGACAGAGGGCTGTGTTTCTACACAAATTTCATCAAACACTTTTTAACAGTGGTCTGACTTTCATCTGAGAACATCACCAAACATCAATACTGTAATTTGTTTTTGTTTTTCTGAATCTTAGCACATAACTGACAACATAATTATTATCAACGGTACAGCTTCAGACTAATGAAACAACAAAATGACAGCTCAGGGACAGCACAGGAAACAGAAAAATAAAGCAAAAATAGAAGATATAAAAATGTTTTTTTAAATGTCAGTATGTTTCAGAAGCTTGCGTGGCCATGAAGCTGAATGAACACTTTGACTTTATTTATTAAAACAGCAGACAAATGATTGTCACCACCAGATCAGTTCAGTTGTCAGCAATTGTGATTTTCACATGACCTTCCCCAAAAGGAGGGAGTCATGGGACTGTAAATGCTCCAGTTTCAATAAAGTTAAAACCAATTTGTTCTTGTGTAAAGGGAACTTCAGTAACATCCCATAGCTTATCAAAAAGTTAAAAACATTAGACTGCATTGGGTTTCCTCCCTGTGTCACACAGCTGACTGCGTCTCACTGCAAACATAGATATTGCTGGGCCTCACTCTTCTGTGGCTCCTGCCCGGCACTCTGGGACACAGTCTGCAGCTTTTCGGAATGAACTCCTGACAGGCCTCCCTGAACTTCCTGATCCTCCAGCAGTAGATGACGGGGTTGAAGACCGTCTTCAGGTAGCTGAGCCACAGAGCGCCTATGCTGATGGGGTAGAAGACTGAGCTGTAGTAGAACTGCCGGCTGAACACGGCCAGCAGGCTGACGATGGTGTGAGGGAGCCAGCACACTGAGAAACCAACAAAGAGGATGAGGATGGTGGTGAAGGCTCGGGTTTTGAAGCTCATGTCCACCTTGACCTGAGGCGGCCGCTGCAGTCCGGTAAGTCTCATTTTGCTGACTTGGTTTAGGGCTGGCAGACAGGAATGCTCGGTGGTGTGGTTGTGGATGCGCAGGGTGTTGCGGCGCACCGTGTTGAGGATGCACATGTAAGAGTACAGCATGACAGTAAATGGCACAAAGAAAACCGCTACAGCCAACAGGACTGTGTATCCACGGTCTGCCAGGGACTCGCTGTATCCCAGCACGCACTGCGGTGCCCAGGCGCCCCCGATACCTGCCGCGCCCGCCCTCCACCCAACCACTGACGGCAATGACACACACAGGCTCAGCACCCAAGAACCTGCGATCAACAGTTTAGCTCTGTGCGGGGTCAGTTTGTCCTGCCGCTGCACAATGATCAGGAAACGGTCCACGCTGATAATGAGGAGGATGGACACCCCCTCCAGGACGAACAGCCAGTACAGCATGATGGAGGCGCGGCAGAAACCGCTCCCAAAGCTCCAGTCTGCAGTGGCCACGGTGACTGCAGTGAAGGGCATGCAGAGCAGAGAGAGCATGATGTCTGAAAAGGCCAGAGTGGCAAGCAGGAGATTGATAGCAGAACGCATGGCAGGTTTCTGGTAAACAATCAGACACACGATCGCATTGCCGAGGAAACCGATAGTAATCATGAAGATCATTATGGCTGCCAGGGTCACACGCAGAGTGACTGATATGAGAGGAGTCGTAGCTTCTGATGGGAGGCTTTCTGACGTTTCCTCTACGCTGTTCGGGTCCATGCAGTTACACTCCTCCATGAAGCTTTCATTACAAAAAGCCATAGTAGTGATTATTCAGGGATAAAAGGTGAACATTTCTGGCTATGCCTGTGGTTCAGAAGTAAAGCTGTCCTCCAGCAGTTGAGATTCCATGGGACTACCTGTGATTAAAAAAAGACAAAAAAAAAATTCACATAAGGCATTTGTGAATAAAAAAGAAAAACAGTCAAACACTCAGAGATTTTAATGGATGGTCTCTTTAGAAGCTGTGATAAATGTGCCCAAAAACAATAGAAAAAAAGGGAGTCTAATAACTGATCTATTAGTCAGTGAGAACTGTAAACATGAAATAGTGAGAGGAGGAATGACGTCCACTAAATGTGATCAACCCAGAAACACACCACACTAAGAGTTACAGCCACACGGGACAGAGATGTGTCGTTCACCGTCCTCACTGAGGTTGATGATTAACAGCCAAGCTGCTTCACACTTGAATAGAAATACACACATTTACACATCACCCAGGGTGTAGTCAATTGTCAGCTTAGCAGAATCTCGCTCTTGGTTAATGCTACAGATGGTGACACATTTGTGATGAAACAGAACCTTCTTCAAGAGGGCCGGAGTTTTAACTTCCTGCTGCCGATTGAGGGACCAGAGTGTAGAGATTTAGAGTTAAGGCTGTTTTGAGGTCACTATGGCATTCACGTCCCCCATGCAGCCCTCCAGTCTGGACAGGTTTCTAGCACCTGGGCCTAAGGGTCCCTCCTGTAACACATCAAAATTGTAAATATGCTGCATATTTGATAAAATAACCTAAAATAAAAGAGGAGCCACGTGATTTCAGATCAATGGCCCCATCCAGACAGGAAAAGTGAAAATGTGCCTTTTTAGTGACTGTAGCTACATTCTGGCACACGCACAAACACACAAGTCATGGCATAGTGTTGCCGGCTGTTGCCACGGCAACAAGGTCAGCGGCTCCATGGCAACAAGCAGCCCTTATTCTCATCTCTTGTACAAGAGTCTATGACAAAATATTTTCTGGATCACATGATTCGCCGAAAGACTTTTTTTTTCCCAAGACGCAACCTCACAGTCAGAGAAGACTCCCTGACCGCTCGCCTCTGTCTTAAAACCAGATCACAGCTGTTTGGTGTCAGCAGTGAACAAACAAATCAGCCTGTTTACTAAGACAATAACAATTTCAATCCTTCACTTGTGCTGAATACCAGTGATCTTAATTATGCTGCTGAGCTGGCTGCTAGCTGCAGATCTGCAGGGTGGCCTAATCTTAAGGCATCTAATACTCTAAAAACTCTTATTATGTACATGTGATTTACAGCTGCTCTGATCATAGCTGATATTTACTGGTTTACACCATGCCATCATCTCCATGTGCTGATTCTCCCTTTCTTCATTTCTTTCTTTTTTTCTTGTCATGGCTCCTGCACCGACCCTGTACAGCCTGTTCTTGCCTTAACATGTAACAGCTTTCACACACTGGCCCGTCGCAACAGGCTAAATGTTGCATATATTAAACGCCAAGACACAACGCCCTGTTTTTCTCTGCGCACTGCCTTACACAATGAACCATAAATGAACATCTGCAGGTGCTGACGGGACTTACCTTGACTATTACCGGGTTGTGTACTCGTCTCTCGTCGAGCCAGTCAGTTCGGTGACGGTCTCTCTCCTCCGGTGCCTGCTGAGTTCTTCCAAAAATATCCCACTTTGAACATTTCACTGCCGTATCGATCCCCACCGTGCCGCCTGCGGATGATGCTGACGCCAGAGGAGCAGGTGGTCTCACATTTAAAGGAGCAATGTGTCAAAATTGACCATCCTTATCATCCTAATCCTTATTATTGTTACGATTAGCACGGTCAACTGTAGGTATAGTGTGAATCGAGCAGTTGCTGATGTGCCGAATCTCCGAAAGAAATGAACGAATTTTTTTTTTTAAAACTCACGACGGTAATAGTTATTTATTGGCTTCCAAGATTTACATTAGTATGACATACATTAATGTTCAAAAGTATCGATCGCCTGTTCATCTTTGGATTTCGGTGTTATCAGTCCCAGTGCCACAGTCAGGCCCTGAGCCATGCAGTTTCCCTTTATAAATATTTGTGAAAGAATGGGTCGTTTTGAAAAGCTCACTGCTATAACAGGAAAGTGCCTTTACAAAATTTCCAACCCTCTTAGATATTCCACAATCAACTGTGAGTGATATTACTGCAAAGTGGAAGCTTCTCAGTCACAAAGTGGCAGACCATAGAGTTGGTGCTGAGGGCAGAGCGTGTAAAAATAGCCAGGGTTACTGAAGAAATTCTAAACCTCCACTGCATTAACATCAGCACAGAAACTGAGTGATGGGAGCTTCATGCATGGCCTGTAGATGTAATGTGTGGGTGGCCCAGTACATTTGATTGCATGTACCAATATATTATATATATTAGTTTTAGGCATGATAAATGTTACCAGCCACGAGCATAGGCTATTTGCAGCATTTTAGTTTTAACGGGCATTTTATTTTCTGTTCCTAAACCCATGCAGTCAGCAAAATGATAAGTTATTAATCCCTTACAAAATGTGTAAAACTATACAATAAATGAAAGTAAAGTAAATTAATTTAAATATCTGGAAATTCGTGGAATAAAAAAATTATTTAGTTTAACCCTGTTTTTTTCCAGGCTTTGTGATCCCCCATGCAGCCTATTCACCTCCGTTCTTAACCTGTTCAGTTCAGTTCATTCCAGTTTTATTTATTTAGCATTAATTCACGACAACAGTCACCTCAAGATGCTTTGTATTTTTAGGATAAACGGTCTTTAATGTTTGAAAGAAAACCACAAAAATAAGATGATTCCTATGAGCAAGCAGTTGCCAACAGTGGGACGGAAAAACTCCCTTTTACCAGGAAGAAACTTCCAGTCGGAAGAACCAGATTCAGGCAGAGGAAGGATGAGGTGAGAGAGAAGAGAGCATCGAGAGACAGCACAAAAGGCACTCTAAGAAATGACACACTGATGTTGGTAGCATTATGTAAATGTTTTATGTTAAAACTAATGCCACCAATTGATTTTTAACTTTAAACACAAGTATGTTGTTTTGAATTTAATTAACAACATAATATTTCAATACAACAAAATGCAGTAAATTAAATCCAACGTAAAAAGTTCATTTAAAATGAAGAACAGTTTAATTTAAAGAGGATTGTCCTAATAGGCTCTCCATACTTCTGAGTTTGCACATATGCAGTGTGGAAGTTTGATCATCGCCATTTTCAACTGAGACTTGCATATGCTTAGTATCCTGGATAGAATCCATTGCCATCTGAGGATTATTTGGTAAGTACAACAATTTAAGGATGACAAATTTGATTAATGTATACTAACTGATAAACATCTGACACTTTCGGGAATACTTTTGCTTTTTTTTTTTTTAACAAATGACGCCTGGTAAATTTTTTAACACTCTAGCTTGTATACCTCTCTCACGTGTTAGAAGTATGAAGACATTTAACAAATATTGTTGAACCTGCTTCGGTGTAATTTTCCAAAAATCTTTTGCGATTCCTGTTAAGGTGAGACTTGCCTACTGAGACCTACAGTTTTAAAATTACTCCCAACATCTACCGCACCTGCTCCCTGACATCAGTAATGACCACCGGGAGCGCCAGCGATCCTGTAGTTTGGAGAATGAAATGAATGTATAGTGTATTTTAGAAATGTGCATCAATTAAGTTGCTACATTGTTTGAAAGAATTCGACTCCATGTTGATTTCTGGTTTAGTGTCAAACGCAGGGATTTAAGCGATTAACAGTTTGATTTGTAAAGTATAAGACATGCGTTCATCTGTTGTCATTGAAGTGCAGAATAATGTGTAATACTGTTATATATAATGCATTTAACTCCTTGTATCAGTTTCCATTGGCTATCATCGCTACCGAAGACAGGAAATCATCAAAGACATGCCATTCATTGCAGAGGTCAAAAACAGATGGCCTGCCCTGTTTTCAGAGACTGAGGTAACTCTTACTAACTTTGTTATTGCAAGTCATTTTCATAAGAACTTGTATTTGAAGAAGAACAAAGTACTATAAATTGTTAATTTTAAAAGATACAAAATGTTTGACTGAAAGTTGTAGCATTCTTGCATGTGGCCTCTAATAAAATTAATAGAGAATACTCTCTAGTTGTAATTTTTAATATGTTTCAGGTTATTGCAGAGTTCGCCCGCATCACCATCGTCCCTTTGTTGTCAACTTTCATGGCCAAGCTGGACCACTACGCTGACCACCTTCTTAGTGTTCAAAGAGAAGGTGTCATGGTTCTCAAGATCTGGAGAGGTTGTGGTGTGTGTATTGTTTGTCTTAACCTCTCCCACCAGGGCGGAACTGGACCTTGGTTCCCCGCCTCTGAACCCACCCTGAACACACACCTGTGGCTCATTCACACTGATCCTGGCAGACTACTTAAGATGGCAAGAGAGGCTGCTTCCTCGCTGGATCGTCACATTACCAAGTGCCTTCTAGACTCCCTGCCCGTCTTCCCTGCCGTCTGGATTTCTGTGGATGTGTGTGAGTGAGCGTGAGCTTCTTAGTGTGGACATTTTTGAGTTACGGATCGAGTGGAAGAAGAGCGTGTGTGTACCCCCGTCTTGGACCTTCCCTTCGGACCCCGCCCTACTCCCTGGAGCCCCGCGTTATCTGTTCCACTATATATATGTATATATTCTCACTTGGTGTCACATTTCAAATAAAACCTCACCCTCTCTCTAAAGTTCAGAGTCCTGCGAGTGAGTCCTCTGCCTACTAATCTGTGACAGAAGGGGGAACAGCTAAACGCAATATCAACTTAATCATGACAGCCATGGATGGGGTATGTATTTTAGTTGACCTTGATTGAGCTCTGAAATTATTTGAATGCTTCTTCAACTTCTGTGTCTGTCATTAATCAGATTTTTTTTTCAACTGAATATGTGTATATTTGAATATTTTGTAGATACATGTGAATCAGTGACATGCAGTCAAGTGAGGCACCTTAATGAGAAGTAAAATACTAACAAAAGAGAAATTCAATTTGTACATTAGATTTTAAATTTGCTTTCTGTGTGATTTCAATATTTTTATGGTCAAAATTGCTGTCATTACGGATTTTCTGTTCAAATACAAGGTAAAACGCTGAGAGGAGGCAATGATGATGCTGTGTCTCACCGCGGACACACACATGCGCAATCCCACTGCTGTTTCTCTAAATCGCCAACGTACATGTTTGATTACACATGTAATACAGATGATGACTTGATGCAGACCTAATTTATTTGACGAATGTGTGTTACATGTTTAATGTTATTGGTCATAAATGTGCTGCAAAAATGCATGGAGTGAGGCTGATGGAGGGCAGTGCTGAACCCTAAAGGCAACATGTATAAAAGGTACACGTATATGGATTCACAGTGTAATCACATTACACTGAGAGCGCCATTGACACAGTGGATAAAGCAGCGCACTTGGGGAACATCAGTAAATTTCACAAAGGACAAATCGACACCAAATCAGTCCTAAGCAATGAGACGCACCAATTTTATTTCAATGCATCTCCTATTTATAAATTAATAAATTGATGTAAAATGAATGATTTTTCTATAATTGTTTCCAGGTCATTTGACCAATTTATTTACTAAACACAAAAAATGAGACACACCAAACCTAAATAAATTTTAATGCATCTTCTGTAGGGCTGGGCATCTTATTGCATCGCTTATCAATATTGTGATAACACACGTCCTATGTGATTAAAATGATAGACTGCTTTCAAACCTCTAAAAAAATATATGATAATTTAGTTGAGACTATTACTTCCATTAATGTCAAACTTATCATCAATTCAACAAGATAAATAACTGCTGGTTTGCCTAAATAGCACATTTGCTAAATTTAATTTGCAGTATTTGTATTTGTGAGGCTGCATTGATAGATTTATAGGCAAAAATACTATTATGATCTTTTATTGTAACTCTTATTGTTAAGAAGCTTGGAAAGAAAAGCGTCTGGATTTCTTTAAGTTGCTTGAAGACGTTTCATCTC
The DNA here is from genome assembly GCF_057382275.1 of Copadichromis virginalis. Taxonomy (NCBI): domain Eukaryota; kingdom Metazoa; phylum Chordata; class Actinopteri; order Cichliformes; family Cichlidae; genus Copadichromis; species Copadichromis virginalis. The sequence goes on from NC_140633.1 coordinate 20,093,653, forward strand.
TCATCCGAGAAGCTTCTTCACTGAAGAAGCTTCACTTTTCTTTCCAAGCGCCTTAGACTACAATGACCTGGATGACTGAGAACCTTCACAGACTTATTGTTATCGCAAAAAATACCACAAAATGTCATGATAGGATTTTAAGTCCATATTGCCCAGTTCTAATCTTCTATTTAATTTTAATATTTTTAGGGGCACAATTATTAAATATATTGTTGAACAATCTAGAATTGATTAAAGCAAAAATGAAAGCTTTCACGTAATGTCAAAATTGAAAAGCTTTGATTTTTGGGTTCATATATTTGTTTATCTGACTCAGAGGAGTCAGTTCCTTACCAATCATGAACCTCACTGCACGTCACTGATGTGAGTTATGAAACATTGCTTAATCACTTATCTGGATTATGTGTTAATATTTTTGACTTTGTTTTGTAAAGAGGTTGAAAGGAACCAAAATAGGAAACTTCTCTCATATTGAGTTCTTATTTCCACCAGAATCCCAGCGTTGATGTTCGACGGGAATGCGTTCTAAAAACTATCTGTGTCTACTTAAATGAAAAGCCAGACGACCTGTTCAAGGAATTCTTGGTAAGTTAAAAAAGGAAAACGATCAGTTATTGTCCTTTTTTTAATTTGGGGTTGGAAATGGAAGGTGGACTTACTTGTCCATATGTATATGTATGCAATTAACTTATCCTTTTCTTTTCTTTTTATTTTAAGGATGTGGATCTTGGAGCAAGCAGAGAAACGGAGCAGCTGACTTTGGGAGTCTATGTTGTCAAACATGAAGGAGCAAACTCTGTAGATACACCTGAGGACATTGGTGTCATCATAGAAGGATGCACTGTGCTGCAAGCTCTTAGTGATGTGGCAAAGGGTTGTGGCCTCCTGCTTGGACTAATCTACAGTCTAAATCTGAGCTACCCAAAGCACCTGAAATACACATTTGAATTTCTTCAGAAGGTGCTGATGGAGTTGGATGGGAACAACCTATCCATGAAGGTGCAGGTTCTGAAAAACAAACTGCTTGAGTGAAACAGCCTGCACTGAACTATAGAGGACACTGAACTTTAAGGTTCTCGAACCCTTCTCCTTGCACTTCATAAACTGTTCAGTTTGAATTGCCACAAGAACTTCTGCAAGGCCTTTCACTTTTCTGCATTCTTTGTTCTTGAACCTTTACCAACATCCAACTACACTGAAAAAGGCTGCTCCTAACTTTGGACTTCAGTTTAAGTTTTGAAGCAATGGTTATTTTTCTAAATATGGAAAAAATGACACGAAAGTAATTTCTACCTGCTGTTTGCAGGGCTGTATTGCGGGCTTTTCATTGTAGCCCACACTGTTAGCCTTTGCAGTAATTTCCATAGCTTAGTACTGCAAAATCAACAGTAAAAAAAACTCTAAAGGATGTTAGCAGTTTAATATTGTAATTTGCATGTAATTGTGGGAAAATTCCATGAGATTACATTATTTTTACGGTAACTCACCGTACTCATGGAAACAGCTGTAAAATACAGCAAATGTAACAATTGGTGATGTTACTGAGATTATACTATTACACCATCTGGATTTCTGTTGTTTTCTACTGTAGATCTAAGAGTAATTACTTAAATCCTCATTCAGAGTGTATTACTATAAAATGCGATTCACTGTGAAAGTAGCATAACATATAAACTACAATATACAGCATGATTTTTATCTTAAGGAGTAAGTTGCAGCCACACTAAAATTTAATTCCTTGAACTGAATGGAACCTCATATATTAATAAATGTATTTGTTTATTCAAACAATGTGAAACATTATTAATACTGTAAGGTTAGTATTGTGATAGAGTCGAGTATATTTAATTATACTCTTGTAGACATTATGACATTATGCTAGTACATTTATGGTGAACAAAAAGTACATCTAAAAGTTAATTTCAAGAATACTGTTATGTACTAAAACGGGGGCCAATATAATCCCAAGAAGCATTATTAGTATACATACTAGGTAAGGTATACTTGGGAAATATAATTGAAGTATACTTATTTTTTGTATGGCCAGCAACAAAAACTAATGGCTACATTTGGAGTAATGTTTAAAAATGACTTCATTTAGCAGGGTGTTCCTTTTTTCTCTTCTTATTCTTTCTTATACTGGACCTTCATTTGTTTTGTATAAGGTGGTACTTTTTAAGACACCTCTGCCTAACTACAGTGAACTAACCTAATAATATGCTCTGGTCGTCATTTTACTCAAGTTAAGGTGTCACATCCATGAAACCTACACCACTAACCAGCATCAGTACTACAACTTCACTCTCAAAATTAATAAATTCTGGGACAAGCAGAAACTGTATTTTTAGCGGTGCATTTTGTGGCAGGCCAGACTGCTATTAAATGCACTCTCCTAAAGAAATAATTCCTTTGTAGCACCACTTCGTCTTGGTTCAGAAGAGATGTCCTGGATATACGTGATAATGTAACACGGGTGTTTATGTTTGTTCATGTTTAGCGCGTTGGGTTGTTTTTTTTTTAAAGCGATTGTTACGTTTTTAAAGCTTTGTAATGCGACAGGCGCGATAGCCGACACCACACCTTCACCTGACGTACAACGTGACGTATGACGCACACGTCGGGTATTCACTTTCAAAACAACAATGGGGATAGAAAATATTGCTCGAGTGGTTAATGCTCCTTTCGCTGGTTGCCAACCACCATTAAATAACAACAAGAAGAAACTATTGATCTGCTTCTCAAGTTTTGCACGTTTAAGCCGCAATTCAGACTCAAACAAAGCTGCAAAGCAGGAGAACAACATGACCATCAACTATTGATGAATAGACCGTTAACATGTGCAACTTAGAAGTAGTCAGAGGTAACTGGATGTTCAATCGGGTTAAATCCAAGGTTGATTGGATTATATCTGAAGATCGTATGCTATTCGTGATAACTCTGCTAGACTCCAAATTGATCGTCCATGCGGGAGTATCTCAAAATTAAATGAAACCACTTAACACTTTTTCCCTAAAATGGACTGACATGGGACACATTAAAGTTGGATTGACACCAGCTAATCAGTCTGAAGGTAAGTGTTTTTTTCACTATTCGAGAGAAGTCAGAAATGCGTTCTTAGTACTGTTTGTTTTGACTTTCAAGCTACCAGGATATTTTCATTCAAATGCTAAGACAAAATGTCAATATCTATGAATGTGGAGACTCAAAAGACTAGTTAGGTAATAGTTGCCGATGGATTTATGAGACTTGATAGAAACTTGGTCGTTTGCAACAGGTGAATCGGTGAACTACCGAGGTTGCGCCCAAATGCTTAAAGCTGTTAGCTGGTCAGTGTTTTCAGGTGTGCTTGTACTACCTGTACGGTGCGGAGTGCTGACTAAGTCATGTTAAACCCATTAAAGAGTCGAGCTCAAATATCTTTTCATTTTTGTGCACTGCTCTCTTGTCTCTCATTTTCTGTTTATTGAAGCCTTTTGTGAATGATTTTGATCGTGTAAAAACTGGGAATTGGTCCCTATTGACAATACTCTTACTTTTTGCATTGCATATGTCATTTAGGAAAGATAATTGGTCACTGAACTTTTTGCAACTATGTGTATTTCTAAATTTTGTGGCTTCAGTGCATGCAAATATATATTGTTCAGTTTGCATGTTAAAAGCCACAAACATGTAGCTAACTATTGGCTTTCTTGTGGAACTGAAACTGTCCTGCCACTTTCAGAACATTTTCTGCCTTCATTCACATATGCCTAGGAATCACAGAACAAAAAGGGAGACCACTAAGGAGGAGTTTTATAAGTTCACTGGTGACCTCGGCTGTCAAGTTCCTGGATGTGGGTATGCTGCAAAAAACTTCACAGCTCTTTGTGCCCCTCTCAGATTTCATATCAAAGATGGGGGGAAAGTATTATGTCCATTTGAAGGTTGCTCGAAAACACAAGTAGACAGTTCAGCAGTCAAGGCAACAAGAAATTGGGGGATTTGCCATAATACAAGGACAGGACACAGTTAATCTATTAGAAGACAGTTGACTTTGTGTCATTTAAAAATGCAGGCTAAAATGCTCTTGCCAACCAGCACTATACAGAGCATCATAGAGGAATTTCAGCATCTTTGCAGCTGTAACAAAAGTAGACACTGAATCTAACACCATCTCTCTTTTTTTTAGATGGCAGACCAATGACACCATTACTCTGGAGCTTGGGAATGATTTCCACTCCAACTGTCGCATGCAATCACAAGAGGAGACAGAGGTCATCCAGAGGACAGAAGTATGGTTAGAATTGTTGTGGAGGCCATGCAAGTTAACTGCAGAAACCCTAAACGTGCATCTTGTGAAGAGGTTGCTAAGATCATTGTAAACAGATACCCTCAAACATTTGCAGATTTTACTGAAAAGGGAGAAAGACTGGGTTGTGGACATTATTCACTACTAAGAAGCATCAAATCTACAGTTGAACATGTTAATCGAGATAATACAACACATAGACTTCGTCAAACAAAGAGAACCAGGAATGAGGAAGACTGCAGTCCCAACAGTAATGCAACCTCACATAAAAAAGTTAGATGCCTTGTGGATAGCTATGGCTGTATAAATTGGCAGCCAGTTGAACTTCCTGAGGGGGAAACGTCAGCTTCTTTAGAGGAAAAGAAACACATCTTGTTAACAATTTTTAATTCAGAAGGACCTGGAGCTGTGGAGAGACTTGATGTGGATGACTTCATGTGCCTCACATATATTTCTCAGCGGCAGCTTATCAACAGTTGTCCCTCACTTTCAGTAGCTGAAATTCAGGAGCAGTGGCCATTCTTGTTTACTCAGAAAGGTCTTTCGAACCACTTTTACAAACTCACAGGCATCGATATCAGTGAGCGCTTAGGTCAGGCCCTCCTAACCAAAGGCAGAAGGATTGTTAACTATTTCTCCACCCAGAAGCTCAAATGGAACCTTGGTATAAGGACACTCATCCAGCAGATAGAAAGTGAGGGAGTTTTGACCAACAACAAGGTTGGCACAGCAGCCATACTTCTCATGATGAAGTATTACAAGGAAGATGAAGACTCCCTCTTTGTCTTAGCAGATGTAAGCTTTTTTCATACAGCTCTATGTTTAATGCTGTTGCTTGCTGTCCTGTTATATTTTTTTTATTTGTTACATAAAATGTCTTGGTCCTTTTTCTGGCAGGAAACATCTACCAGGATGTCCCTGGTATAGCAGAGAGCAACCTGCCCATCACCCCAAGGCTGATTATGCTTGGTAAGAAGTCATTCATGAAATAGAGCTGATTAGACCATATTAAAATTTCTGTTTGGCACAGGAGCTTTTCGTGGACACAGGTATCCAGTCTCTGTATTGTTAGCTCAAATTTCTGTAATTTCCTTTATAAACCAAGGTTGTTGGACATGTGTCTCAGTGAATCCAGCAAAGTAACATTATCAAATTTCACATTACATATTACTGATCAACGTAGTAGTCTAGCTACACCAACAGCAGAAATACTGAAGTCAATACTGTAAAGTTTAACAGCAGCACAAACTATGAACTCCAAAATAACCATACAGTTGATTCATCTCTGGTAATTTAACTGGGCTGACTCTTTGTTAGGTGTGTTTAATGTGCAGAATAATTCCCAATTATGTACAATTATAATATGTTAAAACGGACTTATGTACATAAAGCCATTAATAATTAACAGTACGTAGCTATTTGCTTTATGACTATCTAGACAGTGTGAAGAAGTGAAGTATTGAAATTATTTTATGTTGCATAATGACAATATGTTGCCATACATTTAAGGACAAAGTTCAATGACTGCCACCTGCTGGATGGTGAGTGCAGAGGGGCGTGTAATTGTTGAGCTGGACAAAGAGAACACCTTTGCTGATGCAATGTCAGTCTTCTTTGGTTCATTCTATGTATTGAACCGGGAATACCAGGAGTCAGCGTGTGCAAGGTTTTTTGTAAGGATAAACCCTGAAGAGGGAACAAAATGTACCTCCAAGGTTGGGACAAGCAGAAGGACTGGGACCACTGTGAAGCGAAAGGTTGTTCACATTAACCCTCATGTCACTACTTTCCTCCAATTGCTTACTGAATTTGAGTGGAGAACTTCAAATTAGGTAACTGTTTTTGCCATTTTTAGTGAATTTCTTGTATAATTTAAGTGACCAATGTGTTGTTACCTGTGTCTCCACAGATTATCCATGGCCCATGCTTTCTGGACATTTACACAAGACGAACAACAATGAAGACAAGCTCTCTTGCCATCTTGCAAGACGCTGTCTCTGTCCAATAGGTTTTTTGAGTGCAATAGTTTTGATTTTTTTTTTCCTTCTTTTACCCGTTTGTTAAAAATTATTTCAGCTACTTACACTTTAATTGTCACATGTATTGGCTCACCCTACAAATCAATGAACTCAGTCCACAAAGCAAGATCAGGGTTCAGTGCAGGTCAGTCAAGTTCCTTCACAGCACACACGCTCATCCATGTCCTTGTGGACCTGGCTTTGTGCATTGATTTGGTGGTGTGAGCCAGTATTTTGGACAAAGTGTATATAAAGGCAGAAGTGTGGGGCTTGATATTATATTCATTACAATTCAGTTTATTTGTATGGTGCCAACAAAATGAATGCCACGGCACTTCACACTGTAGGTTTAAGACCCTACAAAATATAACTAAGAAAACCCAACACTTGAGCATATGTTGTCTGCCATGATATGGATATGACATAATATTGTTATTGTTTGTACAACCATCTGAGAAAATAATGGATTATATGGTTTAGTAAAAACAAGTGCTTCCTCAATGAAAATGTTTTCAGTTTTTGATTTTGGAAATGTGTATTTCAGCAGGGAAAAATCAGTGATAATAAATAAAGTGGTGTAAAGCACATGAATTATATTCTGTATCTATCTATCTATCTATCCAATTTTTTTGGAACCCTCAGTCTCTTACATTATGTTACTGTTAACTGAAATTACGGTAAAATTACGACCTGTTAAACAGTAAATGGCCGCCTGTTGGGACACGGTATCCTCTAGCAGAGATGAATATTTTTGGTACTGATGATGCGTGATAACGGTAAGTTACTGGTTAATATATTGCAGTTTATTACCTTGCAGCGGGCTTACAGTGACATACCGTGAATAAACGGTAGTATACCAATTTCTTAATCACAGTATGATGTTACTTTGTTGATGTAATTTACGACACAACGGTATCTCACTGGCGTCACTGTCGCCAGTGAGATACCGTAAAAAAAGGCTACGGTGCGTTACCATAATTTGTCCAAGAGTATTATACCACACCAGCACAAAACGGTATCATCCTGCAGAACAGTAAGCTACAGTAACACGGCGTCACGGTATGACGCTGGCAACAGTGACGCCAGTATGTTACCGTAAAGTGGCGATGAAAAGTCTAACAGTGCAATCAAGTTTAAATTAAGTCATGTTAATGTTAAAAATGTTGGAATCACAACACTTTCCAGTTTTAATCATTTCAGTTTAACATGACATTCTGTATCTTGTCTTCCTGCACTTAAAATGCACTTGAATATATGTAAAGATTGTTTAGGAAAAAAGATCTAGAAGCATTTGAATTGCTCAAAGTGTGCTTCAACAAGTTTTACACAAAGTGTTATTAAAGTTAGGTTAACTGAATAAACTTGTGTTCAATTTTTTTAAATTTCCAAACTTAAATAGAGTAAGTTGCAATTCTGTTAAAGTGATTTAATCCTAAAGTTTCAGTCGAGCGTGTTTTGGGTGAGTATCAGATTTACTTAAAATTTGTTGTTCAAATTAAATGTATCATACATTTTATATTTCACTAACCCAGTTGTGTGGAACCGGTTGACATAACTGGGTGGAGTAAATACAACATGTTATTTCTTAAAGTAAGTAGAGCTTGTTTTGGTTGAGTAGGTTTTATTTAGTCTTCTCAATTTAAATCAAGAAGGTTAGTTAGATCAACATTATGATATTCAGCTAGTACAACATGATTCTTTTGATTTGCATTTAATTATCCAAATGTTATCAGATGCACTTAAAATTTCTTGTTCAAATTAAATGTATCATATCTCCAAAAGTTGATTCTGTTCATCTGGACGTAGCGTTTTGTGGGAGAAATGTTTCGTCACTCATCCAAGTGACTTCTTCAGTCTCAGCTGCCTGCAGGTTTCCCCAATCTTATAAACAGTACATTTGCATAATGACTGAAACCAGCCCACTGAAGGAATAATGTGCTGTGAGGTCAGTTCCTTAATCATAATTATGCAAATTCTCATGACTACTGACCAAAACCCACTGACCAAAACCCACTGACCAAAGGCCATGAGTACCATTCACAGAGAGTTGGGGAATGGCTGCAATCACAGCATTGTAAGATGGTGAAAGATGTACCCTTAAGCCCCCTCCTCGATTCAGAGATGGTCTTTCCCTTTTCACGTAAATGGCCTCCTTGACTCCGCGCTCAAACCAGCGTTCCTCCCTGTCAGGATGTGTACATCCTCATTCTTGAAAGAGTGTCCACTGGCCTGTAGGTGTAAATAGACTGCAGAGTCCTGGCCTGACGAGGTAGCTCTTCTGTGTTGTGCCATCCACTTCGCTAGAGGTTGTTTGGTTTCCCCGATGTATAAATCCTGGCAATCCTCCTGGCACTTAACAGCGTACACTATGTTACTCTGTTTGTATCGGGGGACCCGATCCTTGGGGTGGACCAATTTTTGGCGCAGCGTGTTTTGGGGTTTAAAAGCCAAAGACACCCGGTGTTTCGAAAAAATGCGTCTCAACTGTTCCGATACTCCTGACACATACGAGATCACTACAGGTTTTCGCTTGGGCAGCGGTTGTCCTTCTCTCCTGGATCGGCTGGAGCTTTCTTTAGGTGCCTTTCCAGCTTTGACAAAAGTCCAGCTGGGATAACCTCATTTACTCAGGGCCTTTTTGATGTGCTGTTCTTCTGCCTAACCAAACCTACACATACGGATCAGTATCTAAGGTTTGACTCTCATCATCCACTGGAGCACAAACTGGGTGTCATCAGGACGCTACAACACAGAGTGAACACCATCCCCACTGACACAGCGGCCAGGGATGTTCATGATGTTCTTTTGAGATGCCATTTGAATTTTATAGCAGTTGCTTGCCGTGAAGCTGTATCCATAAAATCTCTTGACTTAAGTCAAAATTCTTATCAAATAATCTGTAATGTACATATTAAAATTTATACACGAAAATAAATTAACTGTATTCGGTTGTGTTGTTCAGTTTGACTAGTTTGCATCAGTGTTCAAGTCTGAAAGAAGATCTGAGCATGCATTATTTATTTTGTCCAGCAGATGGCAGCATTGCACTCCGGTGGGCTTTAGTTGATGAAAGAATTTTGTGCTGGATGTGTGGGTATTTATGATTTAGCTTGGGCATTTACTTCACATGTATTTAAGGTTGTACAACAATAGGAACATTAATAACAATGATGTAAGCATGTATGACTTTATGGTAACAGTCTCATATGTTACTTTGATGCAACATCGATGGTGCCCTGACAGAAGTGCAAAATAGCACCCACAGAGCCAATAATTCAAACATTAATCCATGTAAATGTTTGTTTTTTTAAATTATAAACCTGGTAAAATTACATTCACACATACTTACATTCACACACTCAGCATGGAGGTTGATACTCTTTTCCTGGGCATGCTTGTCTAAATTGGCATCATGCCCATGTGTTGAACATGCCCATCAAACAAGTTCCACTCCACCGATCTGGCACATGCATGCTCGTCACGTTCAGTGGCACCCACACAACACAGAGCTCGCTGGTGAGCGAATTCATTTCCCTGTCCATTATTCCACAGATGTTTGCTTTAATTTCTTCCTGATTGAGAGACTTCGGTACTCCATCAATCACACACAGGCAAAAAAAGAAAAAAAGAAAACACAGGCAAAGTGAAAAATGTCCAAATCTGAATATTCAGTGGGGAGGCAGAGAAACCCACACGAGCAACAATATTGACAGAGCCATGTTGAGCCATTTAGAGGGGAAGCAGCCAGACTTTTAATACACTCTCGTGCAAACAAAACACCTAAAATGTGCTTCTTTTATTTTGCCACCTCTCATTCAGGCACGCTGCTGCTCCTGATTCCAGGAAAGTGTTACATGTGTTTCACCAGTTACATGTTAATCAGTGTTAGACTTTAATCAGTAACTGATCGCTGCGTTGTTAAAATAGCTAACACTAAGCACTGGGAGACTGAGAATGTGTAGACCACAGTAAAATGGTTAAAACTTTGTTGGATATGAGCAGGTGTGTGCATTCTGTATGTGACTGTGCCCAAACTGTGAGCCACAAACAACAGCCATTACAGGAGGGGATTATCTCATGGTAATTGCTTCATGTAAAGCACCTCCGACAAGGCTTTAAGAGCAATTATGAGCAATTATATTACTTGTTATTATTGGAGGGAGGTAATAACATCTTTAGCTTGCAACTGCACACAGCCCATGGCTCAGAGATGCAGGAAACAATGCTATAATGATGAATAATGCCCTCACAAATGCAAGTAAATGATGCACTTTTGTGTGAGCTGAGCTGTGGATTCAGGAGTTTGGGGTTCTGTCAGGATACTGTAACATCATCAGCATGTACCTTCAGATCCAAGCATTGATATTCAGTGTAGACACCTAGCACTGTGTGATGACAAACCCTTTAAAGGGCTTTTTATCCCCCAATTCCAGCCTTATCTCCCATCTTTACATCGCTAAGCTTTGAGGGGATCACGCGGCAATCCTGGAAGCTTATATTCTACCTCTATTTTCATCTGAGAGCTTGCAGCTCAGTGGGGATACATCATGTTAAAAACCATACGAAGAGCAAACAGGGTACCACCTGTCCACCTTTATGTGTGGCTTTTGTGATATTACTGTGGCAACTGAAAGGATAAAAAGCACTTCCTTGGTGTAATTGGTTTTTGTAGCAGAACAGTATGCATATTTTAAACTGTTGTATTCTACTGACGTGATGCTGACAAACAGTCCATAGGAAATAATTATAATTTAATGAAACAAATAATGATAGTTCAATATTTTTAAATGGTACAAAAAGCTGTATATACAGTGCAAATACACAAAAATACAGCAGTTGGGGTGATGCATAAAAGTATGTTTTCTGTATTTCTGTAAAAATATCCACTAATATGTTACCTGGTGTTTACACAAGACTATCAAGTTATATAAAGGAGACAAATGTAAAAGGGACTTTTTGGAATTGCCCTCTGCCAAATGGAAAAAAAAAACTACTTTGACCACAAGGGGGCGGCATTTCGCCAGTTGGGGTATTGTTTCCGAAGACACGCTTCCTTTTTTAATATTTCTTTTTCGGCATAATCGCAATTTCATCAACACGCTTTACCTTTTACTGGGTAACTACTGCAAATAAGAGTGTTTTCTTGAATAACCTGCCTGGTTCAATAAATGCCATTTTTATCCATTACACCACCTTCTGATAAGAATAAAGTATTGCATTAAAAGGGAAAATGTTTAGAAATGTTGTTTGAAGGTTTTAGACTTCTTTGAAACGCGAGATTTCAAACATATGAGGCATTAATATGACACTTGCATGGCCCTTGAGTAGAAACTTTGAGATGTTTTAGGTTTTATTTGTGTTGAATTATAGAAAAACTTCACAAGGTTTCACAAACTTTCACACACTGCTGTAAAAACAGAACGGTTCATGTGTGTTCATAAAAACTTTCTCAGGAAGTGAAACAGCCAAAATATCCCATTCATCTCTTATTGTTTTCCTTAAGCTTCTTTGAAGATTGAAAATTAACCTAGTTTGACAATCGCTGTATAGGCGGACCTGGAAAAAGTTATTCAAACCAATCATTTCTAGTTCTTGTTTTTTCAAATAGCAAAGTCAGAGTGTGCCTTAAATCCTGCCAAATATGCAGTGAGGACGCAAAGAGTGACAAAGGTCCCAAAAATGTCTTTGTACATGCTCTCTTAAGACAGGGTGTCCGGTGTGGAGAGGACCAGAGCACACATTCACATTGTAATAAGTGTAACATTCATAGTAATCCGTTAACTCCTAGGTTTGCATTTATTTCTCACAGTTCTGCTTGGTTTATCAACAGCTACTGCAGCAGCTGACCTTTGACCTTCCTCCAAGTTTCACTGCAACTGCACTTCTTGGTCACTTTTTCTAGGAGTACCGATTATCTTTATTACTGATGTAACATCAGCTTGTGTGTGAGTGTCTGTGTGTGTGTGTGTGTACTGTGTGTCATTCTTATGTGGATCAGAAGCAGACAGAAGAGACACAGATTGCTTTTCACAGCCAGCGTACTGCGCTTCTTGCTGCCTATCTGCCAAACCCATCATCTGTGGCAAAAGATCCACTGCCTTGTGTCACTCCATCTCGCTGTCACCTTGGCAACTGCTGCTGAGGTGAACTGCCAGCTGGGGTAGTCGACCTCCATTGGCTGCGTTCCATCGAGCTGCAGTCCACAGCGCTGCAACAGGATGTTTGTGGCTGGACTGATATGCAGAAAATCACACGTAAATGTTAAAACCAGGCTTATGTGATCGGTTCAGCAGGTATTTGCAGGATCAACATCACTTTAACAAAATGATGTGGTAGATTTTTGGGAGGTTTTATGCTCAATGTAAGAATTAATTAAATAACAACAGAATAATTAAGCTGCTATGGTGCGATGTGTGGTTATTTTTTCACTATTAGTCCATCAGGTAAATAATTTCTTAGTGAACCAATTAAGCCACTTTTCTATAGATTGTCATAAACAGGGAAAAATGGCAGAAGTTTGCACAGATGATTTACCAAACAGACATGAAAACAATGATAACGAGACGCCTGAGCAAAATGGACTGACTATGTAATTTTTTTTTTGCCTTTATGACTTCTTTGTATCTCTTATGGGATATATTGTATATTATATCAAATTCAAATGACTCTGATGAAGAGATTCTGTGTGTTTATATATATATGCATGTCTCTCTTTGTGCGTGTGTGTGTCCACATGGCCCTTAAGAATAACGCTCCGGTATCTAACACAAGGTTTATGTCAAATTTATTAAATAATTGGTCTATTCCATGAAAATAAACACAGTGGCAAAAAATAAATAAATAGTCCATATCACCACAATACACAGCAAACTTGTACATAACCTTAAGAGACCGTTTGCTAAATGGAAAAGGATTAAAGGAAAGTACAAATATTGGAATAACTGTAAATCGCTTGTTGAAACCTTAAACTGTGCCACAAAAAAATAAAAAAAAATGTAAAAAATCCACCGACACACAACACAAAGTGAGAAACAGGTTTGAATGAAGAGAAATTATTGCTCATTAGAAACAACTCAACACTGGATAAAGCGGTGTGTTTGATTAAAAACGTAGGTTATAGTTCAGTCTAGCATGTGGGACATCAGTTTCTGCAGCATCACAAGGGAACTATTATTTTTACAGTACAAAGATATGGAAATAACTTGTTTCTGCTCGAATATCTCCGGTTTTGGTGACCAAACATTTCCTTTAAATAATTTTCAGTTGTTTTTTGTTCAGATTTAATTTAGACCGAAATATAATTTTTTGTCCCAGAGGCTGTTTCAGGGAGCAGAAAAATGCCAAATAACGATGGCTAAAGGGCGGTTGTGATGTGTCCAGTCCTGATATGAACATTGGATAACAATTCTACTTTTTGGATCAATGGTAGCGAATAAAAAGTTAATCAAAGGTTTCATTGAGACCCATGTTTATAAAACAGAGGCTGTTGTTTGTGTTTCATCCCTGTTATTTTGGGGCTCTTTCACGTATCGCTGAACAACCTCTTGCACTCTATGGAGGGAGACGGTGTGTCAGGTCCAATGCTACCCACTTGTGAATATGCGTCCTCTGGAGTGTGCGGAAGTCCCGGCGGCGTCATGCGCTTCTCTTTCTGCCTGCGGTTGCAGAACCAGACCCTGACCACCTCTTTCTCCAGCTGCAGAGTGTCCGCCAAAGAGTTGATCTCCTGTGCGGAAGGTTTGGGACACTTGAGGAAGTGGCTCTCCAGTGCGCCTTTTACGCTCACCTCGATGGAAGTGCGCTTTTTCCTCCTCCTGCCCTGGGTGGCGATCTTATCGATGCTGGTCGGGCTCCCAGTGGTGGAATCAGCCTCTTCCAGCCATTTGTTCAGCAGAGGTTTCAGCTTGCACATGTTCTTAAAGCTCAGCTGAAGCGCCTCAAATCTGCAGATGGTGGTCTGTGAGAACACGTTGCCGTACAGAGTGCCCAGAGCTAAGCCCACGTCTGCCTGGGTGAAACCAAGCTTGATCCGTCGCTGTTTGAACTGTTTGGCGAAATGCTCCAAGTCATCGGACGTAGGGGTGTCCTCGTCTGAATGCGATTCGTGGCCCAGACCGTGTTGCTGGTGATGGTGCGTGTGATGATTATGATGGTGTTGGTGGTGATGGTGGCTGCCGTGGTCCAGCCGAGGTGATTCTCCGCGCACCAGCCCCGAGTGCATGAGGCTTTGCCCGGTGTGTGAGCTCAGCATCCCGTTGACTGTAAATCCTCCTGGCTGGGAGTAAATGAGGGACTGTTGCTGCTGCTGCTCCCCCTCAGTGATGCTGATGTGCGCAGTGGAGGTGCCTCCCCAACTTCCCGTGTGCGCCTGGTGAGGTCCTAGATGCGGAGACCTGTGGTGAAGGGAAGAACCGGAGTGGAGGTCGTCCCTGCCGGCGTTTCTCTTTACATCCTGTGGCTGGGAACTCGGGGGCCACGGAGAGCCGGTCTCCGCTACTGCCGCTGCAGCGGCGGCCGCTGCGGCTGCTGCATGAGGCAACGATGTCACCCACTGGTGGGCATGGCTTAGCATGTGCCCCCCGTTGCTTGCTACCATGGCTCCGTGCATGAAGTCGCTCTGCACCATCTTCACTGAAGGGTCCCCTCTGTATCCACTAGACACTGTGGTCACAGCGGTGCCGCCAGACTGCATACCACCACCCCTCCGGTCAGAGTGAAGGACCGGGCTGGATAAAATCCTGCTGCTGGCTAGGTATGGGCTTGAAGTGGCAGTTGCCATCCCCCAAATCATATATCTTTTATTTCTCTTTTCTTGTGTTTGAGTAAAAAAAATTAAAATAGTCTTTGCTCTAATCCATAAATAAATTCTGTCTATTTCACTCTAAACGAGTTTTCTTTTCTTTTTCTTTTTTGCCCAATTAGTGGGGGGAAAGTGCCAAATCACTCCATTGAGACGTACATTATATTTTCAGTTAAGCAGCGTGCGCTTGCTGTAACCATTGTGGCAGAACATGCTCTCTTACGTATTCCTGTGCGGCAAAACGATAGTTTCACAACTTTTCTCTGTCCCGGGAGCTCCGGCGTGCGTAATCCACAGACTTAATGGTCGCCTATGAAAAAAACACAGCCTTCTTTGCACCGTGAAAACTGAAGAGTTGATACGCAGTCTGCTTGCCTATTCACATCTCTGATATAAACGCTTCGGGTTAGACTAAATGACTAAAAAAAAACCTTTAAAGCGTCTGCTGTCCTATCGGTTGTTTAGTTCACTGCATCTGCTCTACCCGGTGCGTCCTCTACAGAGCGAAGGAGACGAGCGTGTGTTTACGTTGTGCCAAGCCTGCGTATTCCTCTCGATTTCCATCCAATTACAACAGAAAGGCTCTCCAGAGCTCCCGCTGATTGGACGCACAGGCAGAGAGGAGTTGGTGTGTCTCACAGTTGAGCCTCGGGTGCACAGAGTTCTTCCTGAGGGAGAAAAAAAGCATCAATTTACTAGAAAATTACAATCAAGCCGAAAAAAATAGACCAAACATGGTTTGACTGCGCGCTAAAGTATAGCCTGTGAAGCATGTGAAGAAAAACAGGCTGGGAAGTCATCCAACAAAACAAACCTCTTCCTAGAACTAACAAAATAAAAGCGAAAATAATTATGCTTAACGTTATTATTATTATTATTATTATTATTATTATTATTATTATTATTATTATTATTATTTAAGCAGCTCTGAGTCACTTAAGTTGACAAAATAATATCCGTCACGTTTATCTCCGAGTATCACACAGAGCAGTCGAGGCTTGAATCAAGGATACTCAAGTCGGCTTTGGGAACACAGGGGGTTTGGACGCCACTTGCATCTTAATGCGTTCTCCCTTTCACATGGTAAAGCGAAGGCCACAGTGGCGTGACGCTCCGCACTGGCGAGCGCTAAAGCTGCACAAAACCTGCCAGCAGTTCCAAAACGAAGACAAAAAAACAATCCGGTTTCAGTGGGACGTTTCCATGCCGAGTCAGTTTATGGATGGGCTGTTAAATGAAGGTGTCGTTTGGGATTTTCTACCACGGGCTTCCTTCTTCACATTTACGGGCCTTGAGAGAGAAAGGCATCCACTGAGACACATGGTGGTTTGTGACTGGTAGAAGAGCCAGGTGCGGGCCAGTGAACCTCCGGCTAATTTGTGTTTTTCAGCAGATTTATCTTGGATTTTGTCCAAAAGGTAAACGACAAGTATTCACAGGACCCCATTCCCAAAGCAGCAACATAAACTGAGTTACAATATTTAAATTCGCCTTATGTTCAGCAGTCATGTGCCAAACTTTTCTGATTTCAGGATATACTAAATCGTTAAAAAAAATCACGCATAGCAGTATAAAAAGGATAGTAAAAACTTTATCAGCTAAAGTAAATATGGGTAGAAGATTATATACTGATTAGGCTGTTGTGCACAGAAGTTCTGAAAGGAGAATTAAAACAAGGCAGATTCTGCTTATCATAAACTGACTGAGTGATGCACATATAGGATCATATAAACATTTAAGAAAAATGTAATTATTTTGTTAAATTGTGCATCATTTCACAAAATTAGCACCAAAACTGGTAAAACGGTGTAGGTGGGCAACAAGCCTTTAAGACTCCAGTAACCTCCTATTTAGTGGCAGAGAAAGCACAATAACACACTTATTCAGGCAATAACCCAACTTTCTATATCAGAGCAATTTTCTTAACAAAGTATTTTCAAGACCATAAATAATCAGATGTATTTGAATGCCAGATTGAGCAGTTTTTCTCTTAAACCTGTGTGTTTTTGTTGATATATTAATAAAGTAGCTAGTTTGAATCACAGCATTCAAGAGTAATCAGAGTACAGTTTTGTAATTATCTATCTATTCGGGGGGGTTAGGTAAGAACTGTTAATAGTTGCAAAATAACCTGTTTGATCTTCATAGATGTTTCCTTGCAGCCCGGTTTGCACTTTTCAAGTTGCTAAACTTTAAAAAAAAAAAAAAAAAAGCACTAGAAAATGCAAATGTAAGAATGAGTCCTCATAATAATCCAAGTTGTGAATGTTTACTTTTTTGATAGATAGTAGAGGTGAAAGTGTTTTTCTGGCCTTTCCGAATAACTTAAGAGATACTTAAAAAATAAAGCCAAAAATTGTGCAAATCCCTGATACCCAAAATGTTTTGCCCAGTTGGACTTTTTTCCAAGCTTTACTTCCATCACATGTTTGCATGTGCTTTCAGGAATTTGTAATAAAAATAAAACGATAAACAATAGAAGATTCAGAAAAAAGCAGTGAGAGTACCAAACAAAAACACATGCTTGCACTTAATTATAAGGTTCTTCTTCAGTCAGAGCTTTTAAAATCAGTTTATTGTTGTCTCGTATTTGGTAAAACAGGAAAACAAGAGAAGCCGTGCAAAAGCACCACACTGCTTCACGTGTTTTGAGCCCACCAGCATAATGTAGAGAAAACCAGACGACTCAGGCAAGGCAGTAATGTTTTTCATGTGTTGTGCTGCCTGGTCACAGCACTGGGTCCTCTATTTGTTATTCATGAAGGAAGCTGGGTGAAGAGGCCTTCTTATGATGCACATTTTTTCTCTCTGTTCCCTCTCCCTCCCTCCCTCGCTCCCTCCCTCTCCATGGAGCTGTTTGACAAGTAGGAAAATAATCTGTTTTAGTTGCAGCGAACACCGCAATTAATCCAGCATAATGAGCGTGACACCGTCAGCTAATTGACATTATTGTTTCTTTAAGATCATCCTCAAATCACGAAGATGGAGAATTTCTCTCTCTTCCTCCCATTTTCTCTCTCTCTCTCTCTACCCTCTCCTGCTCCTCGCCCTCTGTTGAGTCTTCAATATGCAGATCGGCCATTTCTGTCCCCGGGCTATTTTCTTTGGTAGACTTTTGAAATATGCTAATGCTTCCAACAAAAATTGCGAAAGAAAGAGAAAAGGAAAAGCCTTCATCTGGGCTCCAGGAGTTTTCCACTCAAAGAAACAGATGATTTTCTCTCATTCATACTCTTTGTTTTTGTTTTGTTTGCTTTATCACTTAAGTGTCTGTCTAATTAAGACAAAAAAGAAAAAGACGCCATGCAGACAAAAGAAAAACTCATTTCCAAGGATGGGATGCTGTTGCCACATTTATTGAACTTAATATTTTCTGCAGAGACTATAGCAAGATTCTCCTGTTCATGTGCTTTGGTTGTTTTTAGATGATACCCAGCACTTGAAGTTTATTTTTAATAATTTGTTGTACACGTGCGCGGCTTGTTGAAACTACAAGAGCAGGCAGACCGTTGTTTTTTTCTGCTGTGAGACCTACTGTGGTATTTACAGATGGAACTGTGCTGAACGCTGCTGCTGCTGCTGCTGTGTGAGAGAGACAGAACTTATCTTCCATGTACTCTTTTTCATTCCACCTCTTCAGTGTCTTCAGTGGTTCTGATCATGAGTGTGTTTGACCTTCAGCTCTCCCTGAGTCAGAGAGATCCTTCACAGCATGAGACTCTACCCACAACCCCCCGCTGTGTGTTTAAATCAGAAGCAGAAGCAGCCACGGAAAGCGAGAGAAGGGAAGAAGTAGAGACAAAGTAGTGTAGTCGGGGAAGGATCTAGAGGGGAAATGATCAAAGTGCATTCATCTGCAAAGTCCTTATTCGCAGAGACGTGCAAATATGAGGATAAACACAGCCAATGATGCTCAAATTTAAAAGCAGATGTGTCTAAGTTTTGGGCACATGTCTTAATGCGCTGTGATGTGATGTTTTAAACAAACGTGATTCACCGGGGGATGAGAAGTTTGCTGGGACAGCTGTCTGTTTCCTTACTGCATTTGATGTGGTGGAATTACAGCAGAGAGAAGCTAGAAGGCAAGAAAAGAAGGAGAGCAGTCGTGTTTACAGCACTGGAATTATTGTCAATTACAAACCCCTGCTGAGGCTTAAATGATGACACCCAATGGACAGATGTACTGGTTAAACACTGTTATGGGCTCGGCCATTATGCATGAATCGGGGGAAGTTAATGTGTGAAAATTACATTCATTAATCCCAGCAGATAATTTGAAAGGGGCCAAAGTGACAAGGAAGAGCAGAGAGAATAGAGCAGGGAAATAGTACAAAGACATCAGTCAGTCCTCTTTAATGGGAGTGTGTGTGTGCACCAAGGTGCTTGCAGGTGTGCGCAGAGGTGGGCATTTACCTCTTTCTAAATGTCTTAATGCATTAACATAATGGTGAAAGGTGTTCTTGGAATGACATCACAGAAGTCAATGATTAGTGCTTGCGCTAAACCAAATGTGGGGAGAACAGCAACATCTGTGCTGTCACTAAAGAAAAATGGAGGAAATTGAGAAAGCATGAGACTTTTGGGGTTTAGGATACTTTGATAAAGGCACAGCCTATAGGAAAAATGTGGTGTTTATATTGCTGCAAAAAAGAAAGAAAAGAAAAAAGTAAAAACATGTAAACTGGGTTAGATAAAAGGAAGCTTTAAAGTTTTTAATTTCCTTTTAGCTTTTAGTAAGGCTCATGAGCCCACATGGAAATTTAAAGAATCACAGCGTTGCTGCCTTTGTGGTTATTTTTGTGTCTTCCAACACATGCATCTCGTTTTTAGCCGTGTTCTGTCTCTTCAGATACAACTGCAAAAATGTATGACAGAGAAATTTAGTCAGGAAATACCTGCGACTCTGCAGCCTGTGGCTACAGACAACTGTGGCCCTGTACCCAGGCCGAGCAGCGAGCCAAGTCAAACAGCCGGTGTCCCTGAAGGCCCAGCCTGGTCGAGTCTGGCCCGGCCTCCGCCTTTCATGAATGGACAGATTTCTCTCTGAAGCTCCCACCATGATCCACGTGATTATAAAGGCTCTCTGTAGTTAAGATGATTTCTCAGGTGGGTTTAGGGGAAAAGAAGTGACTTTTAATACCGAGCAGCGGCCGGATGGTTTGTGGCATTTTTGATTCACAGTTCTGCACTCTGGTAGTTCACGGATCAGCGGGTTTAGTAGTTAAACAGGTAGTTAAATCCAATTATGGATGACTGAGGCATCAATTAACTAAGAATAAATCCCAGATTGTGATTATTCCACTAACTGAGAAAGTAGCAGATTTATAACAACAATTATCTGGAACAGTATCACCTAAGAACACTGTTGAACATGCCTGTGTTTTATTGAATACATCAGCACTAAGCGGTGGCGTGCAGATCAGCTGAGACATGAATCAAGACACCTTACACAGGAACGTAATTAAATAAATGCAATGAATACCTCCAGACCCAGCGGGTTAATGATGTCACGCAGCTTTCAAATTAACATGTACTCACTGCGCAGTGAATGACGATTTCACATTAACACTCCAGAGTTCTCATCACGCACTCCTTCTGGGAGAAAAGAAAGAGGTATTTTCAGTTTTGTGAAAAACTTTGAACCTCTCGCAAGCAATAACACTTAACTTTTCACTGAAGGGCAATACGCAGCTTTAAGTTGAAGGTTTAGGACATGAAAGGCAATTTGTTGTGTGTCTTTTTTCATGTCATAAAATTAACCTGTAATACTGTTTGTTTGTTTTTGTTTGGTGGTACTGGAAACATGTAGCTGCTATTGCTGTGAGTTAATGGTTATTATATCGTGCATTATAGATGACTTTAAGACATGAACCAATTACTCAATGTTTAACTAATACATACAAATCAATATAGCAAAAAACATAGACTATGACAGTAAGTTTACCGTTTTTTGTATTGTTTGTTTACTTCAAAGGTTAATAACTCTTATTAATAATTCATTATCAGAAAGGGGGAAGTTTATTTCTGCTTTATGAGTGAAAAAGTGGATCATCAGGTTGAAGGCTGTGAACTTGTACTGAATTAAAAGCATCGGTTAATTTTACACAAACTCAGTCGAAGCTGGTCCATCTTAAGAGCAGAGCAAGAAGGTATCAGGTTTAATTCAGTTCAACTCAGTTTTATATTCGGAGTGCTTTAAGGTGCTAACGTGAATAAGACCCTACAGGGATAGTGAGAAAACCCTAGCAGTTAGTAAATCCACTAAGGGCAAGCACTTGGCGACAGTGGAGAGAAAAAACTCCCTTTTTAACAGGAAGAAACCTGCTCAGGGATGGGGGTGAGGTTTTATAAAGATTCAAATATAGTAACTTCACTGGTGGTGGTGGTGGGGTGACTAACAGACGTTTCTATTTCACAGCACTTTCAAACACTCACAACAGAAGGAAATAAAAGCCACACCAGGGCCACACGAGTTAACCTGTTAGGGAGCTTGTTGGCTGCAGTGTTTGACTTCTCTTTTTTGAAGGCATGTCCCGAGGACCCAGCTACTCACCTTGTGCCATCAAACTGGCCCCGAGCACTAACACCACGCGTGCAGGATCAGAGACGACCTTGGCACGCATGCAATGAAAACACAGCCTACTTCAGCGTCTGTCTTTGATGTACATTATCAAAGACCTTTCTCCTCCTCTCCTCCCCGGACCAAAGGCTACTATTGTTTTTGTTGTTGTTATTGATATTGTTTTCCACCCTTATAGCACAAAGCAGTCTGACCATGACTCTGATGCTAATGTGGAGGTGGAGAGGGTGTTTTAATGAGCTGCAGTGTAGATCAGAGGGGCTCAGGGGGGTTAGAGAGAGGGAATAGGTGTAGCACTGAACATCAAAACACAGCAAGTACTCCAGCTTCTGCTTTTCAGTAGCCATGACCTTTCCGTGCAGCTTAGAGATCTAACACGGATGTTATGTTTAGTGGTGCAAAAGATTTACCTTGGTGAATGACTATAAAATAATAAAAAAGATAAATGTAAGACAAAGTATTATTTACTGAGGCTACTGTTACCTATAATCTAATCACTGCTAATATCTGAAATAAAAAGAAAGGACTGAGAAATAGTGGAAAAGTACACCAGGACCCAAACAAATTAAGATTTCACACAGTTAGTGCTTCATATCTGAGAGTGAATAAAAGTTTAAAACACAGTTTTACTTTGGCAAGCTCACATTTCCACTCGCCACAAGCCATTTTAGCGACACTGCTAACCTTTGAACTGCAGTCCAAGTGAAGACTAGCTGTGTGCTAAAGCTGCAGTTTCATTAATGGGCACTTGAGGCTTCCTTCAGATGTCAGGTCTTGCAGGTTTTCATGTTAAAACATACAAAAAATGATTTAATTTCCACCTCAATGACAACTGCACAAGTGGCCATTTTCTATATAAGTAACCTATTTAAATTGCAATAAGGCTTAAAGTTTGCATTAATAGAGGAGTGGCTGCTTTGTCTGGACAACAAACAGAGTTTCTCTTTTTTTTTAATAGAATTTAACACGTCTATCTCTGTGTCTGTTCAGTGCACGGATTCAGTCTATAAATGCACCTTGCTAAGGGAGCTGACAGAGGTGTGGACTCGAGTCACATGACTTTAATTTTATGACTTTAGACTTGACTTGAAAAAATGTTCTAAGACTTGTGACTTGACTTGGACTTTTACACCAATGACTTGGGACTTGAATTGGACTTGAACCGGTTTACTTGAAAAGACTTGATATTTTACCCCAAATATAAAATTTAACATGCATATTATATAGAGATTGAAAATGTGACGTCATTCACGGGTAGAACCGCAAAGGATTCTGGGAACTCGTGGCAAGCGGTACTAGCGCACGCAGGCTTTCAATTAAAATCAGTCACACAGCGATAAAAAGAAACACAAAAATGTCAAGAAGCCGTTGTATTATTAACTGCAATAGCCGGTCGCATGACAGCCACGGGAAGCCGACGGGTAAAGAGATCGGTTGTTATCGGATTACGTCGTTGAAGAGAAATTGTTCAAGCCATGTTTCCGAAGTAACAAAGAGGCGACGGATGGCCTGGATCACAGCCATTCAAAGATCAAATATAACGTCCCAGAACACTCCAGCTCACAGGTTAGTCTGCTCCAAGCATTTACACAAAGGTCAGTGTTTTTTAGTAGTTAATGCGTCATTTGTCTTAACATAATTGGTGATATAGGTTACAAGCAAGTCTGGCGCTGAACAGAAATTGTCGCGCTATGCTCCTTTGTTTATTGTGCATAAATAGTGAATTGTCCTGACACAATATTGCGTTTCGCTTCTGTTATTATGGGACATTGACAAAAACATATACTTTTATTCACAGGATAAAACAGTTGTTTTGTATCACTAATTGCCCAGTACGATTACAGCATACAATATTATTGTCACTGCTACATTTCTGTGATGCTACCAGAAATTATTTCCACTACTAATTAATTACCGTTGAGCTCAAAGGTCCTATTAATAAACGGTTAACGAATGTGTATTTATGATGACGATTTGTGAGACTGGTATACTGGTCTTTACTTTCTACACGGTGTATTTCAAGGTCCTGCACCCATCCGGCGGTAAACTGTACCTGGGCTTGTTGCAGTGACCTGAAGTTACTAAACTTCATGAGTGTGTGCACTCACTCCAAGAACCGTATGATTATAAATATATAAATATGCTACGATGAGATAGCTGACTTCATCTAACTAGCAAATGTTGTCCAGGCTACGTTGGTGATTCAGTTTTTTTTAATATGTATGATATTTTTGTCATGCGATTTTAAAGCCGGTCCTACAACCGCATCCAAGAATAACATGCAGCTTATCTCAGAACTGTCGGTGAAAATTATTCTTGGAGCTAGGTTTAATTGAGCTGCATTTTTTAAAGAGGTGCAATTTCACAATTTGTGTATATTTTCTAAGTTCACTATTTTGTCATGTGTTGAGAAAAACACAGATTTTAAAATTACATGGTCTAATATTTACATTTAGCATAACTGCAACATTATTTTTTCTTTTTTTTTTTTTTAAAGACTCGAAAGGACTTGAAATTCAAAGTTTCAGACTTGTGACTTGACTCGGACTTTTACACCAGTGACTTGAGACTCGACTCTGACTTGCCTGACATTACTTGAGACTTGACTTGAGACTTGAGGATAAAGACTTGAGACTTACTTGAGACTTGCAAAACAATGACTTGGTCCCACCTCTGGGAGCTGGCATTAGCCATAGACTGCAGCTGTTAGCTGATGATGTAGCACATCACAGTCTAGTCTAAATGTGGTCACCCTTGGCTCCAAAAAAACAAGACGTGATAGCCAAAGATTTCAAATATTCCATAAATCAGTGGACGACATCTCTTTGCCAACATCATCTCACAAAAATCAGTCACACACAAAAAAAAGAGCACTTAGTTAATTATGAGATAGGATTTGAAGTAATATAAACAACTTCTGGATAAATATGTGTGTCAAGTTAGCAAAGTTAGTGCTTCTAATTACTCTGTGGAACAAATGATGGCCCAACCTGGAAAGAAAAAAACTCGGATGGAAAAAAGAAGGATGGTAGTGACTGATTTAAGGTGCTCCTGTGTTGGTAGCATTTAGTTGGTAGTTAGTCCCCCAGCTGTGGCACACAGGGTTCAGCAGAGGGTTGAGCTCCAGAGCTTAATCCAGTGATTCCGCACTGAATTAAGGCTCTAGACATCCAGATTACCACAATAAAGATCTTCAGTGTGTTACTCTAATCTGGTTTGTGCATACTAAACTGAAAAGGCTTTTAGAAATATGCACCTTTACAATTACTGGTGTTTTTACTAGCATGGTGCAGCTTTAGCACTGACAAATATGTGTTCTCTGTCTCTTCCAGCAGTCTTGTTATCATGGTGGAAAAGCAATAAAAAAGGAACTCATCAATAGGCTCAGATACCTACAGCCAGGTTAGAGTTCAGTGCTGAGAGCAACGTGTACCTGAACAAAGCAGATGGCAGGAAGGGAAAGAAAAGACTTGTTTACCTTTCCTCCCCTTCTGGGTGGAGGGGGATTCATTAGCTGCTGTGTAAATCAATCTGCTTCTTCTTAAAGGCCTGTCAATTTAACCCTGATGTCTGGCAGCCTGACATCGCTCACTGGATATTTAACTTGAAAGCCAATTAATCATCATGATTAATTCACTCACAAACCTCATGGAACTGGCTGCTTTTACCTTGTGGGGGGAAGAGAGTCCTCCGGACTTGAAAAGAGAGAGAAATGAGAACTATTCAGCTCCAATCACTCTTGATCAGCTTCTCGATACACAGTTTCAGCTGTGTCTCCAACTCCACTTTCTTCTTTGCTGCAGCTCTGCTATCACAAACCTAAGGATCCATCCTTTTCTCCTCCAAAAAAAGAAAAAAAAACTTTTAGAAAAAACAAATTCACGGTCCGTGATCACAGAGTAATGCTTGTAATTGGGTTTGCATTTCAAATCTATAATGTTAACACACCTTTGAACTGTGAATATAAATTTGATTGCACATATAATTAACTCAACTTTAGTGAGAAGCCAGTGCCATGTGCTGCCTGGCCAATATTTTCTTAGCTTAACTTAATATTTCTCTTTTTCTTTCCGAATCGGAAGAATTAAACATTTGGGAAAGTGGAGTGTGAATATGTTTTCCATTCAGTACTTTATCATTATCTCTGCTGAGGTAATGGAAATGACCTAAATGTGTGCAGAGTTACTGAGGAAGGAGGTTCTGCTATCAGGGAAGGAAAAAGATGATTTCCCTCTTCTTCAGTAATCGAGTATTTCCTCTGCTAGCTCACAGGTGCACGGGAGAATTTAATAATTTCCCTCAGTTGTGAGAGTGAGTGAAATTTGCTGGTTTCATAGTAGCGCTATAGAGCGCTATATACAATATTAACAGGAAAAGTAAGAATATCAGATTTTCACTTGATCTTCCATTGTTCCTGGTCAAAGATGGATGAAGAATGAAGCGATGGACTGAAAGCAACGGACTTAAAATGCTGTGTTTTGCTGCTGAAGCTCTATGTTGTAAGAGGACACAAGCAGGAGATCAATAAATCAATCAATCATATCCCGCCTGAGTATGGAGATCCTCTGAGAACATTCTTGAGCTGCAATCTAATTACTTTTGAAGCAGCAAATGATCACTGTCATCCTGGAGTCTAAGAGTAAAAGCTGACAGCTCTATTCAGACTCAGCACATTTTCGCCCCGTTTCTACACCTATGCCAAAGGCAAAGGGGTTTTTGTGTGCCAGAGCATCTGTTCAACACATGTGACAACTTCAAATCCTGCCTGAGGTACACATAGCAGCAAGGCTGAGCGCTCTTTTAGCTGGTCCTAAAAAATGAGCAGGGGATGCATTATTGAGACTGTACAGATATTACAACTTACAACGTAACTCCTTTTAGATGTGTTTAATTCACTATTTCTGTGTCATGTTTCAAAGGCAACAATGTCTGTGTCACTAAAGCCTGGTAAACCTTATCCTTCGATTAAAACTGTGTCCAAGAACATTTAAAAACATATACAGAAAATGAGCCATGCCATTCCAGAAACAGAGGGAGTCGTGTCCTGTGTCTAGTTGCTGTAAGGGCAAACAGGTTTAAACCCACAAGCTGTTATTATTACCTAGACTGGTGTTTCAAAGTTTAATAAGCTCTGTTGGACCACTGTGCATAAATCCATGTGCCCTGGTTCTCATGATTCCAGGGATTTTGTGCCTTTGTTTATTATTAGGCTTTGGAATTTGTGACTATTTAGATCCTTTCTGTCATTTATTTTCATGCTTTTAGTTTCTGAGTTTCTTGGGTTACTCCCCAGCCTTGTGTTTGAGCACAACACAATCACGGCTCACCTCGTCCCAAGGACGGACCAAGTGTTGCAGGTATGCCCTCCAAAACAGAGTAATTTACTTATCTGTAGGGGTGGAAAACATCAGTGTGACCAAAACAACAAAGTAAATGTTCCAGAAAGGAAATAAGATTCAAGAGGCTTCAAAGCTTCCCACACCTACAACTACCAGGTCTGCTTTGTAAAGAAGGATATTTACCATATGCACAAAAATAACTAATCTAGCTATTCTAGATACAGAACACCATGTAACAATATGCACTTACACACATAACACAGCCTTGTTGGAAACAGGAAGTAGGGAGGGTATTCTCAGTTTTTCAGGTTCACCATCAGTCTCATTCAGTCTCCAACCAATTATCAGCTGCCACCTGGAACTTAAATAATCAAGCACAGAAGAGATGGACACCACCACCACCACCACTCATGATTTGGGCCATGATACAAGCTTTCTCGCCTCTCCCGGTGTTTCCCTTAGTGTTAAGTTGGTGTGTGCAGGTGTGTGTCTTAACCCTATTTTATTAGTTGCTTCCTCTTTTATTTTGGTACTCTTTTGTCTTGTATGTTTTGTATCTAGTTTTATTTCCTCCCCTCTGATCATGTATATTGTGTGCAATTGTGTCTCATCATCCTCCCAGCTGTGTCATATTTTACTGATTAGCCCTTTGTGTGTCCGTGTGAGTATAAATAGTGCTTTCTTTCCCTTGTGCTTTGTCAGATTGTCTGCTGTCCTTCCTTGTGTGTGTTGACCTCAGGTGTTTAAACTTATCCACCTTCACAACCTCTGCTCCTTGTAGCTCCACTGTTACACTTGTCTCCCTCTCATTCACACACATCCTTCTACCTACTTTCCTCTTATCTATACCTCCACGTCTCCGCCTGCTTCCTACTCTCACTACGGATCATGACATCATCTGCAAACATCAGTCCACGGACACTCCTCCCTAACCTCATTTGTCAGCCTGCTTAAAGTGGAAAAACTCCTATGTGTACACATGTACAACAGTTGTTTCTGACAGAAACAAACAAACAAAGAAATAAAACACTTAAAAAAAATATCCAGCATGTAGAACATTCTTGCTACTGACCGATAGTACTCCTTTTGCAAATAAAAGCCAGTTTTATTATATCAAAGTCATTTTCAACAATTGTGTGTCATAATTAAATCTTTCTTCATGCCACATCCAGAACAGCTTCCTCTAAGAAGCTCAAATCCAAAGTTTTGGTCTGATACAGAACAACTTATCTTCACAGTTCTGTAAGAACTTGATCAATCAAATTAGGGCTCTTTTAATTAACTTATCCACCTCTCTCACAAGACCAAACAACACACACATATACATCACACACAAACTTCATGCAACCTCCCACTGAGACATATTCTGCACCAAACTGTCCACCATGCCGAGCCTAGGCTTCTATTTGAAGAGCAGGACATGAAAGCAACTGCTGGCCCTCCACGTGGGCTTGTATCGGATCTTAATTAAAAAGCCTTGCATATTATTTTCTGTAACAAAGGGAAATTTGGGGGTTCATTTAAATCCAATTAGGCCTGTGCTGATGCCTCGGGAGATGAGCGAGTAATTGCTGTTTGAACACGAAGGTCTTTGTTCTGGGCTCCTGTAGATTGATAAAGGCAATAAGCACACAATGTGGAACGACTGGAGATGGGACGGGGGTGTGAACTTACAATACGAAGACTTGAGCACACCGGGACCTCCTAACTAGACAATTAGTAGCATGGAAATTGTTCCTTGTTTTGTACAGAAAAAAATGTGATTGAGCCCCCTGTGCTGCAGGTGTTACTGAAAAGATCAGTTGAGTTAATTGCCTTAGTCATTACTGCCTTATACCACATGCAGCGAGCCTTAGCATAATCAAAGTGCAGCCTGTGAGTGCGTAATTTCACTAACTGAAACAAATTTTCCCTTTTAATGTGGTCATCATCTGTTCTTACCTAACAAATTCATTTACTATTACTGTCATTTATTAAAGACTCAGGCGTTTCCTTCCCTTGGCTAAGGTTGGTGGTGGTGGTAGCAATCAATAACCCACCACCTACACACACCTACACAGAGCAACCTAAAGCTTTCTTGGAAAAAAACACATTCACGCTGAATTCATGCAGGTAAGAAGATTGTCTTGCACGATCACATAACACGTACTGCACGTATACTTGGACAGAGGCAATGAGAAGGTCCTTCTCGCTTTACTGGATCTCACGGTCTATGGTGTCTGTCTGACTGCCATTTTGTTTTAAAGGCAAAAATTTGCCCCAACATAAAAGAACAGTTTCAAGTTTTAGTAAACGTGCTTTCTTAACAAAAGGCACTGACAAGATTGATACCAGTCTTGTGTCTTTTGGTATAGTGATGTGACCCCACATTAGAGACAGATGCTGTTTTCTGGCACCAGTGAGCTGTAAAAATAGATATTAAAGAAGCATGTCTTTAGGCAGAAGGAGGTGAAGAAATTTGTTATTTTTTAACACTTGATTAAACATAATATACCTATTAAACCCTATAGAGTTTAAACTTCATAAAAATAAAAAAAAAATAAAACAACATTTAAGAAAAATTAATGTCAGCCTCACCTACATTTACCTTACAACCTGTCCCGATACGCAAAGGGTGATTAGAATGAAAATAATATAAATATAAACAAACTATAAAGTTCTGGATTTCTGCTGATGTAAACTTTCTTAAATGTGGCTCAGATGGTAGACAATCAGGAGGTCAGATGATCAGTTGGTATTTCCTCCACTCAGCATAGAAGAAAACGCTCCATAAATGTGGTGCGTGTGTGTGTGTGTGTGTGTGTGTGTGTGTGTGTGTGTGTGTGTGTGTGTGTGTGTGTGTGTGTGTGTGTGATGTTGGGTAAATGAGACTTGCTAGAATTTAAAAAAAAAAACATGAAGAGAAAGCAGCATCATTAGAAGACATAGCATACATTTTCACTGCTATGCAGATGACACCCAGCTCTATCTGTCCATGAAGCCAGATAACACACACCAATTAGTTAAACTGCAGGAATGTCTTAAAGACATAAAGACCTGGATGGCCACTAACTTTCTGCTTCTTAATTCAGATAAAACTGAGGTTATTGTACTCGGCCCTGAAAAGCCTAGAAATATGATATCTAACCAGATTCTTACTCTGGATGGCATTACCTTGGCATCCAGTAACGCTGTGAGGAACCTTGGAGTCATTTTTGACCAGGACATGTCCTTCAATGCACATATTAAACAAATATGTAAGACTGCGTTCTTCCATTTGCGCAACATCTCTAAAATTAGAAATATCCTGTCTCAGAGTGACGCTGAAAAACTAGTTCATGCATTTATTACTTCCAGGCTGGACTACTGTAATTCATTATTATCAGGATGTCCAAAAAACTCCCTGAAAAGCCTTCAGCTAATCCAAAATGCTGCAGCAAGAGTACTGACAGGGACTAGAAAGAGAGAGCATATTTCTCCTGTTTTGGCTTCCCTTCATTGGCTTCCTGTTAAATCCAGAATTGAATTCAAAATCCTGCTCCTCACATACAAGGTCTTAAATAATCAGGCCCCATCTTATCTTAATGACCTTGTAGTACCATATCACCCTATTAGAGCACTTCGCTCTCGCTCTGCAGGCCTACTTGCTGTTCCTACAGTAGAGTATTTAAAAGTAGAATGGGAGGGAGAGCCTTCAGTTTTCAGGCCCCTCTTCTGTGGAACCAGCTTCCAGTTTGGATTCGGGAGACAGACACTATCTCTACTTTCAAGATTAGGCTTAAAACTTTCCTTTTTGCTAAAGCATATAGTTAGGGCTGCACCAGGTGACCCTGAATCCTCCCTTAGTTATGCTGCAATAGACATAGGCTGCCGGGGGATTCCCATGATGCATTGAGTTTTTCCTTTCCAGTCACCTTTCTCGCTCACTATGTGTTAATAGACCTCTCTGCATTGAATCATATCTGTTATTAACCTCTGTCTCTCTTCCACAGCATGTCTTCTATCCTGTCTTCCTTCTCTCACCCCAACCGGTCGCAGCAGATGGCCGCCCCTCCCTGAGCCTGGTTCTGCCGGAGGTTTCTTCCTGTTAAAAGGGAGTTTTTCCTTCCCACTGTTGCCAAAGTGCTTGCTCATAGGGGGGTCATATGATTGTTGGGTTTTTCTCTGTATCTATGAAGCGCCTTGAGGCGACTTATGTTGTGATTTGGCGCTATATAAATAAAATTGAATTGAATTGAATTGAAAAGCATATTCCCACCTCCATGCATTGGCTTCCAGTAAAATACAGAAATGAATTAAAAGTATAGGTAATTGTTTATAGTCATAGTTATCTGAGATGTTTAATTTAATTCAGTTTCAGTTTTATTTACATAGCTCCAAATAGTTTTATTTTAATAAAGACCTTACAGTAGAGTAAAACAATCAGACGACCTCCTGTGAGATCACCTGGCGACAGCGGGAAGGAAAAACTCCCTTTTAACAGGAAGAAACCTCAAGCAGAACCAAGTTCTGGGATGAGCAGCCATCTGCTGTGACTGGTTTGGAGAGAGGGGAGGAAGATGAGACTAAAGGTCTCCAAGGTCTCCATGATCACCTTCACAGATCATCTCCAAACCTAGCTATTTTTAAAACGAAGCTTTTACAGCTGCTTTTAATTAACCACCAGTGTTGCTGTTGTTTTAATTATTCATTTTATGGTTGTTCCTGTTATTATTACTATTCTTTTGTTTGGTTGGGTGTTTTATCTTGTAAAACACAGTGACTGACTGTAGCATTTGAAACATGCAATATAAAGAAACTTGCCTTGTCTTGTAGTAGAAAGTGCTCAAATTGAATAGAAGGATGCCATTTACAGTAAGTACCATTATATTTATCGGTTATTGTTGTCTAGATATTTAACAGAATGTCGAGCCTCTCCCGTTCTCCCTTAACAGAGTTAAGAGTTGGACTTTTTTAGATATACACAGAAACAAAACAACAATATGAACAATCTTCAAAATAAGAGACACAAAACTCAAAACACAGCACGATATAAACAGAAAGTGAACTATAATCAAGTACCCCTAAACAGCCTCATCCACACTCTCATACTGGGTCAGGTTAAAGTCTCAAAATGTCTCAAACAAGTAATCACACGACTCGCTGTAGTGTGAGAGCTGAAGGACTCAGCAAAGCGCAACTGAGTGAGAGCAATTTGCTGAAGAATCGTCCTCTGAAGTGCGCTAACTAAGGATGTGAAAGCCGCTTGATGCTGTGATCCATATATCCATATTGTGTATGTCTGTTTAATGCATGGTCTTGTAATTAAATTACCAAATCAATAGCACTGAGCAGCTAGTAACCTTACAAGTGCCTCTTAAGTGTGGAGAAGAGATTCTTACCTCTTTGTGCTCTCACCCTTTCTCTCTCATTGTCTCTCGGCTCTGAGACTGTGATCACATCTTGTGGGGGAAGTTGCACTCAAGTTAAACCTCTTTGCCCTCGTTCCTCCCGGGTTTTCGGAAGATGTTCCTTTCGGCTCAGGTAGCGGCGTCAGGGAGAAAGGCAGCAAAGCCACCCACCAAAACATTGTGTTCAGGTCACATCTGGGCTGGTCAAAGGTCACGCGATACAGGTTAAAGGGCAGTTTTCTGGCTTTGGGCCAAGGTCAAGGTGGCAGAGGTCAGTGTCTTAGGTTTAACCTCATCCTGCCCTTGGCCTTGTGCAGATCAATATGAGCAGATTCTCCGTTTGCCTGGATCAAACGATCGATGACACATTTACATTCAGCCACTCGACACAAATCGTACTAAGCCCACGTTTCCCACTCCTACAATCCACTGCCTGTACTCGCTGTCATTCATCTCTCCTGTTTATTTTGTATTTGTTCTTTTCAGGTGAGGTTTAATTTATTTAAATTTTTAGAGATCAACAGTTTGATGCACTGCCCTCCTCAGGTTAAAGGCTGGGATATGAGTGGGTTTTCAGGAAGAAACTAATATGAAATGTTTGAAATTATTCTAATGCTGCTGAAAATGTCAACCAAGTAACATCTCTAAAATATGATGATGACAGATATAATGCTATATTAAGCATCTATAGGTAGTATAATGTTTGTCATTCTCTGTGATGGCTAATTGCATTCACCGACCTACTATTTATACTCACAATAGATAGTGACTGCCTATAAAATACTGTTATTGGTAATGGTCCTCTGAGGGCTGCTTTCGGCAGGATGGCACACAGAGCTCAAACTGGCTCTACAGTGCGTTCACTTTACTCAAGTGGCCTCCACAGTCGTAGAACTGTAGATTCACATCATGGATGTGCAGCCAACAAATCTGCACCGACTACGTGATGTTATCATGTCAACTAAACAACTAGAATCTCTGAGTAATGGTTCAAGCGCTTTGCTGAATCTATGGTATGAATAATTAGGCAGGCAAAAGGGGGCCAGTGATCCAAGGTGTACCTAATAAAGTGTTCAGTCAGTGTAATATTGAGCAGTTACAAACCTATTTCCTAAGAGGGTTTAGCGACGCCTACAGCATGGCTAAAATGAGAGTCAATGTTGGGGAGCAAGAAAATGTTCATATCAGCAAAGGAGAACAATGAGTTAAACACTGAGCACAGTGCATACTTTAAATCTACCAACATATTATTTGTTTTTAACAGTCTGTGTTGATTAGATTTCCTCCATCACTTTTCACGTTGCCTGTTGTTCTTCTCTGCCTTCTCCCATCACGCTCACCATTTGCTTCTGCTATCATGAACCTTTCTCCGTCCTCTGCAGCTTCTCGGTGACATGGGACATTTAGACAAACCGGAGCTATGTTGTTTGGACAGTGTTTCCTATTAAATGGCTCTTCCTTTATATTCACGCATGGTGCATTTCCAGTCCCAGAGCAATTATACACATGGCTACACTTGGAGCTAAAGGAACAGGCTGAATCTTTATCACCAGCCAAAGAGCAGCAGCGCTGTGACTTCTACTGTGCCGCCTGCTTTCTGTGCTTGTGACTCCATTCACAGTCAAAGAAGAGGGGATATTATGTTATTCTAATCAAATGACCGGGATTTGCAGAAAAAAAAGTTAACATAGACTTCAATTAGCATTTTGCATTCTTTGCAAAGTTACTACACTGGCAGGGAAGAAATCATTTTTCACCACTGCTCAGTTGGTTAGGTTCAATAACATCATCTTACAGAAGAGCAGTAACAGAAGGACAATTTCCAAACCAAGTCTTCTCAGCATCACTGGGTTGGCCCTTTGCTTCACTAGCGTTTGTAAATTAGCACACCATTTCACCCAACCGTTTATCATCCTTTCTGGGACCATTCACAGGCTTTACTAACCATATTCTTACATAAACTGCCATCTATTACACCGTTTACCATGCCGCATCAATCGAGATTGTCTGAGACTAACTGGAAATGGTGCTTATAGATAATCTTAATAAACACAATAGTCCAAGGGTCATTGTAAAGATGTGCTTTTATGTTAAGTTGGCGGTCCTGTGTCAGAAGCATGAATTTGATAATAAAACCGTTCATTAAAATTCTCTAAATATGGTTCAGCAGTCCTTTAGCCTATATTCCATGTAATGTATAGAAAATCCTTATTTAATGGTCTCCAGAGGAGAGAAAAACTTGCTTTGAAATGAGTGACATTGCCCTTTAACAGTCACTCCTTCCTGATATTTCCAAGTAGTGTCAGAAACTCTGGCAGTAGCTAAGATGAAGGCAGGACTTTTGAAGGCGAGGAAAGATGTTTGAACCTGCTCCCTCTCTACAGTGTCCCAGTGGGGAAGTATGTTAGAAGGCAAGTCATGTATTATTTACAGTCGAATCCGACTTTGTGCTTGATCAGAGCTTGATTGAGAGGATCTCTGACTGCCTTTTTTCCCCCCCCCCGTGTAAAAATGTGAACATCTGCTCACAAATGAAGGTGAACTTATGACCTACACGCAGATCTCAGCCTACACCTTCATAGAGCGATTGCAAAGTGCAGGATGTGCATTACACTCCTCAGCTGTCATGTACACGGACAGGCCATGTCATTAGAATACTTCAAAAACATTGCTCTAATATACATCATTTACCAGACAGCTGTGGGATAACCTGCAGCCCGTGTGGAGGTGTTTTAAGCACTAATAGACCCAAGCATACGAGCAGTGGTAATGTGTCAGTACCAGGGGGACCGGTGTTTTAGCCGACCTCTAATTAAAGCAGAAATTCCAGGCACTGCGCTCTTTACCGTTCAGCAAACGAGCCATAGCTGATATGCTCCTTAAGTCATTAGCAGCTCTGATTTGTCGCCACACCACCTTGTTAACAGAGCAGGTCATCATAATCCCGCAACACCATGCTCGGGTGGAAAGAAATTCCTCCCGGAGTCTTTTATCAAATTACTGTAGTGCAAAAAATATTCATGTTTCCGCATTGTTAATTTTACAGTGTGTGCATGTGCATTATATGATGCACATCTAATAAAACAAATTAGAATTTCAGTGACTCAACTAAACATTAGTATTTATTGGGTAGCAGTTGTTAAATTGAAACTAGCTGGTTCTTCTCTTTATTTGAACCCAAGCATGTTTTGAGACAAAAGAACATCAGAAAATGTCTCATCAAGGGATTTGTCCAGGGGGTGCAGTACTCCTAGGACTTACCGATTATAAATTACTGATCATGTGTCATTTATATCAGCTCATCATTTATACACTGTATGTGCAAAACCTCTGTGTTGATCATCCACAGAAAATAAAATGGAAATGAATACAAGAAATATATACGGCCCTTCACACCAAAAGATTCTTTTCGTATCAATTCAGGTTTTAAAAGTTTTATCTCTTAATTTTGCAGGCATCTTCAGCTGGAGCCTTTCTGTGTGCAGTGTGCATGTTTCACACGTCTTCCTCTATGAGCAGCAGTCTTCTGGGATGTAGGTTGCTAAGTGTGAAAGTGTGAAACCCAACGCTTCAAGGTATAGATGGTTTTTGATTTGCATTTTTAAGAAAATCCCTAGAAAGATAACCCTGAGCAACAGGTCTGAATTCAATCCAAAGTCAATAAAATAACAATGATGGAAACTTTAGTTTTATTTATCGCATAATTAGGGATCAACAAGTGTAACTGGGGTGCATTTAATGAACAAGTTTTCACATTCCATCTCCTCTACGTCACATAAGTGATTAGCAAGAGGAAACTCATCTGTTGCGATGCTAAATTACTGAACCTGTTTACTTGCTAATGCTAGCTGCATTTTCATACCACCACAGTAACTGATCTCAGAGCAGCGAAAGTAGACCAAAAGCAGCTTGCCTCACACACTGATCTCCCATCAGTTCTTCCTATTATCTTCCTCTTTTCCTCTTGCCAGGCAGCTCCATGTTCCCCATCCTTTGTCGAATACATCCGCTATCACTTCTTTAGCCTCTCTAGCTTTGTCGCTAGAGACACAGCTAGACAAATCAGGTATGTGATTTGGATGCATCGGCCATCTATTAACTCCAGAGGGTTATCAAGCATAACATTTAACCACCTCAACTCTTTTTTCTATAGAGGAACGCAAGTAAATTGCTTTAATTTGGCATCTTAATGAAAAAATAATAATACGCTTACTAATTTTTTCTGCTTTTTGTAAAATATTGCTTAGGCCTGGAAACTTTCATTTTGAGTTTGAAGGTTAAAAGACTTTAACACCTTAAGATCAGCTGAGCTTTGTACTTTGATGACATTTTTGTGATAACTAATTTGCTTTAAAGCGATGACCTTTATATAGGAACACAGTTGTGTTTGTTCTCCTCTTTTTACCATAGCTCACAGATCACCAGTGAACCATAAAAAAGAGTCGTGGATGGACAAATGCTGCCACACCAGCCTGCATTTGAATAACAAATTTAAACAAAAAGCAGGTTACCTTCAAGCTACACTGTACATTGATTCAGTGTTAAATATGCATTCAGAAGATTTATTGTCCTGCTTTAGTAGCTCTGGGAAGTTGGACAAACGCCACCAGAAGATGGTTTATCCTGTTTCTCACCCCCACTCTTATTCTTGTCAACGCTTGAATCTACAATCAAGATAATCCATCACTGTGCCACATATTGCAAAAAAAGATATTAAACTCACTGTGAATGGATTCCCGGGGACTGAAATAAGAATAAAATGCTGTTTAAGCACTTGGTGAAGGTTAAAAAAAGGAGAAGACTGCATGTGCAACACTTAAAACTACAACACATTTATTCTCTTATATATAGACATCTGTAATATTGATTTAATCAGAACCTGATGCTTATTTTACTGAAAATGATCGCGTATAAATATTTTTAAGAACAAACTCCTGCTGTAACAAATTAGGAGAAAGTAATTAACTTATAACTCAATGTTGAAATCATCAAACTAACTGATGAAATCTTTCTGCAGTTATCATAAAATTAAGTAAAATCCAGCGATACATCAGGATAATGTGTTCTACAAAGTACAAGGCTGCTAAATCAATGGATCAATAGGAAATCTGTAGGACCAGGTGCGAGTGAAGCAAAGAAAGAGTTAAGTGGGCACGCTGTGTCCTCGAAGCAAATACTCAAAATCCTTGTTGGTGTGTTTGCACTTACGACAGCATGATTATAAATTATTTTGGTTCCTTCTCTTTAAACCAACAGCATAAATCCATTATTTTGCAACTGAGGTTATGGGAGAACATGATGTACTGCAAATTAGATTAATCAGAGTTTATCATAGTAGTCCCCAGTCTTACAAGTCTGTAAGAGAAGAAACTGAAGTCCAGCCCTGTGAGAGTTTTTGTGAGTGCATGACTAGATAGATAGATAGATAGATAGATAGATAGATAGATAGATAGATAGATAGATAGATAGATAGATAGATAGATAGATAGATAGATAGATAGATAGATAGATAGATAGATAGATAGATAGATAGATAGATAGATAGATAGATAGATAGATAGATAGATAGATAGATAGATAGATAGATAGAATGTTACATAACACAGACTATTGTAGGATTACACCAGCAAATCATTTCCCAGTCATACTGTGAAAACCCTTCTCATTTTTCCAGTTTGTGTGCAGATGCCAAGGCCTTCTCAGAAGGCTGTTGTCAAGGGCAACCCGTTCAGCCCCTCTGTCTGCTGAACAGATGCCCCTTTGGTCGTCCCAGAGGCTCAGATGTCACCATGCCAACTAGCAGGTGTCGTGTGTGCCAATGGGCAAGAGACTGGCATGACATCTTTTGCTGAGTGTGGAGGAGCACAGCGGGGACTGGACTGGGTTTACACTCAGGCTAATGCAACGAGGACGAAAGTTAGTGCAAAGAAAGCAAAAATGCGTTGCCCGCTCACGTGGGAGCCGATGTCGTGTGTTGTTCTTTTTGTATTATTTTTTTCCGTATCGGGTTTGTCTGTGTGTTATGTCCAAAGACATGCATGTTAGGTTAATTGGCGATTCTAAATCAGCTCTGGATGAGAGGTGGATAAACTCTCTGAAGCACTGAATGAATGTGCAATTGAATAAATCTTTTAGATTAAAGCGTCACTAAGAGTAGAAAAGCACTATGTAATGCCAGCCCATTAACCCATCAACACTGGCGTATATATAAACACGGCTTTATTAAAAAGGCAGTGCATGCAGTAAATGAGCTGTATGATGCACATCGGTGTCATAACAAAGTCTCTGATTCACCATCTTTTCTGCTTTAAAAAGCTTTGCTACATTGTATTTGGGCTGAAGGCAGTACTACTTTCTTATTTCAGGTCCTTCACTTCCTGTTCTTGTATTTCCTACTTTTGTGATTGCTGTGCTGCACCTTAATTTAGTTCTCCTTCCAATTTTCCAGTCGCCACACCGTCTTCTTCCCACATGTCAAGCATTCCAGCATTTCTTCTCTCGTTTTAGTCTCCGATTCTCACTCGCTCTAACTGTTCTCCTGGTCTTTGCCTCCGCCTGCTCCCTGTGGTTTTGTTTGACCTGTTCAATTTAGAGTCAGTGTACTGAACCTTTCTTTTTTCAAGTAAAGACTCGAGAACTTTTACCTGCTCTCCAGAATCATGTGCTTAAGTCTAAGTCGAATCTTAGGGGGTTCACATTACAACATGGCTCCTTTTCCTGCCACAGGATCGCTGTCACTAGCAGTCCTTACTTTAACCTACTGCAGCTGCAGCGCAAACATGCACTGGTGTAATCAGCCTAAGGTACAGTATGTTCACTTTAGTCTTTGTTGCCTGAACACCTTCTTCACTCGCTGGGAGTACTAACATTTCCACCAAAACTTGAACAGACTGGCAGCAAAAGGAAATCCGAGATTTGTCAGATCACCGGTGACAGTAAGAAGAAGTGTCGACAACTAGTATCATAAGTGTCTTTAAAGTTATTAGAGATTTCCAGATATTATGGTTTGGAACATATGTGAATTATATTAATCCTTATGATATTTCAGCTCATTAGCTTCACTTTGCTGTTATTGTTAGAGATTTGTTTACGATGCGCATCCAAATCAATATGGAGCGGAGTGGCTGCATGCTTTTATTTCCTGTTTTGTTAGTTATAGTCCTGCTTTCAGTGCTTTTATCGCAACAAATTAGCATGCCGAGTCTTAACATTTAGACTCATGGAGTATAAAGTTGTTTGTAGAAGTATTATTTATATGTGACAGAAAAACAATATTGATACCACAACTATCTACGTAGATTAATAGGCCACTGAGGATTCTGCAAATGTCCTTTCACTTGGTCATTATTATTAAAATATAACTGTTGTGCTATGTGCAATTATTCTCAAGTAAGAGTATGTAACATTTAAACTTCACATTGTTTTTCAAATGCACACAAATTTAAATAGTTAGCATGCAAATTTTAAACACCAGTGCACGAGTCATCACCGTGTGTGTGTGTGTGCGTGGCTCCCAGAGAACGGTATCTGTGATTATTCATGTCATTCAGAAGAGTGATTAAATATTCCTTATACCCTCAGAGCAGCGAAACAAATGAACCACGGCTACGTTCTAACAGGAGCTGACAGATCTTTTAAATAATGTTTATTTATCACCGGTAACATTTTTCAGCCCACGTTTAGTCCCTCTGGCATGTGACCCCAACTGCCTGAAGCACGAGCAGTAGCTCCTCAACTGGCATTTCTTTTTTTCTCCTTTGTTTTGCGAAACTTTGCAGAACTTTTTTGCTCTGTTTATCCGGCTTCCCCCTGGTTCATCTTCAGATGTGAATGAGACATAGGAATACAGAGGTGGAGATAAAGGAAGGAGGCTACATAAGGTGATTCAAACTGTTAAAAAACTAGACTATAAAGATCTACTTTTAAAGGTTTCACTATGACAGAAATAACGTAAACTACTTATTATGCTGCAAAAGCTTAAACAATCACAATCCTACAGCTGAGAAAGTTGTGCAGAGATTTAATGTTACAGATTTAATGACGGGCTAAAAGAGATATGCTTTAAGTAATGGCAAGTATAAGGGCAAGTTAAATTGTAAATCACGTGTATAAATTAATAAATGAATATATGAACATATTCATTAATCTTCTGCATGGAGATACATTATTCACTGCTTTCTTCTTCCCCTCCCTCAACATCCATGCTAGGGATTCCATTAAACTTTTATTAATACAAAGTCTTCTTTTACCATTGCAAAATCAAAGCACTGCTCTCCACATACAAGATTTTACTTTCAAGGAATGTCAGGCTTACTTGAGGTCAAAGGTATAATTTTGCAAGTTGAAACCGGTATAAAAGCACAGCAGCAGCCGCGGGATGACGACAACACGTGAAGCCTGTTGGTTGCAGCGGTAAAGTAAGAGGACTGTAACTCTTACTCTCGCTTACAAGGATTTGAAACGTCAGCCGAGAAAGGATTGTGTTTCAGGCGAGTCAAACTAGGTGGCTACAAAATAGCAAATCTGCAGGTAAGTTAATCAGCTTCAATCCAAACTCAGTATCTCTTACTGGCTTGTCAGGTTTGTTTACTTTTCATTTGTTTCCTTTACTGTGGTGTGCTCTGTATGCCTTTTTGATTCATTCACTGTCTACTCTACTGCTGTTAAACTACAACAATATTTTCAGTAATGCTGCTTAAACTTACCTCTTTACAGAGTTTAAAAAGCCACATTCACAGGTTTCAGACTTTTTAAAAACCATTTCTTTTCCTAATCAAAGCCATACACACCTCCAGCAATAGAAGGATTTCCTGCTTTTGTCAGTTCGTCAAGTCGATCTGCTGTAACTTCATTCGCGACGTGACTCGAATGTCTGTACAGATGCAGTTCAAGCGTTATTAACAGGCCCGTGTTGGCATTTCAGTGATTTCATTATATAATTTTCATAAATGCTACACTAATGAAATGAGGTTGCCTACCAATGCAACACACATGAATGCACATGAAGAGGGGAACAAAGAAGGTAGAAGTCATTTGAATAGTTACATTATAATTGTATATTTATTTTCTATTAGATATGGTAAACAGTGCTTGTGCCTGCTATTTCCTGAATGTATTTAACCACATTGTGACATGCGTAAGCCTAACAGATATGACAGCACCCCCTCTCGAAACATGCCATTAATAAACATGTGTAACATTAAAACAGTCTCTGGGATTATAGTTCAAAACATTTTAAAGCCGAGTGTGTATGGAGGGTTAAAACTGACAAAATTAAAAGTAGGAAATATATAAATGTTTGGAATAAATAAATACCCAAAATCATAAAATGTATAGACTTTTATGTTATTTTATGTAACTATTCATAAAATGATGAAGCTGTTTTCAGTTGTTGCAATAATTCCAAAATGTGTTCACTTTACCTTTAATTTTCCAAACTCTTTTTCCTGTTTTCTATTAGTTTCTCTCTATGTCTCAATTTCTGTATTTTCTTTTTTCAGTTCTTAATGCATTTCACATTATGCTCCACAGTCCATAGTAGCGAGAATGTGTAGAGCAATACTGAGTCAAAAAAAAAAACAGATCTTAAACTTTAAACAAATACTTTATTTATTTGCTGTTGTAGAAGCAATTTAAGAAAAAAATAACTTAAATGTTAAGAATACATTTTAAAGTGGAATGAAGCTTGTCTCAGTTGATCTTTTCTTAAGGAAAGTAAATATATAATTTAAATAATTATGTGATGTTAAGTATAAAGCAAAGGAAGGTGCATTTAATAACAAAGGAAAAACTAGCTTCACTAATAAAGTATAAAATTAGTCACATTAGAACGCAATAATATTTCACACTGACATCGTGTTAACTCTGGGTTTGTCGTGCACAGCAGGAAACAGCTATACTGTTCACACAGGGGCAGATATGAACCATACAAACTCCCTGTCTCCACTGACTTTGAAGCCCTGATGGCTGCCTCACCAAAGTGCAGTGTTACAACGCTGCATGAGAAATGATATGCAAGAAGTAGAATTGAATATTCATGACCAAATCCATCGGCTGTTTCCACTGTAGCATTAATTAATTGCTTGAGGGGACGCTAAACCCAAATACAGAGCTGAACTCCTCGATGATGAAACACAGGACGCCCAAAGAACAAGAAAGCGATAAGTGCGTAACTAGCGAGCGCTAACACATTGTGAATCTTTCAAATAGCGCAGGAGTGTACTGAAAGATTCATTTAGCAATTAACACAAGCATACAATGTTTTAAGTAAAAGGAAGTAAAAGGAGGAAAAAAAGGGAACACTGTGAACCGAATCCTTCTTTGTTTAGGATGTGTGGTTACATATGTGCCATTAAAAATGTCTGAATATTCATGTGCAAAGATGACTAAAGATCATCCAATCATCTCCTACACAGTTGCTCTGGCAGTTAGAAGAGAGCCGCTGAGAGGAGTTTCACTGTGAAAGACATTAGCATGCCTTTGAAACAAGAGACCTTGGGTATGAACAAGGGCTATCCATACACACTTTGGAATGTAATTTATATGCACAAACTGAGGTGTGAGGCCAGAGGACGTTGGAGGGGCAGAAGGGATCCACTCAATACAGGTGTAGCTTTCACTGGCCAACAATGTAATAACCGTTTTTATACTGCCAGGGCCTCTTTACACATCGCCGAGTTCCTCTGAAGTTACAGTCTCTATTGAAACAATCTCACCGCTGAATAAAGTCACATCAGAGGCGTGTAGATAATTGGATGCTGTGCGTGCGCTTTCTTGTATCTGCTGTGTGATCTTTAAGGTATATGTTGCCTCATCACAGAGATTTCTGCTCAACGTTTCAAGTCGCACACGGATAAATGTGTAGATTTCCAACTGTTTGTTTGACGACCCGAGTTACTTTTTGCGCCACCGCCACCGGTGACCTATGCGCTCAGCCCACTGAATTATGCATGGTGATTATGCGACGTAGTCCTCTGAATTGTAAATTCTCACAATTATACAGCCCATTGTCTATTCATTATTTCAAAACGAATGGGAAATTATGTAAAACTATCTCTAAAGAGGAAAGCAGCGTGTAATATGACTTGCCATATTGTTCATGCAATTCAAATACTTTGCTTTTTCTGAGAGTTGAAAGTAATCAGATTTAAATGAAATCTGACTTGCATGTCATGTGGGATTATGATACATTTGGAAGATAAGCTATGATAACTCTACTTACGCGCCGTTAGGTGAGAGCACTCAGGCAAAGAGTGTTTTCCAATTAACTTAAACCTCCCTCAAGGTTAAATATACAAGTGTTGACTCAGAGTCGAACTCATCTTCTTTTCTTGACCAGACGAGAAGAGGACCTGTCTCGTAATGTCTCTCTGCAGATTTTCTTTTCAGATCCCAGTGCAAACGCAAATGTATAACAATCTAACACAGAGGCCATCGGATCCAGAATTTGCTGGAAAATCTGCACCAATGAAACACAAACCCAACAAAAATTACTATCAGAGTAGACTCCAGGACCCTGAAAATGTTGAACAAGTTTTTTATTCATAACCATTGGTTTTTTCTTTTTTTGATTTTTACAATTATTACGCTTTCTCTTCTCTTAAAGTCCTCCTCGTCTCACCAGTGTGTTCCTTACTGTTCCCTGTGATATTGGAGCTTTGCTGTGTAGAACACGCAGGCATGGAAATTTGTCTGTGCTCTCACCCTAAATCAGTACATACTAATTACATGTTTCCAAAATCCTGTGGATACAGCTTTCCTCCGCTGCGCTGAGGATTGACATTACAGTGAATGCACCTTCTCTGCTTTACACTAATTTTAAAGCAAAACTTTAAATAAAAATTGTTATACTTAGCAACTACTTAGACTCGTGTAAGACGGTCCAGGAATTAACATCCATGCTGGAAATGTTCCAAAACATCATC
Source organism: Copadichromis virginalis (assembly GCF_057382275.1). Classification (NCBI taxonomy): domain Eukaryota; kingdom Metazoa; phylum Chordata; class Actinopteri; order Cichliformes; family Cichlidae; genus Copadichromis; species Copadichromis virginalis. The sequence continues at coordinate 20,137,971 of NC_140633.1, forward strand.
TCATGAAAGAAGGCGAGACCTCTGTCTGTACTGTGCTTTGTGCGAGGGGTGTTTAGGGTGTTGGATTTAGAAATACAATAAAAATATATATTTTCTCCACTTATTTGTATTGATAGTATCTTATATTTTATATATAACACATTGCAAATTTGAATATTTATTACATGTATGACCAAGCTTAACAGCTATTCCAACAACTAGGCGTAACCCTTGTTTCTCTCTTCTGAACTCAGTGGTTACTATGTCTACTCTTGCAACAACCTGGAACCTGTTTTAATGGTCGCCAAAACACATTTTTATTCATATAAACTGAGATGTCAAATCTCGTTATGAAGGGTTCAGGGGAGGCCACCAAGTCTTAATGGGGGAAAGAGTTAAGCAGTGTTTTTCATTTCATAAAGTACTAAACGTTTATAATAGTAGTATTATATGCTATTTACACAAGTATTGTAATTAAAGTAATCATTGCAGACCCTGCATCCTCATAGAGGAACATTATATTTTCGTTTTTCTTCACCTTATACTTCATTCTGCTTAATGAAAGTGACCTTATTTCTTTTTTTTCTTTTTTCTTTTTTGGCCTGTCCCGTTTGGCTCTTTTGCCCTCAGAATTGTTGTCTAAAGGCAAAGAAAGATGCCCAACGGATTTACTTTACCAAATTGACCATCCCAGCCTTGCCGTAATGGTCCATTTGATTCACCTTTTATTGTTTATTTTATTTTCACTTGCTGAATATGGGACAGACTTGACTGGGGGAAAGAAGGGGAGAAAGAAAGAGGGAAAGAGAAACAGCTGAGAAGAGGGACGGGGGAGAAGGGCAAAAAACAAAAACCAACAGAATGGGCAGAGAGGAAAAAAAAGAAAAAAATGCATATATCGATCACCTGGATCACCTGTTGAGAAAGAAAAAAGAAAACAAGCAGAAGAGAACAAGAGTAATAGAATAAACAACATCACAATGATATATGGGAATATGACAGTAAATACTAAATATTAAACATTATTGTGCAGCACATAAGATCAACAGAACACAGTGTGCTTTGAGGTAGGAGCCAAAAAGGGTGTAGTTTGTGGGTGTGATCACCCGTGTGTACACCAGAGATGGGCAGTAACGCGTTACTGTCTGATTACTTTTTTCAAGTAACGAGTAAAGTAAGGGATTACTATTGCAAAAACGGTAATTAGATTACCGTTACTTTCCCGTAGGAACGCTGTGTTACTGCGTTACTAAAACCGTGATTTTTTGCGAGAATGTCTCACGACAGTGACGTAAGCGAGTGCGCTGTTAGTGACAACAGCTGTGTGCAGATCAACAATGGATCACATATCAATTGTGGGAGAGAGTATGAGCGTGCAGCGTTTAAAGCGTGGAAGTACTGACCTTACTTTGAGTTTGATTCCATAAAAAGTGACAAAAACATTAGTGTCCATCATGCGTGGGAAGAAAACTTCTTTTTACAGCGAAAAAAAACCCCTAAACTTCCAAGCAAGCACCGAGTGCGCTACGACATAATGGGAAACTCACAACTGACCGCGGCACACCTGCACCAGGGTAAACCTCCGCCTACCGCAGTCCTGCTTTACAGGTGAAAATAGAGCAACAGGACCGCTGAGTCTTTGACTTTATTTATTTTCTGCTGTGTTTTACTTGCATCTATTTGAAAGACTGAGTGTAAACACAAAAAATATTTTATTTTATGTGCTGGAATGTGCAAAAAATAGGTTTCAATGTTAAACTAATTTATTCAAGTCAGAATGTTGCATATAATTAAATTTTTGCTTGATGCATAAAGTTAAAAGATTAAAACTAATAAAACAAGTTTAAAAAAGAGACTTTTCCATTTGATTACATTTTGTATGATGGATTATGTAGAAAAAGTAGAATTGGGCTGAAAGATCTATCACTTTATCACCTATTCAGGTTGTAAATTGGGTTTTTAAAAAGTAACTAAGTAACTAAGTAATTAATTACTTTTGAAAATAAGTAATCAGTAAAGTAACGGGATTACTTTTTTGGGGAAGTAATCAGTAATTAGTTACTGATTACTTTTTTCAAGTAACTTGACCAACACTGGTGTACACCTGTGAGCATGGACGCGCTTGTTTTTTTAAAAGGTTCCTTCATGTAATGATCTGCTAGAGGGTGTGGGGGGGCCACAGCCCCGTCCTCCAGGGCATGAAGCAGGTATGGAGGAGATCAAAACTCCAGATATCCAGAGGCCCTCAGAACACAAGAGACCAAGGAAGACCAACAGAGGGGCAGCCACGCCACTGTCCCAGAAAGAGCTGAGGAGAGTCCCAGATGAGGGCTCACTCAGCAGCCGCGGAGCAGAAGCCAGGGGGGGTTGCAGTGACGCGCCCGTGAGCTCCGCCGGCAGCCAGCTGTGCCTGTGCTCCACAGGGGTGTGTACTGAGCCCTCTCCTGTACTCACTCTACACCTACGACTGCACAGCCACTAACAACTCCAACATCATTGTGAAGTTTGCGGACGACACTACAGTGGTGGGTCTTATCACCAACGGTGATGAGACAGCTTACAGGGAGGAGGTCAGCGCCCTGACCCACTGGTGTCAAGACAACCATCTCACCCTCAACGTCGCAAAGACAAAGGAGTTGATAGTGGACTTCCGGAGGTGCAGAGAAGTACACACCCTCATCACCATCAACGGCGCTGCTGTGGAGAGAGTGAGCAGCTTCCGGTTCCTTGGTGTACATCTGGCTGAGGATCTTACGTGGTCAGTACACACAAACAAAACAGTGAAGAAGGCGCAGCAGCGCCTCTTCTTTCTCAGGAGACTGAAAAGATTTGGCATGAGCCCCCGCATCCTCAGGACCTTCTATCACTGTGCCATTGAGAGCATCCTCACTGGATGCATCACCACCTGGTATGGCAACAGCACCGCCTACAACCGCAAAGCTCTCCAGCGAGTAGTGCGGTGCTCTGAACGGATAATTGGAGGTGAGCTTCCCTCCCTCCAAGACATCTACAGGAAGCGCTGCCTGAGGAAAGCGGGGAGGATCATCAAGGACTCCAGTCACCCCAGCCATAAACTGTTCAGACTGCTTCCATCAGGAAGGAGGTTCTGCAGCATCCGGTCCCGTACCAGCAGACTGAGAGACAGCTTTTTCCACCAGGCCATCAGACTGCTGAACACGTCATAGACACCTCAGCTTCACTACTGGAACTTTAACATTATGCACTCCATACTGTACAGTAATGCCACTGTTTTGCACATGTCTCAACTCTGTATATTTTTATATATTTTATTTATTGTTGACTCTATTTAATTTGTAAAATATGTGTACACACACACACACACACACACACACACACACACACACACATAGAAAAACATTTAGTATACACATCCAAAAGAAATTCTTATTTTTTTTGCATATACTATTATATACCGCAGCAATTTCCTAATGTTGTAAACCTGCTCAACATTTGGCAATAAACCCCTTTCTGATTCTGATTCTGATTCTGATATATTGTACATATATTTATTAGTTTCAGATTTAGCCATTCGTATATTTTTCCTGTTTATGTTATTGTATTTTGCACAACTCTGTTGCTTGTGAAGCTCGCACACAAGAATTTCACTCACATGTACTGTACCAACGTATCTGCACATGTGATGTGACAATAAAAGTGATTTGATTTTGATTTGATTTTGAGTGACCGAGCCCCAGGCCGAGAGGCTGGGGGCACCCCACCTCCGAAGTGGCCCGAGCGAGCCCCAGGCAGGGGAAGTGGTGGTAGGGGGAGATAGGCCTCCAAACCTTGGAGGGCCTGAGATGTCCCCAGAGAGGTGGCGTCTGATACCCAACCTGACATATAGACACAGACATACAGGCACACACAGACACAAACATCCATTCCCACCCTCATGCTCTCATATACACTTACTCCACATTCAACCAACGTGGAGACAAACATAAAGAGACGCTGTACACACGATCACACTCCCCAAGCGTACTCTACGAACCGGGTCTAGGTACCCTTGCCCCTGGAGGGGGGAACTGCACCCAGACCCAGGTGGTGTTTCCCTTTTCCCTGCGATGCGGAGAGGCAGACCGCCCCGACTCCGCAGCAGCAGGAAGGCTCCACACTCCAGACCGCAGTCGGACGGCCAACTCCTCCTCCTAGCCCCCCTGCTCCAGCAGGCCGCAGAGAATGGGGGTGAGAGAAGACTCCAAACCTCCCTCCACCCGCTCACTGTAGTGTTGATGCATGTGTTGTAAGGTGCATTTAAAACCCAGGAGGGCATGGAGCTACCTGCCAGAGAGCAGCAGGTAAGCGCATAGTCCCTCCTGCTAGCCCTCAATGTCTACGTGTATTTAAAATTGAGAGGTGGACAACGACGCCAGGGGTGGGGTGTGCACCCTGATGGTCTTTTGGAATCCGTGTAGCGTGCCCACCCCCAAGATCCTATATGTATGTGTAATGAGAGTGTGAGTACCGGTAATGTGAATATCTAAGTTGTGGGATAAAATTGAGGCGGAGGCAGCCATAAGGGGACGGGGGGGACGGGGGGAGTAGCCTCCTCTGCACCCTGGTGACATACTCCTACTCCAAGGCCCTGCATGTGTGGGTGGTTGTGGTGGAGCGGGAAGAGGGAGGCAGCTGTAGATGGGGAGGGAAGGAAGGGAGGGGCAAGTGACCCCTCCCTGGGGCCAGCTCCCCCGCTGACCCCAGTAGGCACCCCCATACTCCGCGACCCGCCAGGCCGCCCGGCCCCACAGAGCCCGGGACAGTCCACCCAACCCCACCACAGAGAAAACTGCACCTACCCCACCATCCACTCATCTTCCAGACTACATAAGACAATAGACGCCCAGGCTGAGATCTTCCTCCACCTCTCCTGTATCTCCCCCTCCTGCAGAGAGTTCCTGAAGAGAGGAAAGCTCCTGCAAGATGTGACAACCTCCCTCACCAGTTGAAGAGCCCCCCAGGTGGCTCGACGCACCGGCGGCACCCTGCGCCAGGGCTGGGCCCCCATGCACCCACCCGCCCACAACCCCGGCAACACACCAACCAGGACCCAAGCCCCCGAGGCCCGGCCAGGGCCCCAGCCCAGAGACAGAGCACCCCCAGAACCTCACGCCCATCCCAGACCCACCCAGGGGCAGCCAGGCTACCAGGTCAGTAACCCACGTCCGTCAGCACAGACCCTCCCCTAGCCCCGCTGCATGCAGCCACGAGGAAACCGTCACCTGAGAGTGACCTTATTTCTTAACGGGTATATGTATTCTTTTATCCTCGTCCCCATATAAGGCACATTTTAAAGCAGAAATTACTCAAAGATCATGTTTAGTTTCAGTTTTAGCTATTAGGTCCAACTAATACCAGGCATCTAGGAGAAATTAAAGGTCTCATGAGATAACATGATAAATCAAAAACTATATTTTACAAGACTCTGTAAAAACCGCTTTGTAAGAAGTGTGTAATGTTTTTGTGGGTTTGTTTTACAGTTTCAGGGTTATTGTGTTGAAAGTTTTGAGACATTTGCCCATACGTATATGCATACAAATAGTATCTGATCATTAGAAAGAGTGTAAAAACTCAACCAGTATACAATCAAAGTTGCGTCCATATGCAGCTTGCCTACAGTGCACAGAGTACACTGAGAAAGTAAATTATACCGAGTTATACTCATATTTTGCTGATAATAGTCAGGACATAGGGGTTAAACTATATACGGCGTTGATGTAATACAATTTTACAAATTTTTAACGAGGTGGAAAAACTATCACACGGATTAATATTTAAAGTAGAAAAAAAGTGTTTATATGTTTTAAAGCCTGTCTGAAAGAGGTTTGTATGTTTTCTTTGTGCTTTTCTGTTCTGTTCTGTCAGGAATTCACAGATTTGGGTCTAATTCTTTTTTTAAGTTTAAAGCGTATTCTCTGGCCCTGGCTTAAAACCAGGGACTTTGTCCACCCTTTCCAGCGTGACTGCTTCCTCCTCCTCTTCCTCCCCCTTCTCTGAAAGTGTTACCCTCTCATCCTCTATCTCCCCTCATCCACTATTCTCCTCCTCACCTCCTGCTGCACTCCATCCCTCTGCTGAGCACAGGTATTTGTTTAGGAATCTCTCGGTGGAAATTATACTCCATCTCCGGCGCTCCCTATCAACACACAATTATCATGGGCAATCATGCAGAACAGCGCTGAATTCAGCTGGGACTCCCACTCTGATGACATTACTGACTGCAAGGCCCTGCTACTGCTGGAGGTAGCCTGCTCCACACCTGCATTACACCTCCCTCTCTCTCTCTTCGTCACACACTCTCTCCTGGATATGGATAGAGAAATGATTAAAGTTTCTTTTTTTTTTTAATCTTATTAGGATTTCATTTAAACCAGGAAGTCCACCAGATAAGAAATGTCTTTCTTAGGGGAGACTTGGCTGAAAAGACTGCTGCAACCTCAAACAGGACAAATCCTGTGATATTATCTCATAATTTATTAGCATTTGCCCACCAATGCTGGGCCTCCTTTCATGACCTGCAGGGGGGCTTTCCCTCAGTGCGGCTTCTCATAAATCTGAGCCAAATTTGATGGACTCTGTGTGGGGATAGTCATTTGAAATTTCAGGAATTTGGAAGTGTGAAACTCCATCATTAGAGCCTTCTGTGAAGCCCAAGTCAGTCTCGCAAATAATCAATGCCTTACATTGTGTCACTCTCTCCTGCATTCTGAGGCAAAGCGCAGATGCATTTCCCTATGTATGATAAGTACATTATGAGTCTCGAAAGGCGCAGAGTTGATGCAGACACACGAGAATCAACACAGGAGTCCATTCAGATCCTGATCAAATGCTCCATTCATGAGTGAAATTACCATCCGTCTGTCAGCCAAGGTGTGAATTCTTTCATCTACAGATTCTGCCTCTGAAGTTGTGATTAAATGCATAACGCCACATACACTCCACATAGAGTCAAGATAAGCAAAATGGGATTTCTGTCTCTCAAGGTGGCGGTTGGTGTGTGATTCAAGTGAGGCAGCAGTGCCATCTTGTGGTCATTTAGTTTATATATATATATACATATATTTATGGTTTTAGTGCAGTGCTTAAGAGATGCTTAAAGAATCAGTGAATCCTGTTTGATTATTGTTGTTAGTTCCCTAGCTTATTCATGCCACTGGTGTCACAAATCTGTAAGTTGCGCTACATCGGTCCTATTTTACACATTTTTACAATTTCTGCCGCCTCATGCACGTGAAATAAACTGATTGTTTTTGCAAATTAAAATTCTTTCCTTTTTTCTCCCATTTTTCTTTTATTATAAAGAAGGACTGTTTTATTATTAGTTTTATTTACATGCATCTGACACAATGCACAATCAACATTGCTTTGTAACAATGGTAAAAGGATTTTAATTGGCAGCAAAAGCAGATCACAGAAAATATATATATGTACATATATTTGACAGACATGACGTTATATCTCGCAACGCACTCAGAACAGCACAAAAAGAAAGGGAACTGTGAACAGCGTTAACATAAAACTGTTGCCTGTGCCGAGCCAATAATTTGGTCAAAGCTAAAAATGCACACTTTTAGGTGACAAATAAGCAAATGTTGACACACAGTGACAAATAAATATCTGATAACACAATGAGATGCATTAATATGATCCTGCAATCACCTGATGATCAAAAAGCACCAAAACCAACAATAAAAATGTTCACCCACAATCTGAGGCTCAGTAGCTTATGAATCTATACCATGAGCTCCACTGTTATCCAGAAACTATTTAAAACACAGAAATTAGGGATACCTTTTGCACTGACGTGAACGGTTCATTTGAGTTGATGCACATCTGCTGACCTGCTTGTGTAAATACTCACCAGTGTATTTATATTCAGCTCTGAACAGAATAAAATTCAACTTTTTTTCTTCTTCGAGTCATATTTGAATAAAAACTAAAATCACTGGAATAATTAAGGATCAGTTAAACTTATTTTTTTGTCCTCACAGTCAGGTTACAGTCAGAGAACAGCAGTTTGAGAAAATACTGATGGTTTTGGTGCTTACATGTGTTTAATGGAGGATAACAAATATCAAGAATTACCAGCTTTAACCTTTAAAGCAATGAGCTGGCAGAAGTTATTTCCCAGTACTGATTCCCATTACTATACACACAGATCACGATGCCACCTTAGAAGCTTTTTGTAGATAATTTTACAAACTCTTTTATATTTTTTAATTACATTTTCAACCCATACACAATCCTTTAATATTTCCAACAGCACTCTTCCATACTAACATATCACTGCTGGTGCCTGAATTTCATGAAAATACTCAGAAAATACCTCAAAATATCACAGACACACGAGACTCTAATAAAGCTGTGCTCCACAGATACTTCAGCATAATCATTGTTCTTGTGAATGTTTCATACAGCAGAGGACCAAAACTTCAAGAATGAAAAAAATAAATAAAAGCATAATTAAATGTCGTCATGAATGCATTAATGTGCCATTAAATGCATTAAGAATTACATCAAAATAAACACGGATCAATTTATATTATATTTCTATTTTCATTTGCTTCTGTATTTATTTTTTTCTTTGATAAAGAAAATGTGAATTTTGGGGGAAGTTTCAGGGAAAAAACTAGGGGATAATTAAATTAATTTATATATACATTTAAAATCTTTTATATTCATTATTAATAGATATGAGAAATACAAGAGAAATTAAATAAGTAATAAATATTAAATATGAAAGCAGACAAATTAACAGAAGGGTAAATAAATAGAAGACCAGCAGAAATATTAATTTATGGCACATTTCAGAAATTAGCGCCTCGGTTTATTTTTAATATTCATTTTCGTGCATTTTTTAAATTTCTTGTTTATTTTTCATTTTAAATGTTTTTGGTCCTCCGCAGAGTCCGTGCTATCTTAGCTGAGCTGAAAATGACTCAGGTTTGAGTGAGCATGACGAGCTCAACAACAGCTGAAAATATTCAAGCATGTGCCACATAATTGCCAAACCGATTCCAGCTTTTACACGACAGAAAGACTGAGAAAAGTATAAAACCCTCATACAATCCCGACATTCGGGCTCTTCTTCTACTGCTGGTAAGTCACTGGGAGTGAATCTGGATGGTTCGGCCGATGAGGAGGAAAAGAAGGCCGGCCAGGAGGCAGAAGAAGATGCCGATTGGGGCAAACATGAAGGAGAGACCGTAGCTGAAGGTCAGACGGAAGTCTGAACACAGAGCACGCTGGTGGTCTATGTAAAGGTCTATCACATCCAACACCTGCATCCACAGTACGTACATCACCACCACACACAGCAGGAAAAAACCTAGAGGTGTGGAGAGGGGTAGTGAGATTTGACAACATGTGCTTCAAATCAGATTAATAAGATCAACAATCTAACCGTCTGTGGGAGAGACATGTACATGTTCTATAGTAAATTATGTTTGCATTTGTGGGGAAGCAGAATTGTACAGGTTTCATTTTAAATCTCAATGTCATTAGCCTATTATTTGTTTTTAAAAAAACATCTGCATCTGAAGATCCACCTGTAGCTAGAGCTCTTTGATTAGTTTTATTTTATTTATTTATTTAAACTTTATTTAACCATGGAAAAAATAAAAGAGTTGTACATTTCATGTCATTGCTTTAGTCAGAATTCTTTTTTTAAATGCTGGCAGTGTAAAAAAAACAAACAAACACAGTGTCACCTGGTTTTTACTTACCAGCTATCAGAAAGAGGCCACCCCCTGCTTTATACAAGCGGTGGCCGGCAAACGGAGCAGCGCAGATGATGATGAAGCCGCCAATCACCACAGCTGCTACAGCAATGAGCATAAAGACGCTCCAGAAACCTCTGTAAGCTGAACAAGAGGGATGTTAATCAGCTCTGTGACACTAAACAATGAAATCACTACATAAAAAACACAGATGTGAATAAATACTTACTTATGGAAGACTCGTACTCTGTGGCATTGTGGGTCTGACGAGACACAGGGAATGGGAAGAGGTAGGCAGGCATACATACTTTTGAGTCAGGCTGATTGGCTACAAACAGAAAGAGAAAAATACTGATTTTTATTTACATCTGCAGAGAAATCATTTCTATTTGTCTATACGAGCATATATGGAAAAGCCAGAGTGAGCAGTTGGCGGTGGGTTGCAAAGTGGCTTGCAGTGAGAGCAGCAACTGCAGGCAGGCTGAAGTAGCTGAAGCTTTTTATGTAACTCGCCAACTCACACAAATGTATCAAGCTGAGCTGAGGATGGCTTGTGGCATACCTGACCTAATGCCACACTAGACCCGCATAAACAAATTAATTGAATTATTTAGCAATTAGATACAAATGCATCCTGTGTATTGCAGAAAATACAGAGAGAGTTACATTTTGGAATTTGTTTTGAATATTTTCATGTAAATTCTGGGAAAATGCTCTAATTTGCAGATTTTGCACATAATCTTCAGCACTGGAACTAAACAGACAAAACAACATTAAAAAATAATTTTTGCCCAAAATTGTGACTTTATCTAATTTAATTACATGTATATTTTTCAGCAATTATGCTACAAAAGTACAATGCAAGTGCTTTTGTCTCTCTTTTCTTGCTCTTTGCTCCCAACATATGAAATTCCACAGATCGTCACGAGGCCCTTTTCTTTCTGGAGGCTATTCCTGACAATGGCTCACCATTCAAAGTCGCCATTGGAAAAAAAAAGATGACACAAAATCACCTGACAAAACAACCGAATAACATCACATGGCATGGCCTTAAAACAGTCACATGAAAGGGCTTCTACGGCTATGCTGTCATACAATATTAACAGCCATAGCAGCAGCATGTTAAAAACTGTGCGGTCGTAGAGCTGTCATGTGATGGTGGCAGCAGAACATCTGAGGGGAGCAATTTACTGCACTTAAACAAGCATCAGTTTCAGAAGAAAAATGCAAGAATATCTTTCTTGTTTGTGTGTCCTCATTTTTTTCACTCTGCTGTCATGATCCGTGGAACTGCTCATGCTTTTTCTGTATCCTAGTCTAATTTCTAAAGTTCAGATTCTTGTGTTTTGAACACTTGTGTTGGTTTCATTCGAGCCGATGTCTTGGGTTATTATTCTTTTAATGCTTATTTAGTCATGTGAATTGTTACCATTTTGGGAGGGGGGGGGGTCCCCATTTACAGTGTGTGTTTTCCCCCAGTGTATTCTCTGTTTTACCTGAAGCTTTTGGTTTTTCTTTTTTGTGCTCACATTGTCTTTACATTTTGCCTTTTACCTGCAAAGGATTGTCTCAGCAGGACTAATTAAAGCCCAGGGTTCTGTTTGGTGTCATGGATGTGACAGGCTCACTAGCCCTATTCATAATTTTAAAATAACAATAGAAATACAATTGAAATCTCCTCTCTCGTATTTCTAGTCATTTTTACGCACAACTACCCAGTTCACATTCACAAGGTCAGACTTTTTTGGGGGTCAAAATAATTCTAAATATGAAAAATAAAAACAACATAAACAAAGGCATTAAATTACTGGACATTTCTGTCTATGAATTCATTTTTGGGAGTGAAGAAAGTGGAAGAGCGGCCGAAATTTATTAAGCAAGAAGTTTTCAGATCAAATCTCTGTGTACCGAAGAGGCAAAACGCACCACAAAAAAGTGTGTGGATGTCACTGTAACCCTAAACCCCTAAACTGGTCACAGGGAAACTGTTGGATGTTAAAAGGTTTTACAAATAGTGCATATAGCACATTAGACATGAACTTTAATCAAATTCAAAATAAAGCAATATAAAGTCTTACTTACTGAACCAGAGTCTCTTCAGCAGGTCGTCATCCTCCATGTCGCCTTTAAAGGAACACCTCCAGAAAAAACCCTCGTGGTATAGAGTGACATCACTACTGCCCTTGCCCTCCAGCACCACATCTCCAGGCTGAAATGGAGAAGAACAATAAAGTGCGGAGTGGATGACTGAGGCTCAGCAGGTAGAGTGGGAGGGCTGCCAGTGAGAAGGTCGGTGGTTTGATCCCCAGCTCCTCCGGCCTGCATATTAAAGTATTCTTGGGCAAGATACCAAACCCTGAATCGCTCCATGGAGTTTAGGCATGGAATAAAGAAGTGCTTGATGAATATGTGTGTGACTGGGTAATAAAATATGCTTTGAGTGCTCAATAAGAGTAGAAAAGCTATCATCCATTTTACCATTTGGTTTTTACAAATATGGGACAGATATGTATGCACGCCATTTTGTTAGCTGATGGATTAAAGTATATAAGAGATGTGTCAAAATTATGTGAGGCAGGTGCTCAGACTGCTGCCAAAGTGTTACAGAGTGGTTAATATATTTAGGGTCAAGGATCAAGGGTCAAGCCCAGCAAGCGCACTTAGCTGGGCTTCTAGGGTCTAGGGTCTTTACTGTACAATATGAAGCTGCTTAAGGTGACTGTTATTGTGATTTGGGGTTATATAAATAAAACTGAATTGGTGCCAAATGTGTGTAGAGGCCAACAGACCAAGCTCTTCACTGATGCTCACTGAATGGCTCTCAGGGAAATGAAAGTGGAGCTGGGAAGAATCTTGAGGCTTCAGGCTTCATGACATCAGCCGTATCCAGCCAGGCTTTAAAATTAGCCTTACAAAACATTTGAAACATTTTATTTTTCTGCAATTTTTAAAGGAAAGCAGATGGTTCTCACTCAAAGCTTTAAGTTTCCACAGGCAGGTGATGATAAATCAGAGGTGTCAAAATACAATTATAGGCATCAGACGCTATCACAAGCACACTGACACAAACTGTCACACAAAATAAGGTGTGTGATACCGCACAAACAAGTCTAACGAGTGAGAAAAACTCACTGGACTCTACCCCCTGAACCAGCTCACCGCCAGAGTGGATACGAATATAACCACGAACCACCTCCTCAACATGGATGACATCAAGCTGGATATGCCATGAATGAGTGAGATAATGACTCACTGATCCAACTCACCAGGCTCTAAAGCAAGGACATAGGGATGTCATGCAGAGTAAGTGTGTGGCCAAATGATTGCAAAAATAAGGAAAGTGATCCAGGCTGAAAGGTTGGAGTTGCCAGAAGGCCAAATAGCTGACATACAGGGCAGCTATATCTGTATATATAAACATGTTGGTTTTATTGTGTTGCCATCATGTCTTGATTCCAGCAACAGTGCCAACCCTGAAAACTTAAGTATGCTGTTAGTCGATGATATTTAATACACTAACTGAGACTGCTGGTATTTGTATTTCAATCATAGGGGGCCAAATGTTACACTCGGTGACTCAATCACTACATAGCTGCACACACGCCACATTAAACAGTGTCTTATTACACAAGTAGGTCCTACGGGGATGCCTTTCCACCCTGCAATCCTACTACTGAAAGACTTATTGAAACAACTGATCAAATTTGAATTTAAAGATCCACCATTAACCTGTATAGACTGGAAATACACAGTTCACCTTTAAGAGGTTAAATATGGTGCAAAACAACAATCTGCTGGATTTATTTCTTGTCTTAAAGGAAGAACAACTCTTTTCTCTTTGGTTCCACAGACTTCACATGTAAACAGTAAAAGCTATGAACACATACCTGATCTTCAGCTTAAAATAAACTATACCGGACTCTCTTCTAAGGTCAAAAACTCACCTTTATGGTCACGCCACCTGGGCCAGCAGATTCATTAGGCCTTAACTGGCAGCTCTCTGAAACCAGCAGCCAGTAATCAGTTCCAAAAGAGAGAAGGATGAACACAGTTGCCAACGCCCCAAAGAGCCCTGCGAAGAACAACGCCACTCTAAGCTTCATGGTCCAGGACTGATCAGCCACTTAGTTACAGGATGCCCACACTCAGTCTGACTTTCCCCTCCAACTAGTGCATGTGACAAGCTGAGTCAGATCCAGTCACTCCTCTTGTTATGTGTTATATCCAGCGAGTGAGATAAGTTCAGCTAGGTTTTGTTGGGCTGCTGGACCTTAACACCACTCCCGTCTCTCTGTCTGTGTTATGGGGCGACAAAGTTGTCCATGTGACACCTTTAGATCCTCCACTGGGGTCTGAACCCCCCTACCCCTGTGCTATTTTTGGTTTCTGGCTCTAAGCGGCTGCTTCACTCTACTATGGAGCAGAGTGTGTGCGGCATTTGGAGAGTATGAAGGGAAGGAATTAACACCAAAATAACCGGTGGCAACTGGACACCCAGTCTCTGCACAGGAATGTCAGGGCAGGGTGAGACCGAAAGGACAGAAGAGGAGTAAAGTCTCCCCCAACACTCACACACACATAAACACACACAACAGTGGCTAACGCCAACAGAGTGTTACAAATTACTGTAAATGAAGCCTTTCATGCAACTTCTTTGCTGATTTTCAGTTGATTCATACAAGTATAATCTATATAAAAATGACTTTTACTAACCAGACCTCATGCAATAAGACACAATAGGAAGTTAAAAATTACTTTATACAAATTGAAGCGATCACACAAAGGAGGTCACACAAACTCTTTAAAGCAACTATTTTTTTCATCATTTTAGACATTTTGATACAGATCTCATTTTTTCTATTACACTGGAATTATAAAAAGTATATGCAGCCTTTAATAATGTAAAAGTAAATAACACGGTTACTTCTTTTAACTGTGCTAAAATGTAAGTTAAAATGTATCTTCCACTGATGTTTTCGGAAATATAATTTTGTTGTATTCATGCTCAGTGTGAGTTGAGAGGAAGTGCCGGTTTAGCATCTGGGGGGAATATTTAGCAGTAAAACTATAAGGGGACTCTGTCTAATTTACACACTGATGTGATCCAGGCCACACTCACTCAAAGGTTCGGTATGTGTGTTAGCATCAAAAAGATCAAAAGTTCAAATCAGAGTTTTATCAGATATCATTATTTCTTGTCTGAAACCTAAATATATAGATATATATGTACTGGTTTTGGTTTGGGGGTGTTTTTTTGACGTTTTGGAAGCCTCTGAGCACAATTTCCAGTCTATGTTTGCACAATGTGCTAGAAAAGTTTGTAGGTTATGTAACCATGTACATGTATATAGATCTATCTGTACATGGATCTATAGGGATTTTTTTGGTGGCACTCTAATAATAAGGTAATAAGGTGGGAGCAAGGCTGTTATATGGAAATATAGCAACTAACAATGCTTAATTACCAAAGTAATATCCAAGCACACTTACAAATATTACAGGAAACTTGAATAAGTTATAGTCAAGTTTCAATCATTATTGAATTTAATGACTACATATAGTGAATTGCATACTTTACCAGCTAGCTTCTTCATTCTGGCCAGACGTTGTCTAATAGGTCAATAGGTCTCTCGTTCACATTTTTTTAAACGTTAATTTAAATTCTGCTGAAGTGTCTGTTGCAATGTTTTGGAAACCCCAGCAGGTGGCGTACAAGTAAACCTCCCTCTCTGATAACGTCTAAACATCTTTCAACAAAACTCTACGACACTGTTAATACTATCTATCCGATACGAGACCCAGTGTTGCTGTGAGTTAAGTAACAACATTAGGTGGGTTAGACTACAATCTACAGTGCTGAAAATATCTGCCGTTTTTTAGTAGCTATAACAAATATACAACATAACAAATGCAAAACAAATTAAAATAATTTAAGATAAAGGCTAAACCTTTTTTCTAAACAGGTATAAATAAAAACGCTTTATGATTTTCCACAAATTATTGGGAAAAATGACGGGGAAAGCTCATATTTTGTGACGTCAGTGGGTTATACCATCTATAGGTGTTTCAGACCAGCCAACGCGTCGGTTCAGCAACTCTTAAATGAACCCAGACTTAAAAAGTCAAGTTTATCGTAGGTCGAAAACTCGATAGTCTTATTTACAGACAACCAGCTTACACATCGGACACGTTTTCTCACGCAGATAAAACCCGGAAGCTTGCGATCACCCCGTCCTTATGAGACCACCGCTTCTGTTTGGATAGTTAGAGCGGATGAGCGCTTCCGCCTTGGCTGTAGCCGTGCTGTCAAAGCGGGAGGATGATCAACCAGAAATGTAGCACTTTATTACTGAAAGACAGAAGACGGAGGAGGATTATAAAATGTATCTATGTGGTGGGCTTCATGGTGAGTGCCTCACTGAGAGATGACCCCACTCAGTTCGGTGTTTTTTTAGGTGTGCTGTTTCCTAGTCATGCTTTCGTAACTCAGGTATGATGGTGTAAAACATGCTGGGGCTTTTTAATCCCTTCCTTTTCATATTTAAAACTCTGTATAATGCCTACTTGTTGTTTTTTGTTATTTTAGCAAAAAAATAGAATACATTAAGACATTTATTATTTATACAAATAATAAAGGGGGAAAAGTTCAAGGAAGTTGCAAGCTAAAATGAGTTTTCCAACATGCAAATAATAAACCTGAGCTCTTTAACCTGAATCAAACTCTCACAATAGCCCTTATTACGCGTCATAATTGTCCCGTACTGAAAAATTAACTTCTGCACCACGTTTATAATTTTTGAAGCCCAAAGAAAGGAAACTCTAGAGCTTCTGCACTCAGTTGCTTTGACTGGATGTGAATGTATTAAGCACAGTGTCGGTCCAAAGTCTGTTTATAGAGCATTAGACTCAGCACGACTGTGGTGCTCTTGGAAATCCTTGCTGGAGACAGCTGTCATGTATCTACAAGACCTTTTATAATAACCATTGTAATGCTTGGCTACTAAAAGAAATTAAGATGAAGGTATTTCCTAATGTTTTTGGCGTTACCTCTTCAAAGCATCGCTGTCAGTACTGTAATGCAAAGTTGATCTACAAGTCTAGATCATTCTAAAGGTGTTATTTTAAGAGCTCGCCTGTAGTCGTGCCTTAGAGAAATAACTTTGTCATACCTGGCTAAACAAGCATCCAATTAGAGATGACTAGAGGGATCCAGTCAGCTCAGATTTATTTGGCACTGTGCAGCACTGGCACAGTAAAGCTACTGAAGGTTAAGTAATTTCTGTAATGGACTGGGTCAGGAACACTGTATGAGCTGCTGTGTGACTTCAATCAAGATTTTGGCTCGGAGAGCTGCTCTGATCTCAGCGGTGCAGGAAAAACAGGATGAGCAACAACTCTACGTGGCTGCTGAATCCGGCCACAGACTGCTGTATGCTGGACACCATGTTTGATTTGCATGTTCCTGTCGGCCTCACTCCACCTTTGTTCCTCCATATTTCTTTACAGGACTTGTTTGGGGTGAGCATGATCATCCCACTGCTGAGCCATCACGTGAAGGCTCTTGGAGCAAGTCCCACTGTGGCCGGTATTGTAGGTATGTTGTTTCCGCAATACATAACATACATTTGTTTAAATTATGCAGCTGGTGTACTGCAAGCACCAACCTTACAGTGACACAAAAGTGAATAAATCTACAGCAGACTGGAAGGCTGTGGAGACTACAAGTGACAAAACAATCAAACAAACACTCTCAATAATATATTGTTTAATCCTCACTTCAGCACACTGTATGCACAATATAATATGGGAATGTCCCAGTGCCATGTTCTGTGATTATTTTTATTGTTATACATCAATTGAATAATAGTTTTTTAGCAGTATGTCAGGACCTTGTGTTGTTGAAAGATGAGCCGAATAATAATAGCCATAGTCATCAGGCCCCTTATTAGCTGTGATGTCGCTGTGCCATTTATGCTGCAGATATCACTGGATTCAGAGTCGCTATGCTGGGGAAAACTCTGACACAATATTTCTAAATTTCCCCATGTGTCACTGTCTGCTTATGTTTTTTAAAAAAGAAGTTATGTCTAGTATCTGCAAAAAGTGGCATTAGACTCACTGGATCTCAGCGCGTGCGATGTCTGCTCTGTGTTTTTTATATTTAAAATGTAAACTTGAGCAAATCTTCTGTTGCAGGATCTACGTATGGGATCTTGCAGCTTTTCTCGAGCACTATAGTTGTAAGTACTAACTCTGCAACCATTTTGGTCGAGACATTCTTTGTCATCCCTGGAATTTCATGAAAACAATAAACACTGTCTGTTTTAGGTCACACAATGCACCCAGTCTCCATCCCTTCATACACACAAGACACTCCTACTTAGCCCCAGTTGTACAAATTTATATACACACAGAAATAGATTTTTACCCTTTTTCTCCACTGCTAATTGAATACTGGGGGAGAGACTTTGTTTTATCTGTGCAGTCCTTTGGGTGCCATGATGAAAAATCAAATCAGAACCACATTCAAATGCCACACAATAAGCGTCGTATCTGAAGTTGGACACGCAGCTTTCCTGCCCATCCAAAGGTCTTGAAATTGGTTTAAATTCTCAGGGGTCATGGGACAAATTAAACAGATAAGGAGTCATCTGTTAGTTCCTGTATTCAGACCGGCTGATTCCTGATAAATGTAGGGATATGTGAACAGCTGGGTCTCTATGATAATCCCACCCATCTCAACTGGCCTTAATTGAGTTATTTCATCAGATGCTTGTATGCGTGTGTGAGAGAGGGCGAGAATCTAATAAAGACTTGTGTGACAGCCTCGATGGAGGAAATGCAGCGTTTTAGGATATTTCTCAAGTCAGCTGATCTTTCAGACTAACATTCACAGATCAGAAACAGAATTTAATTTGGTATATTTTTGTCTGCTTTCTGTTTGTTTCGGTTTTTCAGTATTTGTCATGAATCTTCGAGCAATTTAGCATCAACTCCCTCTTTTCAGATGTTTGGCAGGGCTGTGGAAATATCCGTCATCTCACCGCTGAAAATGAGTTCGGGAATTATAAACGTTTACATTTTTTCTGTGGTTGTGTTTCATTTCCTCTGTGTGATTGGCAGGGCAGCTGGAGCGACGTGGTGGGTCGGAGGTACTCTCTGCTGACCTGCCTGCAGCTCAGCGCTCTAGGCTACGGCCTGCTGGGGATGTCCACCAGCATCGCTTTGTTTGTACTTGCACGGATACCTGTGGGTAAGTCGGAAACCTCAAAGGGGCGCATCACTGGTGTTTATCAGCTAAGTCACATATCCATACCTTAGAAAAGGATTTATCTCATACCTTTTTTTCCCTCAATGAATAAAAACTGCATTTCACATTTACTGGGGTTATCTTTGTCTAATATTAAACTGTGTTTGATAGGGGTGGGGGAAAAATCGATACTGTGTAGTATCGTGATATTTTGTTTGCTAATAACGTATCGATACAGGAACAGCAGAAATCGATATTTTGTTACAAAAAAGGTTTTTGTGCTCTGACTTCAGAGCATGTTGATCCTTTTTCTGAGCAAGAATCCTGACATTCCTTCACTGTCCAAATGTGTTTAACTTTTTTTTGGCAGCAATAAACATGTCAGTTTACTTATTTTAATTTAAGACATGTTTTATTTTAATTAAGTTTAAAACTTTTTTATTTAATGTAAAATTATATTTTGTTTTATTTTACTTTCAAATTCTTCAGTTGCTGAAGGGGCTGCATAGTTTTCATAAATTGCATAGTTCAGAATAGCTATAATTGTACCAGATGGTTGCATTCAGTTAAGTTGGACTAGACTGTAATACAAACCGTTCAGTTTGTCAACAATAAAACTGACTGAAATGAGAGAAAGACTGAGTGCGAGACTTTGATATTAGATAAAATGAATATTGATAAAGTTTACCTTTATGTACAGAATCTGAATATCGCAAAATATAAAAAAAAAATTGCAATAATATCGTATCGTGCGTTAAGTATTGTGATAATATCGTATCGTGGGATGTATGGTGATTCCCACCTCTAGTGTTTGATGATCTGAAACATGTAAGTGTGACAAATATGCAGGAGGCAGGAAGGGGTGAAGTACTTTTTCACAGCTCTACATAACATGCCTGAGGTTTTGTTTTGCTTTTTTCTTCATATAATCTCCAGTGTCCTGCATTGAAGGATATTTATCAGCATCCTTCCACTGACCAAGCTTTAAAGCTTCATGTTATGAACTCAAACCTACCATATACTCAGAAATATAAATGCTTAGCAGCTTTTTTTGTTTGCTTAGTTTCATTAGAAAACGGCAGGGCTCTCTGCACCTTGGTTTCAGCACATTTTATCACGTCCACTTACCTATATTAGATATAATCCGATTAATAAATTAATCTTAGATTAAGTATTAACAGTTGTGTGGCTTGAGAGCCTTTTAAGTAGACTGTTATTTTGCTGCCTCTTCTCAGTGTGTCTTCTGTTTCAGGGTTGTTCAAGCACTCACTCTCCATCTGCAGAGCTCTGCTGTCTGACCTGGTGTCTGCTTCAGAGCGCCCTCTAGTGATGGGACATTTCAATGCCGCCTCCAGCGTGGGCTTCATCCTGGGCCCTGTGGTGGGTGGCTACCTAACTGAGCGTGAAGGAGGCTTTTATACATCCTCTTTTACTTGTGCAGCCATCTTCATTATTAATGCTGGTGAGTTGGAAAATGAGATTAATAAACTGAGTTCATGAAGGTAAAAATTAAAATGTATGTCAATACAGCGTGTCTGTCATTGCAGGCCTCGTATGGATGATACCACAGAGTGAGACTCTGGCTGACCGTAATGACACTGTCTGCAGAAACGACACGAGTGCAGGGTATCACGAAAACCACTTTAGTAAATCTGTACAGAATGGTTCTCATACAAATAGCCACCACCCATTGCTGACAGCAGAGACGCAGCAAGAGTCTACATCTCCTGGAAAGCATCAAGGTGGTTTCAGGTGGAGGGATGTGTCTTTTCTTCAGCCAGTCTGGAAACAGCTGTCCTCAGTAGGCTCCAGGATCCACATAGTGGCCTCATCTGACATGTGGGACCTCTTCCTTGTGCGTCTTCTGATGGCCATAGCTATCATGCTCTACTACAGTAACTTTTCTCTGGCCATGGAGGAGCGCTTTTCACTCAAACCAAAAATGACCGGTTACCTGATCAGCTACAGCAGCACTCTAGGGGCCCTGGCTGGGTTCCTGGTGGGGCCAGTCACGCAGCTGTATAAGAACAACATGCCCGCTTTACTGCTCCATTCGACGGTGCTCACCTGTACGCTTATTTTCCTCTATGCTGCTGCGCCGAATGTTTGGCAAGTGCTGCTCACCTCCACCTTCTTTGCCATTTCTACCACTATCGGACGGACATGTATCACAGATTTGGAGCTGCAGAGGGGCGGGGTCCAGGCCAGCGGGACTCTGATTGGAGCCGGGCAGTCAGTTACAGCTGTGGGTCGAATCCTGGCTCCTCTCCTGTCTGGTTTGGCGCAAGAGTTCAGCCCTTGCGGCCCCCCAAGTCTAGGAGTGGTGCTGGCCCTCGCAGCTGTGGCTTTACTACTCATCAGAATTCCCAAATGGGATGCGAGGGAGATGACAAAAACAGCCAAACTCAGAAACTCTAAATGAATTTTGAAATCACAAAGAAGTGCTCTTAATTGCAGGAGACCAGCTGGGACAATGAACAGCAGACTCCTCGAGGGAACGGTGAAGCCAACTCGAACGTGTTATTCTTAAACAGGATAGCCCTTCTGTTGGTGCGATGACATCACAGGGTGGAAATATTGTGACGTTTCAATCACACCAGCACTGAAGTCTTCGTCTCGGGGACAGGTGAATCAAAAGTCACGTGCACTGTAGGAATGAAGACACTGCTGCAAAATGCTGACGTTTGACAGCAACCTTTGGGCACAAACTACTGGATTATGACTGTATTTTTATGACTTTGTTTTTAATGAAGTTTTGTAACCACTGCAATTTAGCTGGAGTTGATGAAAGCAGGTCTGCACTACATGCCTGAAGAGGAGGGTGATTTAATTGAAATAATACTTAATTCATTAAATAAAAATTAAAAAGATGACTGTCAAAGGCAGGCTATTACATTTTTGGTATGAGTTTGATTTTTACACATTTTACCTCAATGGGTTTTTTTGGTTTTTATTCTAATGCAAAGTATCCGAAATGGTCGTTATAGCAGTATCTGATCTAATGTTCCTCTTTGACTGATCATAAAGAATAGAGATTTGTTAATTTACCTAATTAGAGGCTTAAATGCATATTTGTTATTCACTATTTTTAAGTTTTATAACATTATTTTCAACACCGGTTTACTTGCATCACCAGAGCCAGAGAGGTGTAATATGAAGTGAGATGAAACACATAACTCAATGTCACTGTGCATGCATTCATGATGCAGAAAATGTCAACCTTTTTATACTTGGTTTTAATCTATTTAGCCTCTTTTACTCTCTCACGCACACAGAACAAGGTTACCTGTTCAAGCAATAAACTGAAAAGTTTCACAGTTCTAACGTGCAGCCATCACTTTAGAAATGAGAGTGCACTCAATATTAAAAGAATTAACTTGAATTAAAATGTGTACTCTACCACTCTCTGCACTAAATAAGCAGATTTTCTGCAGCATTCATTTCCTGTCTTGTCTTTCACTTTTACATGTTGGTATTGTTTATAGATTGTTCATCACTAGTCAGTCATCATCTGATGTCGTTTCTGGTTGGAGTAGGTGGCGCTCACAGGGATCCTGTTGTGCGGGATGAGTGTCATGTGACATGTGAAACACCCCTTTTTATGTAACTGCACACGGAGCCTGAAGCAGAAAGTCCGACTTGGCAGACAAAGTTAATAACCGCCATCATAGGTTTTGTCAAGCCAGCTAACTCAGAGAAAGCCTGGCTGTGTTGAACTTCCTTCATAGTGCACCTCTCTGGAACAATCGGAAACGCTCTCTTATACATTTATCTCATTTATCTCTAGGCTCCATGAAGGACCTGCCACACTAAGGCCCAAAAAACTGCTACAGCAAATAAACAGTTTGTACTTTTGTGTCTGTCTCCTGAATTGTATTTTTTAACCATATTAAAAACATTCACTTTTAATATCTGACATCATTTTATTCAGTGTCACAAACCTTAAAACTTATAAGAACTTTCAACAAAGAAAATTTATTACAGAATAAAGGAAAGCAGCTGGGCCAGAGGGACTATCATTGTCAGGCATTCAAAAAGTACTTTGTACTGCGCAGCAACAGCTTGTTTGACTAAAAAACATTTATATACACACAAAATGTACATCTTCAGTCATGTAACTATCACACAAGACAGACAATAAAATACAAAAAACTATCCTATTTACACAAAGGGCAAATGTATAATAACATAGTTTAATTAACCTCACCTTCCACATTTAAAAACTCCTACATGAAGAAAAAAAAGACATTTAAAATTATTTTCTAAGACTAGTTAAAATAAGTACATGTGTAAAAAGTCTCACAGTTTATTTACAGTACAGTTGCTACAGTTCACTGTGCTTCTGAGGAGTGTGACACTGAAGCGTTAGTCCATTTTGGCTCATTTTGAAGACCATTTTACCTCTAATGAGTAATGAAGACACCTTCAATGTTATTCTAAATGTCTTTAAAGTTATTTGAGCTTACAGTCATAAGCAGAAACTTCCAGCTGCTTGATTAGGTGGAGACAGTCCAGCTGCACCACTTTTATTTCTTCTTGGGGTTCCACTGAGGCCGCCTGAGCAGAGGGTTTCGAGCCGTGGTCTCTCTGGACTCAGCCTCCCAGCCTGGCGCTGGAGACGAAGGCTGACGCTGCCCCACCTGCTCTACGCCGTCTTCTTCGTGAACATTTCTTAAGTCGTCCACCGAACTGTTGTTATCATCAAATGAGGAATTTAAGCGGCGAGGACGAGGCACGCGGGAATCACTGTAGGAGGAGTTTGTCCTGAACACACCCTCCCCCGTACTGCTGCTCTCTTCATTCAGAACATCAGTAGATGGCACTTCTTCCAGAGTGCCCAGCCTGTGCAGAGGTATCATGGCTTTGGAGGAGGAGGAGCGTGCGGGCTTGCCAAACCGGGAGCGTTGAGATGGGTAGGCAACTTCTGATAGGGTCTCATGACCATCTGGGATGAGATTGAAAACAAAAAATAAAATGGTAAAGTACACTCATACTAACACGCTCACTATGACAACATGGTTATGTTTAACTACTATACCAACAACTTGTCAAGTAGACTCAATCACAAAGTACAGGTAAAGTCAATGTCCTAAACCTTACCTGTGCTGATTCACAAATCAGATGCTGACCTGATCGTGGAGCTAAACATTTCATGGCAATGCGTTTGCACTCACATCATAAATGTTGACCTCATAGTGGTGTTGGACAAGTGCCGGTTTATACGCTTCATGAGGAAGGCAAAACTGTTCAAGTTTTGTTGTCCACGAATAATGTGGGTAAATTATTCATCCATTTTCATTCATCTGGTTGAAGCCCAATTCTGCGACCATCATAGAGCTAACCCATGAGGATAAACAGCCACACACACTCACATCTATTCCTACAGTCAATTTAGGATCACAGATAAGTCCTCAAAAAGCCTTGCTGCTTGAATTGAACCCTAACATAAGGAAAAAGGCTTCAGTGCTTTTCAATCGTTTCCTTTAGCAAAGGATCCACTGAACCTACCTTTATGAAAGGAAGGTGAAATGATGCCATCCTACAAATTCTAGCAATACACAAACCAGCCACTCAAGAAACCAACAAAGTGGTACAAATCATTCAAATGAGCATTACAAGTGCTTTGTTCTAGCTGCCATTGGTCGAATGGACAAATTATAGCTTTGTTACTGTGTGGGTTACACAATGCTTATTATTAGTTGTTGTTTCCAGTATTTTGTACTATGCTTATTTGTTGTCTGTTGTGTTTGCACTGAGAGTGTACATGGTAGGATGGATGGCTTGCTGCAGAACAAATCTAACCACAAGAACAAACTAACCTGAACCTGTTTTCAATTTCATGCCATAACCTGCTGGTAAAAACTCGACATTTTGAAGAACAGCCTCTTAAAGCTGCTGTTGAACCACGAACGTTACGCTTCTGTGATAAAAATCTAGTTGTCAAGCTGCTGTCTTGAATGTAGATTGATATCTACAAGCTCTCCCTTTTGGTTCATTCTTATATGTGCACATCGCTCTGTTTTGGGGAGGGGGTTTCTGTTTTTTCAGGAGACACATACTGTGACATTAATGAGACTGACAAAGTCTTATTAATAGTTTTGGGGGTGGTTTTCTGATACCAGGGAGATCATTTACTAGCTTGGACCACATCCTCATTTATATTTGACTCCATTTCTAGTAGATAATGGCAGATAGCGTAAGCAAGAATCGAGGCAGCGGTTTTGGGGAGGTCTCGGAGGGGGACTGGCGGCAGCTTCCGGGCCAGACAGATCTCTCTGTAGTAATGAGAGTGAGATGAACTGAAAAAGGAAGAGTGGGACAAGAAAATGAAAACAGCTTGTAGTGCAGGGGTTTCATATACAGACAGAATTGTAAAGGGAGTCCCGCTCCTAAGATTCAGATGAATTATCGACAAAGCACTTCATTTGTTCTGTGCACACTGCTGAGAAAAGACAATTCATTTCAGTTCTGATGAATTAAGGCTCGAATCAGGTTGAAAAATTCCAAACTTTGTAAGGAAGTGACGTTTTCATCATTTATTCTCATTTATATGAAGGGTAAGGTTGTGTTAAGGGATTTCAAAGATAATCTCAGTTTACCTGTGTAGTGCCACCTCGCAGCATCAAATCTTGACTCCAGACTCTTTCCAGCAGGAAGCGAGAAATACTTGTGTGTCCTGGACACGTTCTAAGAATAACAATGGGGAAAAAACTTGATGAAAAGTGGTGAGAACATTTAATCTAGTGTTTGAATTTCATGTGTGAGATAATCAGCTCAAAAAGAACATTTGTGACTGTTATTTGCCCAAAGTACTTCTAATTAAGACCCCGGGGAAGTACCGAAAATCCCAACCCACGCTCCCAACAAAATAAATAATTAATTAAAATAATACAAATAAATTGGGCAAGGTAGCTTACCGATGACTGACAACTACGAGGTCGGAGGCTTCGTCGAATGGTGGCATGGCGCCTGATCAGTATCTCTCTGGTCTGGCTGTCATTGGGCAGAGCATGTTTTCCTCTGTATGCCACCGTCTAAGTCCAAATACATAAATTAATTATCTAATTACAAATAACAGAAAGTCAGAGAACCACACACGGAAAACACACAGTGAAGACATAGACTTAAAAACTCCATAAACAAAATCCATGACCACTGTCAATGCCAGGGACTTGGGACAACAGAGGTTCCCACGAATGGACGGTTCAGACGCTCTTAGTGGGGACTGCATTGTTTAAAGCTCAGGTTACGCCACCAAAACTGGAAACACCTGTTTGAGGCAGGGGTAGGTGTCTATATGTGGACTGCTACCTTAACCTGTTCCATGCAGTAAACCCACCCCTGGTTCTGACCTGCAGCCATTAGTTAAACCAAAAACAAACACAGCTGCCTTTAAAACCCTCCAAAGGTCACCACTGTGTTTTATAAAGAGGTCGCATGACAATATTATGGGCCTGTATGATGTCACCAGAAGCCAACACGGTTTACAGTTAGCATTTTTATCAAATATAATGCATTTTAAAAATAAATTAATAGTGACACGGTGACGTCAGTTTAGTGTGAAAGAATCACAAATATGTGAAAAAAAGACTTGAAACAAGGAGCTATTGATAAAGCTATGTGATAAACTGTGAAACCACAGAAGAAACTCCATCAAAGCATCAAAGAGTCTGTTAAAAGGGCGATGTCATGCCACTAATGGAAAAGTACTGCTGGCCACTGCCTGTGGCTATGCAAAACAGCACCGAGTTTCACTTGGTGGGATCGTCGGTATGAGAAACAGAACAACATCGAGGGGTGCTTTTCTTGTTTGTGTCAAATTAACGGACATTTTTCAAACTTCATGTTTTTCAAGTAAAATGCAAAGAGGTGCAGCTGCACGTGGCTTTATTTTAGTCATCTTTATCGGGGATTTTAATCGTTTTTAAGCAGTTGAGCATGTGCAAAGCTGATGCTGAACTACGTTACCATGTATGCAAAACAAACAAAGGTTCGAGTTTCACACTTCTGAGATGTGCCGTCATCTGGCAAAAGTTGACAATGACAACGCTTAAAACGCAAATGGCAAACTTATACATTAAATTACATTTTCTACAAATAACCATTGATATTAAAAAAAACAAACAAAAAAAACCCGCTAACATCAAACTATGGTAGTGATAGTTTTTGTGTATTATTCATGTCAGTGTAGCTGGAAATTGCTCCATCGTTACTGAAGAGATCCGTCACCAACTTCAGACTAAAGAAACGTTGATGTAAAAATGAATGACATGTACAGATCTTAACATTTCAAACTGCAAAAAGTATATCAGCAAAATGTAATAATTCAGATTAAGTAATTAAATGAATCAAAGATACAAAAATTGCTTTATTGTAAAAAGGAAGCTTTTTATACATTATATATTATATTAACCTGTCTGGAATTTAAACAGCTTCTTCTGTTCTTCACCTCCTTCTGCTCAGCACTCAAACATGTCAAATATGACAGGTGCTTCCAACTAGTTTGCTGTTTTAATGAGTTTATTGTTTAACTATAGGTATAGTTTTTTTATTGTATAGGCCTTTAGTGTCATTTCAATAAAATGTTGCAAAGATTAAGCACAACATTTGCTCCAAAGTGAAAAGAAAGTGGAAGAACTACCACAAGCATAAATCAACTATTTAAGTGCAGTATTTGATTAAAAATTCGCAGCTACTTTCTGACACAGTGACAGACAAACTAAACAGAAACCAAAAAAAGAGCATACAGCAAAGATCCTTTCTTCATCTTACCCGCTCCCTTATCTTGTACATGTTCTTGGACAGGATGTCGTGGATGTTCCTCAGGTCAGCAGCCAGGAACTTTTTCTGGAGTTTAGAAGAGCTTTTCTTTTCCTCGCTTGATTTTAGAAAATAATAAGCAATCATTAGTAGCTCTACATTTGGTCTTGACAGGTAGAAGGGAGAGTGATGTGATCAGTGCAAAAGTCATACGTACGAGAGGGAGACGATGGAAGGAGCAGCGCTGATGTCTCCGGACGCCGTGTCCAGGATTTCCATGGCATTCTGCAGCTCTAGCTTTTTATAGAGCGCCACAATACTGGACTCTGCTCTGCTGTCTCGGATGAGGATCTTACGCAGGATTCTGTTGTTAAACTTCATAAACCTGACATTGAGAGAAAGAAGAATTTCACGGACGGTTTTTATATAGTTTTTGGTGTTTTCATGCAAGTTGTGGACAACAAGAAAAATAAGGCATTACCGGCTTTATTATTTAAAACATTCAGCTTTGAAATTTGCATATCAGTCAAACTGTCAAAACCGCTAAATTTGTGTAGGCATGTAATGTAAAGAATCTTTTGTGAATTATGAGGTATGTTTTATCTGTATATGTGGTGCTACTGGACTTTCCCAGCATCCCATCAACACATTTGAGTTACTGTATTTTCAGCCAGTTGCAGATAATTATGCCTAATTATGTATTCTAAGTTTGACATCAGCATCCTGCTGAACTGCCTGAAAGACTGTAGATAAAGTATTAATATGAATAACCTTCAGAAAGCCCTTTTTTGCTGATCAGTTGCTAAGTATGCATGAAAGCATAGTAATAGTAAATAGTCAATAGTAAAAACAAGTTGACATATAGAATTTTTGCAAATCAGATGGACTCAAACTTTCGCATACAGTGTTTGTGGCATAAAAGAACAGTGGTAACAAGAAGCAGGAATGAGGAGGGTTTGTGAGGGTTTGTTTTATTGTTGTTACTGTGAATCATACAGTATTATTCACTACTCATTAGATCTGATGAGCAATATCTGCTAATTTACTGACAAAAGATTAAACCGCGACACCAAAAAAATCTTACTTGTCCTTCCAGTAGAAGCGGCTCCACTGCCCACAGAGATCCTCTATGCCTGCCATTGTATGCTCCATGAGCTGCGAGCAAAGCGCGATCTGTCAGCACCGTGCGCAGAAATGTACTGTCCGATACATGCATGCAGTCTGTGACTTACCCTGCAGTGAATTTCTACATTAATGGTTTCAAGGTTGCGGTTTGTTCTTCGGACGTTGATGAACTCAATCAGAGGTCGGATACTGATGCCCTGTGGGGAAGAGGGAAAAAAGAAAAACACAAATTACTTCGAACACTAGAGTTGTAGATACAGTTGTGGCCAGAAGTTCATATACTCATCATAGACATGAATGTTATGGTAATTTGGGGATTTTAATAATTTCTTTTTCCAGGGTTACCCATACATGGATACACACCCTTTGAAAAACAAGAAATTAGTTATTAACTACTAGAGATGGACCGATCCGATATTACGTATCGGTATCGGTCCGATACTGACCTAAATTACTGGATCGGATATCAGAGAAAAATAAAAAATGTAATCCGATCCATTAAATATCACGAAAGCACCTCACAAAACTTGCAACACGCCGTAACTTGCCTCAGAACGTCGGAGCAGTATGCATCACGTGATAGAGCAGCTGTGGCATGCGGGACCTGTCGGTGGTCTGGATAGCATTTGGAGCTTCGCTAGCAACCTGGCATTTCATCTCCGACAAAGTTATCCCCGAGAGAAGTAAAGCAAGTGTGTAAGTCCATCTCTGAATGTTTGTAAAGCATTCCCACGTTAAGCTTAACGAGCGACTGCCTCTCGCTCTCCGGCTGCTACTTCAATCGTGAAACTGCTAATGATCAGCTGATCGGCTTTTCTGTCATGAGTCTCTCTTGTTTGTTTTTGGTCCACTTTGCGCCAGAAAGAGCAAACCAGCGGCTGAACAACAGCAGCACGTTTAAGCTTGATAAGCTGTTGTTACAATTTATTTAATATTACTTTCTACACCAGGATCTTTTTCTACGTAGCTGACGGCTGGTAACTGTGCAGGGGCGGATCTAGCAAAGTTTAGCCAGGGGGGCCGATAGGGCATTAACTGGGAAAAGGGGGCACAAAGACATACTTTTCTTTCTTATTCTCATTTAAAATGTCTAGCTTTTAATAAATAATTATCTGACACCCAAAGTTTTAATTTGATGTAAAATAAATAGAAGTCCATTACTGTATATAGTGACTATTAAGTCTAATATATATACCCTAGTAAGCTATAGTACATTTTCCTTTGGGAAGGTACCATCTGTGCAGTCTGCAATTTTGTTGAAGAAAGATGTTGAATCTATTTAATATTTCTTGAAAAATAATTGATTTCTGTGCATTTTTTTTCACACTGCATCAAATTAAGGTTGATTACGTTGATTAAGCATCATGAGGTGGAGCGTGAGGGGTGGTTCCCTATTTTTTATTTATTTATTTTTGTTGTTGCTGGGAGTTGGAACCCTATTAGTTAGGCTGCTTAATATTTACGCTAAGTACTCTTTAAAATACCAGAATAGGGAGGATGGTGTAGGTCTAAGTTTATTAGATTGATCAGTATTGCTGAACTATGAAATATTTTTTTTGTATACAGGTATAACAGAATAGCTTTAGTGTAGTTGTTGTTTTAAACTTGAGTATGAACTTGCAGACTTGCAAAATGCAGCAAGATATTTTAAAAAACAGTTTTGTTGATTAAAAAACACTATATCGGATTCATATCGGTATCGGCAGATATCCAAATTTATGATATCGGTATCGGACATAAAAAAGTGGTATCGTGCCATCTCTATTAACTACAACTTGTAGTTGTAGCTACAGCTACAAGTTAGAAACGTCTCTCATTTCTAAAAAGCAGCAGATTAAAGTTAAGTCAAGTTATTCACATGTGTCACAGCTTCGACGAGGTCTGGAAGAAGACCCAAACTGTCATCCTCAGATGAGATGAAATTATTTAGGATGTTCAGGAACAACCACTGAGGCTCAAGCCTGCCACGAAATGAAAATGGCTGTAAAAAAAATGGCTGCTTCACTCTCTACAGTGAAGGAAGTTTTGCGTTGAGACACAATGAGAGGGTGCTGACCGATAAAAAAAAAGCCCCTACTCCAAAATCAACACCTTCAAGTTTGACTGATAGTTAAAAATCCCTCCAGAAGGCCAAATGGCTCCTGGACAAGTGTTTGGCCACAGTGACAAGAGGCATGTTTGGACAAGTAAAGCACTGGCTTCCAAACATAGGAACACTGTACTAGCTGTCAAGCATGGTGGTGGTAGCATCATGCTCTGGGGCTGTTTCACTGCCAGTGGTTCCGGTTCACTGCACAAAGTGGCTGGACTAAGAAAGGAGGACTACCTCCAAATTCTTCAACCTCAGCTCAAATCAACAGATGGTTGAAACTTAGACACAACTGGGTTTCATAACAGGAAAATGATGCCAAACAAACATGTCTATGAAGGTTCTCAGTCATCCAGGTCATCGTAGTCAAAGGAGCTTGCAAAGAAAAGCGTCTGGACTTCTTTAACCCTTGTGTGGTGTTCGTATTTTTGTTACTCAGCCAGTGTTCATGGGTCTGGTGGACCCGCTAGAGTTTTGGCTTTCCAAATTAACACTATCAAACAATTTTATGTTAAATTACTCAACAGATGTTTACTTCATCCCAATTACAAGACATATGAACAGCAAACATGGTTAATTTTTTTCCCTTTACCTTTGTTAGATCACATTTATGAATTAATGTGCTTCTCGTTTTTCTTTTATATAAAATGTTATAAATAAATCAGTTATAATCAAGTGGAGTGAGTGGAAAGACACAACACATTTACACGTGAAAAAATAATTAATTGTTTAATTTTTCTTTTGAAAAAAACTGAACACGGGTCTCACAGACCCGAACACCATACAAGGGTTAAGTTACTTGAAGACGTTTCACCTCTCAATTTCACCTCTGAAAGAAGCCATCTATGTCCACTGTGAGCGACCATCTTTGAACAGAGGTGGTGGTTTACGACACCAACTCTCTGCCATCTATAATCCAGCTTTGAGTTCCCTCCCCAGACGCCTTAACGCCCACTCACATCCTGGGCCATCTGACCTCAGGAATTCGCATGATAAGGTGGAGCCAGGTTTCACAATGAACTCACCGGAAACTCTGGCTGATTGGGACCCACACCCAGTTTCACACCTTGGCTCAGGCGATTAGAGGATCATCAGGGGGTCCTTTTGTCCCTCTGTGGGGGGGATACTCCCACTAGGTTTATATCTGGGACTCTCCACCATTTGACCTTAGAACTGAAGAAGCTTCTCGGATGAGAGGTGAAACGTCTTCAAGTAACTTAAAGAAGTCCAGACGCTTTTCTTTGCAAGCTCCTTTGACGTCAAACAGACATCAAAACAGGTTTTGGATGGATCGATAAAGGAGGCTAACGGGCTTTCCGGAATAGTCTCCTCAAAGCTCAGACCTCAACCCTATTGATAGTTTGTGGACTACACTTAAAAGCCGGGTCTGTGCAACAATTTAAATGATCTCTACCAGCTCTGCCAAGAAGAGTGATCAAATATCCAGCTAGAATTGTTGATGGCTACCAAAAGTGGTCGACGTACAACTTTGTAATGGGCATTTAAATATTAGTGAAGGTGTATGTACTTGTGCAGCCAATCCTTT
This sequence comes from Copadichromis virginalis, assembly GCF_057382275.1. Lineage (NCBI taxonomy): Eukaryota > Metazoa > Chordata > Actinopteri > Cichliformes > Cichlidae > Copadichromis > Copadichromis virginalis. The sequence goes on from NC_140633.1 coordinate 20,170,457, forward strand.
TTATTGTTTATTTGTTTAAGTCAATAAAGATGTATGCTGTACAATCATTCCACCCTGGAAAAAGAAGAGTTCAAAGAAATCAATAAATGCCCAAAATTATAATGGCATTCATGCTCATAATGACTGTGTGTAAACTTTTGATTACAAGTATAAGAGACACAGTTTAGAACCAAAGTAATTTCCCCTCATTTTAGCAGCCATGAGGTTGAACTTTGTAAAATGTCTTTTTTGGAAGGTAAAAGTTCAGATGCATACATGCATTTTATATATCATACAATAAATGTTCTGTATTTCTTCTCTAAGGATAACAGTGTATATGATTAGAAATTAAAAGCTTGAGTTTATCAGTGTATATAATACATATAATTTTGAATCGGGTCTCAGTTTGTTTGTTTTTTAACTGGACAAAAATAAATGACACCAAACAGCTCACCAAGATTCTGTCTCACTCCTAAATGTGATTTTAAAGAAAAAATCGTTTTCTATCTCATTCCACTGCGGGGACAAAAGAAATAACACCTTCATTCAAGTTATTCAGAGCATACAGACTTAAAAATATACCTACACAGATGTTCCCTTACCTGAAGAAAGACGGTGAAGAGGATAACTGCAATGGTGGCAGTGACAAAGAGCTGCTTGCGGCCAATGGTATCAGGAAGCGTGAAGGCAAGGGCGAAAGAAACTGCACCTCGCAGACCTCCATATGCGAGACCAAACTGATCTTTCATGTTGAATGGGATGGTGCGGAAAGGGTTAATGATCTGAGTCAACACCAAGATACCTGAGAGGGAGAGGCAAGAAAATATCAGAGGTTTCATTATCAACAAGTTTAAAGCTGTTCTGCATATTATATTATGTTGCCAAAAACTCTGTTTGTAGAGATAAATCTGCAGAGAAGTCTGGACATTTCCTTTCAGATTCAACAAGCATTTTGACAACATTAAGCTCTCGGTTTTTGACCAAAGTTTTGGTGGTTTTTGGTGGAAACCAAAACAGACTGAGAAGACATACTGGGCTCAATATTGGTTGGCTAGATTCAACATTAAAAGATTACCTGTCAGTTTTACATTCACAGCTTATTTTCTTAGCAGCACTTTCTGTCTTCCTTGCATTTCTTTGCACATGTAGCAGCAGTAGCTCTCAGCCTTTGCTCCACTAGATAACTGCAGTCAAACAAAAACCTGAGCTTTAACACGACACAGATAACGCCGGTCATTTCCTTACCCAGACCTCTCCATACAAAAGCAAACAGCAGCGTGAAGAGGATGTAGCCCCAGTTCCACTCATGGTCAGTTGTGATGGTGACGACCCCTAAGAAGAAGAAGATGAGCGTCTCCGAGATAGAGGCAAGCATCTTAATCACGTGTCTGATGGTCGTGCAGGAACGCTGCGAGACGTTTTCCTCGACGTAGTACTTCATGGTGAGGGCACAGGTTATAATGCTGCAGAAGCACATGGGCACAGAGGGTTTGTGGGGAGTATTTGGGTAAACTTTGTGTTATTCTTCTTTCTTTCTTTAATTCTGTAAATGTTATAAAACCTACTCACGCCATGATGGATGAGATGGCAAACAGCTCTGCCACCAGATAGGCCAGGTAGCTGTACATGAATACGAAGAGTGGCTCGATTTCTCGGACCTTGGAGGTGAATCTTGTGGTGAAGGCTGCCACAAAGCCAAACAGGATGCCAAATGCCATCCCACCGAGCCCCACAATGAAGAACCTCGCCACTCCAATGAACACATCCACCGGCTCCACCACCGGCATTTCCGCAACAAAGCTGAACATGTTGTACAACACCTAAAAAATTAATAAATAAATATGCACACTTTCTTTCTTTTTTGCACCTATGCACCATATCCCACATATGCTAGTCAGAGGTCAGGTGTGGTGTCAGGCGCTGTGGCCTCTAATGACGCCTTTCCAGATAAGAGTGATTTACTGGAAATATTTACTCTGCATTGTTTGCAACTTGATAATCAGATTTTCACCAAACATACTGACTGAGTCATGGAAAAGGTGCATTAGGTAAAGTAACCAGCTTTGTTCCTCCTTAATCTACCATTCCTGCCTGGGCAGTATGAAGCTTTTGCTACATGAAAACACATGACTAACATCGACTCGCATGAACCCGATGGCGTATTTAGCCACACCATTTCACTGCATTTCTCAAAACTGAGTGCTTTAAACTTTAAATGCATGATGTGTACCAAAACTGGATAAAAAGGGATCATCGTGTGCAGATAATTAACGACTTAAATGCAAGATGAAGTGGAAAAAGTTCTGCTAGACCATCAGATCCAGTTCAAGACACAGACAATAAAGATTCTTTGCACATAGAAAAGCCACCACTAACAAAGAGGCCTGTCTGTAAAAGATTAGTTCTGAGATTAACAAGGTCAGACTATTGTTCTGTTTGGGAGAAAACATTAACAGCAAATGAAGTTTTGTTTGCTTCTTATGGCTGTGGGAGTCTTTCCTCTGAGTTTATTAAATCCCTGAGTTTGTGGACAAACTACATGTGGACAAACCCACACAAACAAATGTAACTGCGACCAGAAACTGGTTTGACAGCATCTGAGCAAACGGACTGAATTGTGCTTTATAGACACATTTGTTTAATGTGTATAACATTCCCTTAGTTCAGTTTTTCCTCCCTGGGTAATTTCTGTTTAGAAATCTTGCCAGCACACAGACGGTTCTCTCCCACACATTCTGTCCTCGTACATGCAACCCGGAGAAGAGAAGGGAAAACACAAATATGACCAGTATTTCATGAAACCTGAGCTTATTGTAATAGTCATGAAATTAAATGCCTAACCATGTCTGTAAATGGTGGGTGGTGGTTGAAATGGTCTCCACAGGAAACTACATGTATGAGACTGTGACATAGAGAGAAATAGCAAAAAATATTCTTAAATCAGTGTAAAATGCTAAATATATACTCTTTGTGGAGCACATGCAGAAGAGTAAACTGCACTGCCGTGCTGGGTACCTGGCTGTGTATTTGTCACTGGAACAAAACAATTGACACACAAGAACAGTTTGCAATTGCCCCTTGCTCACAGTCAAGTGTTTTAATAACAAATAGCAGTCCGCTCACTCACCACAGTGACAGCATCATTGAAGAGGCACTCTCCGAACACTACGATGTAGAGCTGCTCGTTCACAGACACGTCCTCAAACACGTTAAGCACAGCCACGGGGTCCACGGCCGAGATGATGGCAGAGAAAAGCAGGTTCTCCTGGAGGTTGATGTCTTGCACGCCAAAGGCCGGAATCTGGCATATGGCGAACAGAGAGATGCCGATGCCAATGCTGTTCCACAGCGTCCCCACCACGGCGAACCAGAACACCTGCATGAAAACAGCAACAAAACTGTCAAAGTTGAGCAGGAAGCTGACCAGAGTTAGAGAAACAGTGCCTGATTTGAAACGAACCGTGCCAATGTTCTCAAAGAAAGGCCTGGTGGGCATGAAGTAGCCTGACTCCAGGACAATTAGGGGCAGCATGTAGAGGAAGAAGACATTACTGGTGAGCACAGCGGGGGGCTCCTCGTGAACAGAGTGCATGATAGCGCCCACTATCAGGCCGATGCTGATGAGAAGGCACGACTCAGGCACCCAGATGGTGATCTTGTGGTACACATGAAAACCTGAAAAGAGGAGGAAAAAAGGTCACAGGGAGCAGCAAGATGAGAAACCACACCTGTTGGCACATATGGGACTGTTACTCACCAATTTTTGCAAAAGAAGCCAGCAGCACCCAAAGAGTAATTTCAAAGGGAATCTGGATTCTTGGATAATTCATTGTAAACACGGGTAAATTATTTTTCTGGTCCTCTGCATAAGTCTGGACTCCATCATTAGGCTTAACCGATGGCAAAATCGTGGCTGCAATTGGTTTAGAAGGTATTTCGCCTCTGGAGCCATGCAGAAGAATTAAAATCATGCAAATAAACAGCAGAGTCCCAGCTTGTCTGATAAAAACTAAATTCATAGTGCAAAAATTAAATAATAGTCTCACAGTAATCCAAACTGGCGTGAATATCAGCGCTGTTAACATTCAATAACTCTAACCAACTTCACAAAAGTTGGCCCGGATGATCGAGTCTTCTTCACAGTGCCGGACTACGACACACCTGCGATCTACCTGAGTCCACGAGTTTCGATACTCATTGGGTGAGACCACGAGCCCTGCTCTGATTGGGCGTCACCTGAGGTAGATAAAAAAGGTGGGACGAGGCGTTTCTGTGCCACTCAGGGGCCAGTGGCGAGTTTCGGTGACAGAAGTTTCAGCTTTCACGTATAAATCACGTGTAAATGACAAATAACAAAGGTCTATGGGTGCACTCAAGCGAAAGATCACAACACCCCTCATGATTCCTTCTATTGCAAAATGTTTTTTTTCCCATAAATTAACATTTAATTGCATTATTTGATCATTAAAAAAAGAATGAATGGTGCCACCATATATATATATATATATATATATATATATATATACACTGTTTGCTGCTACAACTACACATGTTTCTTTTCCAAATATTTATTTATAAGTGACTTATGTATGTATGTATGTATATATATGTATATATTGTACTATTCTTAGTTAGCGTATTGTCTGTCTTGTCTTAATGTTGGTTTAAAATGGAGCACTGTAACAAAAAATAATTTCCCCCAGGGATCAATAAAGTATTCTGATTCTGATTCTGATTCTGATATATATCCTGCAGAGGAAACTGATTTGAATGACACCGAAGGACTCACTGAATTTAATTTAGAGGGATAGTTTAAAGATTGTTTAACGAAAACGAAAAAATTTTTGTTAGTTAATCATCAAAAACATTATTTGGGATTGTTTTGTGTACAGCTGTGAGATGCAGTTCATGGATGTCCTGACTGGCAGCAGCTTCATTTCTCAGGATGACAGTGATCTCAAGATCACTGCCAATGGAGTAAAACTGTCCCTGGATAGAAAAACACAGAGAAACTCTGACAGAACGCACAACAAAAAGGGAAAAGGCAGCCAACGTTTAAAAGAGAGCTTTGAATGTCTTTTAACGAAGCCTGGAGAGAATAAATCCTGGCCGACATCTCCCCCCAGTGGACGGAGGAGGCATTACCATCTATGTAGGTATTACGTCTCTGATGTGTCAGAGGGAGTCAGGGCGAGTCTCGACTGCAGACATCGTCGATGCGCGCAGGATGCTCATCAGCATGACAAGAAACCATCGCTTTTCTCTTGAAGGTTAGACATTTGTGTTTGTTTCTAATTCCTCGTATTATTATTTCACGGTTTCTCGAGGGTTTTTGCTCCCGGATATGAAAGCTGTCTCAAAGCGAGAGCACCGCCTCGCAGCGGGATCACAATAATACGTGTTTTACAGTCGTAGCAAAAAACAAATGAATAAAATAAAATGTGTGCAGCTGATTTGTTTTAAATTTAAAACAGTGCTAAACGAGCTGTGGGTCACAACCCGCAGCGCCGTGCTGCTGCCTCCCTCAGTGAGCATCAGCAGACATAATGACGCAATGTTTGTTATTATTTGGTAGTGTCGGTGAATGAGCATATATCCACGCTTTAAGTATGGTGTCAATGGGCCTGTCATTGGCTAAACCTTCCATAAATAGATTTGTAGTGGGAAGCTTCGGCCTGTTGTTTATTTCCACGCAGACTGCCTGCTGAATAACACCCAGCTTTCTGCTGAAGCCTGAAAGAGTGTGTATCTGATATTTTGAGGTTATATGTTGGGGGCTTTTTTTTTATAATGCACTGGTTGCATCCAGTGTCATATTTACTGCTTTATGAAGCCAGAGTCCTCCCTGATGTTCCCAAGGGGCAGGGAAAGGATTAAATTTGATCTTCTGAGCCACTCTTTTCATAACAGAGCAGGCACTGGGTTCTTTGGGGATTCACTTCTGTCTGCCCTTTCTGTCCTGTGCTCATGTCTGTTTCAGAGGAGTATTTTTGATTGAACAAATCAGATTTGCCACGTTCTGCCTAGTGTGTTGAGGGAAATCCATGACTTATTCTCCCGAGAATCCATTTGGTTGAAACATAACCTAAAGCAGTTCATCTCAGTTGAGCTTCCTTTATAATTCTCAGTTCTCTGAAGAAGACTTCTTTTTCCCGCTTTCTAAATGTTCTCTTCATATATTCTCGTCTTCTTCAATCAGTTTGATCAGAGAGCATTTTACGGCTCAGCTTCCATGATTATTGGTGCATCCATGTGCACGTGGCTGTGACAGACATTTCCATATGCCAGGTAAGCTGATTGTAGACCAGATTCAAGGGAGAGCAGCGAGGCACAGGCCAGCTCTGGACTGAATCTGAATCAATAAATGGAAATGAAGAAGAACATTGAGGTTACAGAGGGACAAGGGAAAGGAAGTTGGCTTAAATAACAAAAAGAAAACAAAAACAAAAGAAAAACACAGGATTGATCACAAAGGGATGAGGAGAAGGAGGAGAAGCTGTGGAAGCGCTGCAGTGCAGCCGGTGCTGACAGCACCTGCAGGGGGTGAGCCGCCAGACCAACAAACTGGGACACATTTGTCTCCAAAGCATCCCAGTGGACTCAGGAGCTCCCGAATCTCCGCACTCTTAGTTACTACACACCATTTCACCTGCTTCCCTGCAGCATGTTCACCATGTTTGTTGCCACACTGTTCAGCTAGAAAACAGAAACAGGGTCTGTTTAGTGTGTGATTGGGGTCAGATGTCACCTTCAGGACAGCAGCTGGATTTATCCTCTTGCTCAGTTTAGGATGACGATGAAGAATTAGCTGACGCGCTGTCTGACTTCATCCCTCTGGTGCAGGACAGAAACTTGCATTCATTTTGACCATTATCATCTTCTTCAGCTGAACTCCAGTAAAACCAAATTAACATTGCAAGATTGTTGTTGTCATCAGCTTTGGTGGATGTTTGAGATCTTGGAGTGGACTTTTGCTTAATACACTGTTTCAGGTAGTTTGCTTTCAGATAAAATATGCATAAAACCACCTTTACTGACAGCAGCTATACAGCGAGGTAAGCTGCACACACTTTTAACGTCAGCATAAAATTATGTCAAAGAGAGGAAATCAGCTACTTATACACTGTGGTCATCCCTGAGACCAGAAACAACCCATTGGTGTTCTTGGGTCATTAATCCAATATATGTTTATTGGTATCAGTATTTATAACAGCTGTTAAAGGAACCTTCTTTTTTTTCAAAGTTAAGAAAAGATGGGAGAAACACCCTTCACCACACTGAGTGTTGATGTTGCATAGTTCATCCACCAGAGGGCTCCCTGCAGCTTCTCTGTTGGAAGCAGCCTCAGAGCGTAAACGAGTAAACAAGTAAATAAATACAAATAACAAATGTTAGGTGAATTTGTTCATGTTTTGTGACTGAACAGAAAAATATATCTGATATATTATATGAGAACATCAGTAGAACATCAGTATCTACATTTTTTTTTATCACACGTTATCTTTTGGCGTTATAATCATCACGTGCTTTCAGCTTGCCAGCGTGTGGTTTGTCGTGGTGAACCTTATAGCTTCAGGGCTTTTGCTCGGCCAAATTATGAATCCCAAGATTGTTTTTTTCTCTGGAGGAATTATTAAAGATATTTTGCTGAGAAAAAATATTTATCGGTTTCAACTAAGCATTTGCAAATGAATAAATAAGGGCAAAAAACAAGTAAGTTTAAACCTTGCAGTACATACTGCCAATCCCATAAGTGGCTTCATAAAAAAATAATCAGGCTAAGCTCCATAAAGGGCCAGACAAAGAGAACATGTTGGATATTTACGGTGATGTGACTCAGAAAGACCAAACCGAGGCACCGCACAAGTTCATATATGTAGAAATGAAAAGGTTTCTAATCAGTTTGCTTTGAGTTGACAATGTCTTTGAAAACTGTAGTTGCTCCTGTGCACTCTTCATTCTTGGGTTTTGCAGGGATCTAAAGAAAGAATAACCGTGTTATTAATACGATTAGCACTCATACTCACAATACTTCTACTACTGCTAATAATAATCTGACCATTTTCCTGTTAATATAAAACATATTTGGTTTTGTAAAATTTCCAGTACCGACTGATATATGAAGTGCAGTTCATAAATCAGTCCAGATGACAAAGCTGTTGATGTTCTCTCATGTTGTACGCTGTTCAAACAACTTAAAGGAAGACTTTTTAATCAGAGTACTGCATGAAGTCTGTTAACATCTGGGATACTGATCAGGTTATTTAAGTAGCAGACAGCGTTGTTAATCAGTTTCAGCTGGTTTGGTGTTAATGAAATTGACAACAGGTGCATTAAAGATGCAACAATGGTAAATGGTAAATGGCCTGTATTTATATAGCGCTTTACATATCCAGTCACCCACCCATTCACACACACATTCGCACACTGGTGATGGTAAGCTACATTGTAACCACAGCCACCCTGGGGCGCACTGACAGAGGCGAGGCTGCCGGACACTGGCGCCACCGGGCCCTCTGACCACCACCAGTAGGCAACAGGTGAAGTGTCTTGCCCAAGGACACAACGACCGAGACTGTCCAAGCCAGGGCTCGAACCGGCAACCTTCCGATTACAAGGCGAACTCCTAACTCTTGAGCCACGATCAATGAGACAACATCCAAAACAGGAATGGTTTTACAGGTATACTACTGGAATTTTTCCCCTCCTCCTTATTTCTGACTGGTTTTTCACTGGTTTTTGCATTTGGCTGGGGTCAGTGTCGTTACTCATAGCATGAAGTGCTATCTGGACCCTACAGAGGTTGCATAGGTAGTCCACATCAGTATGTTTCCCAGCACAATCTCAAGAACATGGAAGAGATTCTATAAGACAGGCAGTTACTCTAGGAGAGCTAGACAGGGCTGCAGAAAGTCGTTAACCTATCAGCAGGTCTGTTGTTTGCTCCTTTGTAGAAGGAGGAACAGAATGAGAACTGCCAAAGCTACAAAGTGATGTCCAACAGGACACAGTGTGAATGCCTCTGACTAAACAATCACAATCAGACTTCATGAGGGTGATCTGAGTGCCTGACATTCACTAGTGTACCCTGTGCTCACTGCTCAGCACTGTGGAGCCACATTGGTACTTTCCATATAATACTGGCAGATCCACCACTTGTGTGCTGTGCTTTTAACAGATGAGAGAAGGGTCTGGAGAAGCTGTGGAGAACATTATACTGCCTGTAACATCGTTCAGCATGAACGGTTTAGTGGTGGGTTAGCGGTGGTCTGGGGAGGTATATTCTTGGAGCGACGCAGACCTCTAAAGGCTGGGCAACGGCACATGACTGCTATTAGGTATCGGGATAGAGTCGTTGGATCCACTGTAAGACCCTCTGCTGGTGCAGTGGGTGCTGGGTTCCTCCTGCTGCAAACAGTGTCTGGGTTCATGTGGCTAGAGAATGCAGCTAGTTCCTGGAAGGAGGTTTTGGTACCATTGATTGGCCCCCATGCTCACCTAACCTAAATCCAGTAGAGCACCTGTGGGACAATATGCTTCAGTCCATCCAACACAGTCAGGTTGCACCTCAGATTGTCCTCTGTGATGCTCTGGTCCAGATTTAGGAGGAGATCCCCCAGGAAACCGTTCATATTCTCATTAGGAGCATGTCCCAACATTATCATGCATGATTTCAAGCACATGAAGGCCAGTGTATTACCACATCTTAAATGATAATCAGAAGTTTTTTCGAGTGACGGCATTACCTGGTTGCAGACAGCTTTCCCGTAGCGTATGAAAGTGGCAAAGTGCTCGCAGTTTAGAGTAAAAAGGTTATATGGAAGGGATTGATTGAGAAGGGCGTCACGGCGTAGCCTCATATCCTCAGGTGCTGAAGGTGTGAAGGCATGGCGATTGTTACTGACCAACGCATGGGCTCCATGTGGGACATTGACCTCACCAACAGGGACTCTGCGAATCTTGGTTTCTCCAAGGAGAAGGTCCCCACATACTGGCATGATTTTTTGCAGATAAGTACGAACAGTTGTCATTAGTTGCTTCTCATCTTGGAAAAAAAAAGGAAACAAGAAATGTTAGTGTTATAATTTGCCTGTTTAATGAATGCAATGAACACACATGTTTTACTCACCTGCAACCGCAAAATGGATTACATGTCCATCGTCATCATAGATGGCCCAGTGCGAATATCCGAGTGGGTAGGAAAACTCAATCAAGTCTCCAAATTTTGCAGTGGATACAATGTTATCAATCTGTGTTAATAACAGTTAATAATTAGAATAAAAGAAGCAAGTAGTGACACATCTCCACCCACTACCACTCCCCGTGTACCCAGATAACAGGTTCAGCTACATTACAGAAAGTGGCTGACACATTTGTTTTTTTAGTACAGGCAATCTGCTTGTCAGAGGTAAAACTTACCCAGTTTCAGTCAGCATCTGAATACATTTTAATGTTGCAGAACTATTATACTGTATTTGTATTATTTGCCAGACAGGCTGGTTTGAGTTTTTCAGAAAATGCGGATTTTCTGGGATTTTTCCATACAGCTGTCTTTAGTGTTTACAGAGAGTGTGAGCGGTGGTTCCCTGTTTCAAAGTAGCGGTCAAAATACTTTGAACTGATAGAAAGGCAACAGCAACTCAAATACCAGCAGAGGTATGCAGAAGAGCACCTCTAAAGGCACAACACATAAAACCTTAAAGCAGATGGGCTATAGCAGCAGAAGACCGCACTGAGTAACAATCCTGTCAGCTAAGAACAAGAAACTGAGGCTAAAGTTCACAGAGACTCACTAAAACTGAGAAAGAGAAGATGGGCAAAACGTTGCCTGATTCAGTGAGTTTCAACTTTTCCTCCAACATCCGGGTATTAGGGTCACAATTTGGCATAAACAGCATGGAAGCATGGATCCATCCTCCATAAACCAACAGTTCAGGCTTCTAGTGGTGTAATGGTGTGGTGGATCTTTTCTGGCACACTTTGGACCTAAGCACCAGCTAAGCACCGTTTAAACACCACAACCAGCATGTGTACCCAACTACTGAAAATAAATCTGGAAGCTCAAATCATCTTAAACTAGTTTCATGAACATGATATTGAGTCCTCTGAACTAAATGTTACGAGATTTCAGTCAAAAGAGCATCTTTGGGATTCGGGGACACCTCATGGATGGGGAACTGTGTGACGCTATCGTGTCAACATGGACCAAAATCTCTGAGAAATGTTCCCAGCACCTTGTTGAATGGCAGGAGGAATTAAAGAATCAAAGCAGCTCTGAAGGTAAAAGTGTCCAGTCAGTATAGATAGATAGAAACTTACCTGCTGTTGATAATTCATGGCTGACTCGCAGTTATTTAGGTTTAAAATGAGAACTCCTGCAGCTCTCCCAGTCTGGTGTGTTTGCTGCGCTACTACATTCAACAATTAACTAACAATAAAGTAAAAAACAAAGCAATTTCTGTCAAGTCTCCTCCCAGTTCCACTCCCCGTCAAGTCAGTGAACAGGTTCAGCTGCATTACATCAAGTGGCTTTTCATAAATGAGCTGATCTAGCTCGAGGCGACCTGCTGAAGTTCAAACCGAGTGAAAAGGAGTGAAAAGCTACTTAAATAATGGTTTAATTAAATAATGTAACAGGATCCAAAGGAAGTCTTAGTGAAGCTTACCACCAAATTCCCACTTCATTTTGTGTGTATGGATTGTAAATTGCTAGTAAACTTTACTTGCAATTTACAATTTACTTACTTATTCTACTTCCCACTTTTCTACTATAGCTATACTATGAGCTGTGACAGATGTGACAGACATGAAGGTTTAGACTGCTGGTTGGATTTATAAACATTTTAAAAATATAACCCTGAAGTTCAGAAAATGGAACCTTCTGTGTGATATAGCAGAAATTTGTGGGGGAAAATGGGGAAAATTCACAGCATCAAATAGCATCTTTTGCCAAAACAGCAGCTGAAAAAGTAAAAACGTAAATATTTAGTAAGTGATTATCATTCATCACTTCTAATGATGATTAAGTCTTTTAATTGGATTGGAAAGTGGTTGTTTCAGCACTAGTTCCAGCCCCACATATGTGAACTGAGTGTATCTGATGACCGTCAGACAGATGAAATGAAGATGATCCTTCGCTCCCTGTGGCTTTGCATTAGATCCTCTATTGGTTTCCTAGAGAGCTTCCCACAATGCCCCAGGCAGTGGCGATTACAGCGTGCTAAATGCCAACCCCACTGTCAATGACTCCTACACAGCCTAATGAGGCAGAGCATCCATGCTGTAATTGTCATTTGTTTAGATCTCACATGAAGGTGTGAAGACAGGAATTAAACTACCACGGAGAATCACGCTGACTAAACTGTATGTGTGTGAGGTGAGTTCTAGCGCTGTGCGTGTGTGTCGCCGGGACGCCGCGTTTTCATTTGCACGTGTCGTGTGACGTCAGAGAGGATTCATGTGTAAAAATAGACTTCCTTTGCAGAGGTCTTCACACATGAATGGACAGAAACACTCACACACAGATGTTCTCCCCTCATCAGTGTAGCATCAAATAAACAGCAACACACAGAGACAGATGAACGCGTTGATACGACCCTCGTCTCTGTGTATGAGGAGGCAGTGATCGCGCTGAGCAAAGGCAGGTTGTATAGTTGTGTAAGCAAACATATACCAGAGAGGTTAACGGAGTCTGACATCTCACAGGAATTTGAAGCAGCTCATCGGACCACTTGCTGAATCCTTTTCATTTCTTTTAACATTACACGTTTGCTTCATGCATTTCTGGCATACAGTATTCCTTACCGAGGCTTTTTGCTTTCAAATCTCTTCTCCTCTGTCTTTGCTGAAAGGAGAGCGCTTACTGCAGAAAACAATATTGCGACAGTGTGTCAGCTCACAGGACAAAAATAGATATAGAAACAGCTTTAATTACTTGCACACCAGAAGAGACGTGTACTCACTATGGAGAACTGTGTCAGCCCTCTTTTCTAAAATATTTTTCTAGGAAGAGGAGGTGCTGTGATTTACTGAAATATGTGCAGCGTTGATCAAAATCAGACAGTATTTTTCTGAATCCACCCCTTTTGACAAGATCCTTTGAAGTGATCCTAAACCACGACAGAGCTTCCACCGTGTTTTACAGGTAGCGGTGGACGCTCACTGTCCCTCCTCCTGCTACCAGTGAGCAGCACATGGATCAACTGAAGGCAGATGCATCTCTCAGGCCCTGTGTCATTCTTTGCTGGATTTTTTCCTGTTTCTTAAGGACATGACTTAACATTGCTTAACAAACAAAGAAATCTTCCTCTAAATATTATCAGGTACAAAGACCGGACTGAAAACGAATGAAAAAAGGTCCAAAGAAATAATTTGAAAGGCTTCCTCAAAGCCTGGTGAACAATTGCAAAGTTGAATATTAAAATAAAATCTGGATCCTTGTGAATAAACTATAAAAAAATGAGGGATGGCTTAAAAAACTTAACTTAAAATACTGACAATGCTCTATTTTTTTAACCATATGTTATTATTTTTGTGGTTTCACTGATTTCTTTAAGCATTTAGCCTGAATAAAAATTGTTTTTCAGACTGAAAGTTAAAGAAAACAGTTAACCCAAACAATAGACGTATTACTAATCATTTAAGAAAATAATTTCCAGATTAACTGATAATAAAAAATAACCCGTGAATGTAGATCCACGTCTCCAACAGATCTAGATCAGCAGTGGTTTAATCTTTTGTCTCTTTCTGTTAGTTGGAAGAAGATGAAGTCAGGGGGAGATTGTTAATGTTGCACTGGAGCCAGATCTCCTCTGCTGGCACACTTGGCACAGCTTTAGTTTCCTGCTGTAGTGAATAATTTTGGCAGGTGCAGCGTCAGCAGGAAATTAACAAACCCTACGTGCTGTTTCTTTTGTATTGTCAGCCCCAGTGAAATGGTGATTGTTGTATTTGCAGTTAAACTATGAATAAAATGCTATTAGAGTGAAGTAAACAGCATTGTTGCTATTAAAACCTGATTGTATAGTGCAATTATCAGTGTACAGACCTATCACTTGATTTAGACAAGTGCATCACATCTACAAGCCAGTTTTGTGAACGTGGTTTGAGAGGTTGTGGAGATTATGAGTTTTTCTGTTACGTCTGTTTTCTATGTGAGCATTTCTGATTTTCTTTACCTGACTCCCTGCTCCTGTGTTGGTTATTAGGTTTGTCTAAAACCAGGAAAGCACGAATAGCATCAGGACGTCAATTCAGTGTGCTGCAGTGCTGTTTTTTTTCTACAGCTGTGTGAAGTCTCACTTTTTCTCTCAGAAAATGTTCTCGCCGCCTATATTAGCACGTTAACATGGGGATAAAAATATTTAGAGCAATGACACAGAGTTGCAAAACCTACAGCGCCGTTCGCCTCAGAATGAAGCATCTGTGGAAACATCATCGAGCTATTATTAGTTATTCATCCTTTAACCCTGTGAAAAAAAAGAGGAATGTAACCGGATTTTGAGCATGTGTGCTGCAAAGTGGCTTCCTTTATGTGACTAACTGCGAGCACATTGCTATTTTTCGGAGCTCAGCTGCTGTCGTGATGATGAGTTTGATGTCAGTATCAAAGAGCTGAAGATGTCCAGTTCTGTCTGATTTGCCTCGTTTTCTTTCTTTCTGTCAGGTTCCGCAGTGACAAAAGTGTGACTGCTCAGATCCACACGCACACACGTCATAAGAAGGCTTACGCAAGAGTTTTGACTCTGTTCCTGCTCGACATTGTTCTGCTCTTCAGGCCTTTTTTACTCAAAAACAAAATCCTCAGCCCTGACCTGAAACCACCATGTCTGGGAAGGAGCGCAGCCCCCGCCATCGGCCATGGTCGGTCTACCGGGCTAATACGTTTGATCTCTCTGCTGAGATGATGGGGTTGGCTCTCTCAGGTAACCAAGTAACTGCTACCATGGTAACCTTACTTCATTGATAACAAAACTGTAAAGAGCTTCTGCTCATCTCTGTTTCGCTCTCTTCCCCACAGGCAGCAGTCAGGACCCAGATGAGCCCGTGCTGGAGTTCAGCGTGGGTATGTTCAGGATGTGTTTGTAGATATTGTTGCTGCACCTTACTGATGCACCAGACTGTTTATTATGTTCTACTAGAATTAATATGGTAGTGTTCAAATTATTTTATTTTGATCGATCCACAAATGCACGAGCATTTATGCAGCTAATGCTTGATATCAGAGTCCCTGTAGAAGCAAGACTCACCACTCAGCAGCCATCTTGGAGACACCCATAAGCACTTCATTTGGCAGTTAATTTAATTAGTCACAGCACAATAAAAATCCCCACAATAAGGAAATATTGAAACTTTTTTTAACTCTTAAACCACATATCATCTTCCACTGCTGTCTCTGGATTTTGTCTCTGTTGATGTTCCTTAATCCTCTAAAGCATATTAACAAGTCACAGTGCTGCCAACACTCCAAAACCAAAAACTCATTTATGCATCATATGTCTGCAGCTATCTGAAGTCCACAGCTGGTTAACTCTTCTCGAATGCACTGTTTGGGTGTTTCAAAATGATTCCTTTGACATAGGGATGCATCATCCTACAAAGCTACACTAATCTGTCATTAAAACTTTGGAGTAAGGTGCTGCTTATCCTCAACTCTGTGCAGCATTTAAGCATTTTTTAGATCGTCCCACTGCTCAGCATAAATTGCTAGATGCAGTGAGGCAGACATAGACAAAAAACAAACCTTTATTTAGGATGATTTGAGAGGCCAGAATTACAAAGTCTGCAAGATGGTGAGGAAGCTGAAACCCAGAGTTAAGATAACAAGATACAGGTGAACATCATCATAGACAATGAGATAGACGAGGAAGTTAAATGAAATAAAGTTAAACACGGGACACTAGAGACAAGTATCAAAATAAAACAGGAAGTGAAACATAGACACATGAATGAACTTAAAATAGTGGAGTTGACACAGAATGGTACAGGAAAATACTGAGGAGCAGTATTAAACTGAAACTATGAACCAAAGATTTAATACACATGAAAGTCAAGGTGAAAAATGATAAACAACAAGGAGGAGAACATCTTGAATAAGAACTCTATATCCAAAATACTATCTTTGTTTTTTTGCAGTGAGTTTTCAGCTCACTGTTTTCAGTGAACGCTGATAGTCAGCTAGTTAGTGAACATTTAAGAGCGTTTCGCATCTGAAGAGCCAGAAAGTTCCCTAATAAGCAGTAAGAGAGCAAAAAATAAGACAGAGAGAGAAATGAGGCCAGAAACAGAAACTAAGGGGATAATAGTTCAGCAGTTTTAAAAAAAATATTTTGCCTCACTACCATTAACTGGCTAAAAATGTTTAAATATTCTACTTTAAAACATGATGATTTGACTGCGATGCTGTGTTTTTGTTTTTTCATTCTCAGTCAGTTTAAGAAAAACTCATAAACATGATGTGTCCCCATAATTACTGGCTCCTATTTATTTTTTATCCACTAAAGAATTACTCAACAGCTGCTGCTTGTCAAGTACTAACTACTCCAACATACTATATTTAAATCCTCCCATTGCTACAGATTACAGACCATCCCACTGTTAAATCCCCCAGTTTGTAATCGCCTGTGTTTAAATGTCCCTGCAGCCTGCAGTGAGCTGGTGACTCCTGCACTGGACCGTAAGCCGACCAGCTTTGTGGCCGTCAGCTGCACCACTCCGCCCCAGGCCTTCTGGACTAAACACGCTCAGACTGAAATCATAGAGGTATGCTACCTTCTACCTCACTGTCACTTCCTGCCTGCCGTTGGATGCTTACACAGCCTTTTCCCCTCGTCTCTCTGTCTTCAGGGCACCAGTAACCCCATCTTCCTGAGCAGTATAGCTTTCTTTCAGGACTCTCTGATCACTCAGCAGACGCAGGTCAAGCTTTCAGTCTACGACGTAAAGGACCGCTCACAGGGCACGGTAACCCCCCCACCCCCGCCAAGACAATTTCTTACAAAGTCAATAAACTGTCTTTAGATTTTCCATTGCAAAAGTAAATAATGCTCTTCTTTAACAAATCCTTCGTAGTTGATGCTCATCTGGGTAGAACCCTCTAAATCCTTTCGGTTTGTGTGTTTTTATGTGACAGATGTACATGCTCGGCTCTGCCATGTTCTCCGTGAAGGAGCTGCTGCAGGACAAGCACCACAGACTGCACCTGACTCTCAGGTAAGAGGCACGCAGAGCACAATGTGACTTTTCTGTGTTACGAACTGCAGGTCGCATTTGGGTTTTTGGGGACGTTGCACTCACTTGGTTATCGCTTGATTTGTCAGGTCAGCGGAGAACGAGCGCGTGGGCAACATCACTGTCATTGCCTGGCAGATAGAGGAGAAACGTGAGCAGAGAGCTCCTGTCGCAAGATTACAGAGGGGGGATACTGTTAATGGAAGGGTAGGAATTCACAAAAATGACTTTCGAATGAGACTTTGTTTTATAGTTTGTGGCAATATTTGAAATTAAAGTATGAAAATGTATTATTTTTTGTTAATTGATACATTGAGACAATTTCCTGTTTTACTTTTAATTTTTTCCTGATGTCAAAGTACATGAAACATACCAGGAATAACAGCCACGGGCTTGTGAATGTGCTTGAATTCATTAAAACAATATAAAACAATTTTATTGAACTTCCTGCTTTTTCTGACTTTTTTGGTAATGTAAAGGTCAGCAGCACATCCTTCTTTATGCAAACATTGTTGTTTATGTGTGCATCAGATGGTTCTGCCTGTGGATGAAAGCCTAACTGAATCCATGGGCATCAAATCAAAGTCGTCCTCTTTGTGTAAAGATCCGCTGCTGAAGGCTGGTGAGTGAACTCTTATGTGAGCTGTTGCTACTCCGAGTTATGGGAAAGTTTCACAACCAGTAACATGTAGTTTGCTGGCAGTAACAATGGCAGTGCTCATTTATATTTTTCCTTGTTTTAGTGTTTGGTGGCGTCATGTCACGGACGTACCGTTTCCCCACTACGGATGGTAACCACCTGCGGATCCTGGAGCAGATGGCAGAGAGCGTCCTCTCCCTGCATATTCCTCGACAGTATGTCAAACTGCTGCTGGAGGAGGATGCTGTCAGGTATAATGTGAAAGATGTGTTGATGCTTTTTGAAGTGATGTCAACGTCTAATAAATGCGAACCTTTTAAGAAAGCGTTCTCTGCGTGCTACCATAGACTGTATATAAAAGATGGACGTGGTTCCGTATTGTCGCCAGTTGGTTTGTGGATTTTGAAGCCTCTGGTTTAGTTTTTACCTTCTTGGCATTTTGAAGCTGTAAGTGATCACATTTGGATAGGAGGCTGGATCGCTAAGCTATCAGGTGAAACTAGCATGTTTGGTTGGCACATGCTTCTTGTTTGTACAGTTAGCTTTTACATTTTAAATACTCCACAACTTCACAAACACATGTAGGAGCAGAGATTCAAATTAGCTTAGGTGATGCCTAGTAAGCAGATGTTTTGCCATCCATCTGTGTACCCACGCATTGATCAGTGAATGATTTTAAGCCAGTTTATTGGTTTCAGTGTCTTTGTTTGCAATGAATCATTTTGTTCATGGACTGAGAAGATTCTTGATTGGTTTAGTTTGTCTCCCAATATCCTCAGTCTTAGAGGCTATTTCTTTGTTAATGCCTCCTAGCAACATTGTTAGGTGACGGCTGTGTGCAAACAGGAATAGGACCCAAGATGCAGACTCCGGAGACAAACGTAAACCAAAACAGCTTTAATGCTGAACGCAAACATAACATAACTGGGAAAAACTGAAAATAAACTAACACCGGTGGACTGGCAAAACACACAGCAAAATAAACGGTAGATCACGACACAGACACAGAGAAACACAGGGCTTAAATACACAGAGGGAGCAATCAGGGAATGAGTAACAGGAGGGAAACACAGCTGGGACAAATCAGAACTGACGAGACCAAAGAAGCGTAAACTGAACACACTGAGATAAGACAGACCTTCAAAGTAAAACAGGAAACACATAACACAGACTCACATGCAGGCACTACAGAGGGAACAAACGTGGGACCAGGGCAGACACAAACACTGACTGGATGTGGGGATACAGCAGACAGGGAAGACAGCAACTATGGAACACAGACAGAAAACCAGAACACTAAAACTCTAACCAACCCCACCCAGAGAACCTAAACTAAGAATGATCCTAAAACCCATAAAGCAAAGCTAGAATATAATGAAATAACAAAATCAAAGAACCAAAAACACAAAACACTGGGTCAACGACCCAGGGACCCTAACAAACATAAGCAGCTTCTTTCTTTCTTTCTCCCAGCTGATCTCTTTTCTGGTGAGCTGCTGCCTCAAAGCAGCATTTTCTGCAGCCACCTCCTGGTTTTCCTTCTTTGAGTCTAGAAGGGCTTGTTGCAGGCTGTGCAGCATGCTGTTGGGAGCATGTGCGTGTTGCTGGGCAGCAAAATCCGGCTCATTTGTTTCAAGTGACTGAAAAACACAAAGTATACATGTGACAGGTAAAAATACTGACCCATCCCAATGCTGTAAACACTCAAAAATATAGGTCTTAACTCACACAACTGAACCGTTTTAGCTGTTTCAGTAAATACAGTCACTCAACACTGAGAACAAATATTAGCAAGCATCTGTATAATAGTCACAAGGTTGTGTCATACAAACTGTAGGTAAATAAAAAGGCATTCAGGCCTGAGATGATGCAATAAACTGTTACTTCGCCTGTTGCATTGTCGCTTTTCTCCATATTGGCTAAACACAGACAGTGTAGACCTGCTGAAGTCAGAGTACTGCTTCAGTGTTTCTCCTGGTTATTTTCTTCAGTCTTATTTCTGTAATTGTTCAAATGGTTTGATTCTGGTTTGGACTTCAGACTGTAATTGATGGAATTCTTCACAATTTTACATCAAAATATTATTATGTCCTGTTTGATTGAGGGGATCAAAGTGCTGTAGTTGTCGTAGCAACCCAGTTTGTTTGCTCTGTGTAAGAAAAACTTAAACTTGTACAAGTAAGTTAATGTAATTTATTTTTTTTAATGGTCATATTATGTAGCCAGCAGTACCTAAAGCTATGTAGCGGACACAATCGTCTGCACATATAAAATGTAATCATCCACACAAAATAAATTTTGCATTCACGTCTGAAGGCTGTAAGTAGTGATTTGGCTTCAGCTTGATGAATTTATATGAATACATCTCTTTTTATCCCCCTTCTCTAAAAATGCAGTAATTTGATGCTGAAGTCAAAGCAGTCTTTTAAGATCACAGTTTGTTTAGGTCATAAATATTAAGACATGAAACAAAGCTATTTAATACAGACACTTGGGGGGGAAAAATCTGATAGATTCCAGTTTGTGCATGTAAACAAGTAGTTTTCTTTTCATCTGATACAGGTTTCCCTTGGGCAGTGTTATTAGAAAACATTGCACACATTTTGCAGATGATACACAGTAATATGTAAGTATCATCTATGATATGCAGATAATGCAGTAGCCAGTCGATGCAAATCACTTATTTAACTACAGGCATGTCTTAAAGACATAAATGCATCCTGTGATTTTCTTCTGCTAAATTCAGACAAGAATGACGTGATTGTACTCGACCCTAAAGAGTCAGAAAGATGGCGTCTAACTAGATACTTACTCTGGATGACATTACCCTGACCTTCAGTAACACTGTAAGAAATCCTGAAGTTATTTTTATATATCAGGATTTGCCCTTCATTGCACACATTGCACAAATATACAGGGCTGCTTTCTTTCACCTATGCAATGCTGCTAAAATTAGAAACATCCTTTCTCAGAGTGATGCAGCAAGAGTACTGACAGGGATGAGAGATCGTATTTCTCCTATATTTGCTTCTCTTCGTTGGCTCCTTCTAAACCGACGACTGAATTTAAAGTCCTTCTCCTCACAAGGTCATCCCTTAGTTATACTGCTGTATCCTCAGACTGCTGCAAGACTCCCCATATGTTAATATGCCACTGCTGTATCCTCTCTTTGTTTCTTTCCCCTCAACCCCAACTGGTGACGTGACAGCAGATGGCTTCTACTCCCTGACCCTGGTTTTGTTGGAGGTTTCTTCCTGTTAAAAGGGGATTTGATTGTTGGGGGTTTTCTCTCTGATACTGTAGGATCCGGGGTACTTGTGTTTGAGCCAATAAAGGTGACACAGGTCATCCCATATAAATTAGTCCATGTAAATTACTAATTACTGTAATTTATTTATTTGTGGTGTTATTTGCTCCTTTAACTTTGCATTCTTATTGTGTTTTTGTTAGATTTGTGAAGCTCTTCTAGATGCATCTTACTTTTTTTTTTTTTTACAACCTTTTTCCCTGTCAAGAAATGACACTTATGAGGAATCTAACCAAGCGTGTACTTTTCACAGATTGTTTCGATTAAATAATAACTGCTTGAGGGTAAAACGCTGCTTAGTACTCCGAACCCCAAAAATGGCAAAGGTTAGAGAAAATGGTTTGAAGAGATATCCGCAGGCTTTCCCTTAATGGTTGACTTTAATGTCTGTAACTGCTTTACTGTTATGTTCATTTGCTCGTTCAGTTTATAACTGAATGAGCAGCACAAAACGCACTCTGTGAGCTGCTCCGTGCGTCAGCTAGATGCACTGATTGTTACTGCATGTGCAGGGTGTGCGAGCTGGAAGAACTGGGTGAGCTGTCTCCATGCTGGGAGAACCTCAGGAGGCAGATCATTACTCAGTACCAGACCATCATCCTCACCTACCAGGAGACCATAAGTGACCTGCATGAATATAAGGGTTAGTTCCATAATATACATTGTAAAGGGCCATCACACTGATTTTAAATGTCAAAATTAGTCTTGCACAATGTGACCAAAATGTATTGTTTTACAATTGGGGATGTTTCCTGATGTCAGGAAGTAAACAGCATTAACTCCCCTAATAAGATAAATGTTACAACATTGAAAATATAGCCTTTCTGACATCATGTACAGCTGTTAGCGGGTTTTAATCATTATTTTCTCCATCTTCCTTACACAGAATCACAAACAACTGCTTTTTCTCATTTCTGCTGCCCCACAGGTCCGTCATTTAAGTCTAGCACCTTGAAAGCTGAGAGGAAGTTGGAGTTCATCCCCACTAACCTACATATCCAGAGGATGAGAGTACAGGGAGAGTCTGGTTACGGTACGAATTTGTCCACAAATGTTTAATGCATGCTTTCTGTAACTTAATATTCACGTTTTTCATGGATTTCCTCCCTTCTTAATTTTATTTTCTAACCTTTAATCAGACCGGACGTACGACGTAGTAACTATTGGTGCGCCTGCAGCACATCATCAAGGCTTTAAAGGCTGCGGTCTCCGAAAGCTGCTGCACAAGCTCGAAGAAGCCAGGAAACAGTGAGTTGTTTGAAGCTTGCGTGAGGATTTGGTGGTTGTTTTTCATTTGAAGTTTATAACAAACCTTTTTTTTTTTTAAATTCAATCAGAACCCATGGAGAGGAGGGGTAAGGTTCTCTAAATCCTATTACAAGCTTTAAAAGTGGATAAAACCAAACCACACTTGTTTCTCAAGTAACCTCTTTTTCTTTCTTGCACACGCATCAATGCACACCTGGTTCCAGCTCTAAAGCAATGGCATACCAGCCTCAGGATGTTGTAAAAGCAAAGGAGCTGATTGGTCAGATTAACACTCTTAAGACACAAGTGTGTTACTACACTGAACGTCTGTCCCGAGCTGCCAAGGAGCGCTCAGCCAATGCTTTGGAGAGAACTCTGGCCATCCTAACAGAGAAGGTAAGACTGAACTGCAGGGATACTTAATATGTACAGTACTGTGCAAAAGTCTTAAGCCACCATATAATCATATAAGATTTTCAAAAGTGCTATTTTATGCCTGTCAAACAGTGTTATATTTGGCATATTGAAAAATTTAACAAAAGTAATGGAAAGAAATTATGTGTTTTGTGATTAGTGCCTAAATTTGCGAATTAGAATCAGCTCTTCAGTTTTATGTTATATGTAAACACAACACCGGTTCATCCCTTGATTTATGTTCCTTTTTTGTGCTTGAATGATTAATAGGTCAGTGTTAATGGGCTTAACAACCAAAAACACATTCATCTGTCAACAGTCAGGTACAAGGACTGGACTGAAAGTCTCCAAAGAAATACTTTGAAAGACTTTCAGAAAGCCTGGAGAACTATTTTTGAAGACCAGTTAATAAAAATTGCAACATCAAGATAAAAAGGTCATTAGAGTTAAAGATTCATTAGAATTAAAAGAAAATACAGGAAAGGATTCTAAAAACCTGACAAACTAACAAGGACTGAGGGAACTCACACAGATTAAATCCACACCAAGCAGAGAAAAGCACAGAGTAAAAACATAAAAGGTGACGTAAAGAAAAAACCTTCAAAATAAAACAGGAAGTGACTGGAAGAGACACACAGGAGAGGGCACTGAAGCCACAGAGAAATGAAAAAATAATAAATGAATGATGTTGCAGATTACAGCCAGTGCACTAGCACTATATATCACGACAATGCTGACAGCACTGTGACTGCCAGGCAACCTCTGACTCACACAAACACAGACTGACCAGGATGAAAAATTAATTCAGTTTCATTTTATTACCTTTAAGAGCCAGTTAATAAATGTTAATGTGTTAACGTGCTTTCATGTAATGTCTGTAGTGTAACATTTCTCAGTATAACTTATCCGTCTCCGTCTGTCCTGCACCGCTGCTCCTGTAGACTCGTCAGCTCGTGACCGTGTGCGACTCCAAGCTGCTGTCCACAGCCATCGTGGCTCTGGCAGCAGCCCGCCCAGAGTTCTCTCAGCAAAGCACCCCGTCGCCATCCTCCTCCCTCTCGCCCTCCTCTCGCTCTCCGTCCCGCTCCCCCTCTCGTCACCCCACCTCGCCCTCTCGTGCTACCACCTCACCCTCTCGCCACACAGCTCCTCTGGAGGGCAGTGAAGGGACTAAAAACAAGCGCGCTTCCATGCAGGCAGATTTGCATGAAGAGGAGTGGGTAAGAGAGGAGTCCATCTGCCACTTTTGGTTAATAATGTTTTTTATATGCATGTATATATGTTTGATTTGATTGATGGTTATTTGTGCAGGAGAAGATTTGGCTAAACGTGGATAAAAGCTTGGAGTGTGTGATCCAGAGAGTGGACAGGCTGCTGCAGCGGGACAAACTCCAGAGTGACAGCAGCTCTGAGGACGTCTTCCTGCTCGCCAGTGACGAGCCGGGTAACGCTAAGAAAGGTAAACGCACGTAGACAAGATTTTTGCATGAATCCACGTACTGAGTGAGCTCAGCCGTCTAATACGAACAAAGGTACAGGTATAAACTTTCAGGAGTCTCCAGACGTCATCATCATTATCATCCCTCTCAACTATCCTGAAGCAGACCCTGGCATGCTGTCTCAGTCATGTTAATCATCTCTATTGTTTAACAGCTGAAATAAATCTTTAAGATACAAGTCCAAGTGGAAATCTGTCTGTATCCAAACATTTTTATGTTCTCTCATTTGCAGAAAGCAGCCCAGAGGTTGAAAAGTCATCCCCAGGTAGGAGCACTGTTTCCTTTACGAACAGTAGGTACATGAAAAAGTATCACAGTGCAAGAACCGATGATTAAAAAGAGGCAGAGTAGATTAAAAAACACACACAACTGTAATTAGAAGGAAAAAGACATCACATGTAATGTCACATGTAAGCAGATCTTTAAAAGAGGAGGCAAAAACACGGTGTCTTCAACATTCTCAGTCTCAACTTTGGAACAGCCAGGAGGGCTGCAGGACCTGAGGCTGCTAACTGGTTAAATAAAATGTTTCTGCTACATAGCCTGGGCCCAGATCTAGACCTGCTTTGAGAGTGATCAGTATTAAATTAAATGATAAAAGCCTATAGTGAGACTGTGGAGAGAGCCAGGATAGCAGCGATGTGATAGTTTCTGCAAAAAGCAGCAACATCTGATAGAATCAGGAGAGATCTCTCACTTTTACACTGATGTTTGACTGATGCAGGCAAAAAAAAAAATTTTTCTCTGTAATTCTTTTGTTCGTCCTCCAAATTATTGCTATTTTTAAATAAACCATAAAAAAGAAAGATGTTTAATGAAAACTGCACAAATCATTTTAAATTTGCAGACACTGTGGGGTTGTGTGTATAGCTATTACTTCAGCCATTTGTTCAGGCTATTTCAGGATTTCTGATAGAAATGTCCTCTCAAATCCCTGCAGGTGAGTGGAGCGACGCCCTGTATCCTCTCCTCACCACGCTGACAGATTGCGTGTCTCTGATGAGCGACAAAGCCAAGAAAGCCATGGTGTTTCTGCTAATGCAGGACAGCGCCCCCACCATCGCCATGAGCCTCACCCTGCAGTACCGCCGCGACGTCGTCTTCTGCCAGACGGTCTGCCGCTAACTGCTATGACTATTACATGTACAGTGCATGAAACCCGTGCACGTGTAGGCTTGGACGTTTGTCCTTACTCAACGATTGTGATGATGTGATGTGTGCCGTTTACAGCTCACCGCTCTGATCTGCGGCTTCATTTTGAAGCTGAGGAACTGCCTCTGTGACTCAGGCTTCCTCAGGCAGCTGCACACCATCGGCCTGCTGGTGCAGTATGAGGGCCTGCTCAGCACTTATGGTAACTTTGTTTGTGCATGTTTGTGTATATAGAAATATGTAAAATCACAAAAGACTGTGTGCATCTTCCACTAATGATCTCCATGAAATTACACAGAAAATATTGTTATTATTTTTAGTAAAATTATTTTTAAAGCATTGCATTTCAAATAATAATGAGAATGAAAAAACTATAATTTCTATAGTATAATTTTTTTAAAGGTAGTAGTTGACTTAGGATCTGTTTAAAGGTACAAAAATTCAAAAGCTGCTGAAAAACTAATATAAAACTGGTTACAAAGCTTCCTTTAGCAAACTAAGTTTTGTGGTTTTTAATGTCTTTTAATATTAAAAGTCAATCAGAATTGACTCCCTGTCCATGCCCTGATTTTGTTCTTCCTTTGCCACATAAATGAAGGCGAGGAGCTGGCCATGTTGGAGGACATGAGCGTCGGAGTGATGGACCTGAGAAATGTCACCTTTAAAGTTACCCAGGCAACTTCTGGTTTCAGCCCCGACATGCTGCCGGTAATTACGGGGAACAGGAGCGGCTTTAACGTCAGGGTCCCGATGCCCGGGGCGATGTTTGACATGCTGCCACGAGAGATCCAAAACGGGATGCTGCTGCGAGTTCAGCCCGTCCTGTTCAACGTTGGCATTAACGAACAGCAGACTCTGGCTGAGAAGTGAGTCACTGAGACTAGAGGGCAGGAAAGGTAGAAAGAGATACCCATGCCAAGCTTGATAGGTCAGTCGCAAAAAGGCCAGTGAGCAGCACATTCGGCTTTAAAGCATATTTTTAAACCTCTGGCTGAATGAGGCTTGTTCACTGCATGGTCACTGCATAAATGTTCTCTCTTGCAAGACAACAAATTTAGATTTTTCTTAAAAAATGACTGTAAAGACGAGATTTTAAGTTACTAACTTTTAAAAACTGGGTTGATACATATGTGCGCTCGTTTTTATTGATGTTGCATTAAACTTTGAATGGCTGTGCTGGAAGTGAACCTCCTTCAGTACAGAAAAGCCAGACAGCAGCAGGCTATGTGTTATATTAATGAAAACTTTTAACTCTTAAATCATGCGTGTGTGCAGGTTCGGAGACACATCGCTGCAAGATGTCATCAACATGGAAAGCATGACTCGCCTCAGCTCGTACTACGACCAGTTTAAAGAGGTCCTTCCAGAAGACTGTGAGTGAAAGACATAATTTATTAGTGAGAAAAGTGTATTTTCCCCCCTTTTTTTTGTTCTTTGCTCACCACTCGTCCTCTGTCATCTCCTCAGGTCTCCCTCGCTCTCGTAGTACCACCAGCGTGCCCGAGCTGCTCAAACTGCTGAGCCAGAACGTGAACACCAAGAAGAACAAGAACGTGGAGATCCTGTGGCAAGCAGCTGAGGTAGACTCATCATCACTGCCT
The DNA here is from genome assembly GCF_057382275.1 of Copadichromis virginalis. Taxonomy (NCBI): domain Eukaryota; kingdom Metazoa; phylum Chordata; class Actinopteri; order Cichliformes; family Cichlidae; genus Copadichromis; species Copadichromis virginalis. Next base: position 20,197,526 of record NC_140633.1, read on the forward strand.
CTAATTCTAGCCCCTGAAGCGTAAAAGCTCTGTCTCCTTCTTCTAATCTCTTCCTCCGAATCCCCAAAGGTGTGTCGCCGCTTGAACGGAGTGCGTTTTACCAGCTGTAAGAGCGCTAAGGACCGCACAGCCATGTCTGTGACCCTGGAACAGTGTCAGATCCTGCAGCAGGAGCACGCCCTGGCCCCACAGGTCTTCTATCAGGCCTTGGACTGTATGCGCAGGTCAGTATCTACACCTAAAACACACTGGAAAAATAGTAATTTGCCAAAAAAGGGAAAAGAAAAAAAAAAGTATGACTTCTGTCTCACAGCGAGGGCTGCAGGAGAGAGAACACCATGAAGAATGTGGGATGTCGTAAATATGCCTTTAACGCCCTCCAGCTTAAGGCCTTTCCCAAACAATACCGCCCTCCAGAGGGGACATATGGGAAGGTCGAAACCTAAGTGGACTCTGCTATTTGGCAGAAACCAAAAGACTGTAAAGGGATGAAGAAGATGGCGCCACACAAACAAAAGCACCAACACAAACTGGAACAGCAGCCCTTTGTTCTGTGCTTAGTCATTGTTAAGATAATAAATGTCCAAGTGCCAGTGCTCACTGTAGATCATTTTCTAGCAGACTCCCCTCTCCTCTCAGTAGTATTAGATTCAAACACTTTTCACACATACTTCACAGCCACAGTCGGCGTTCTGTGTTACTTCGTAGCCAGTGTGCAGACAGTGTTTGCTGCTGTACCAGTTGTAGCATCGGGAAGCGTACAGTCTCTCTGGATTTATTTTAAGGAGACGTGCAAAAGCCTTTAGTTTTAGAAGAAAAAAGATGTGGCACACAGATGTATTTGTACTCAGCAGAGCAGCTTTTGTTGACGCTATCACACCATCAGTTAAGAAGTGAGACTGCTGATTATCTACAAAACATAAAACGCATTGAGCCCTTTTCAGACATTGGATTCCCACTGGCTTTACCTAGTGTGTCATTGACGCAAAAGTCATTTTACTTTTCATGTTCATCACATAAATCACTTCTTTCGGTTGGTCCCTTATCCCAAAGGGTTCACCACAGCAGGTAGCTCTGGATGTATGATCTGTTTTCTTTCCTGACTCAATTCCAAAGAGGAGTTTGTATCACCAGCTGGATGTGAATCTGAAACATTTTGCTTGGCAAGCACACATGTGTAAACCACCACACTAACAGAGCCTCAGACATACTGTGGGGGTAATAATCATTTGATCCCTTGCTCAATGGAGAGAGACAGAATATGAACCAAAAATCCAGAAAAAAACTCATAAAAAATTATAAATTGATTTGCATGGCAGAGCTTGTGTACCAGTGTGGAGATGCTGCTGTGGTGTTTTAGGTTGTCAGCTGAAAGGAGATATCTTCTTTTCTGAAGTCACTGTTGTGAACCAAAGCCTAAAACAACTGAAGTCTGCTGATTTCTGGATTCTGTCTTGGCTATTTCTTAGGCAGGAAGCCTAAGGTTCAGATGTTGCCAGACTGTAAGGAGTGCATGTCTGAAAGGGGCATTAAATTTATGTGCATATTGATCTGTGCCTCACCACAAACACAGCATGTGTGGTTCACGTCAAGCCAAGCCTAAAGCACTGAGGTACAATATAAATCCACTACGTAAAACAATTTCCATCTCATAGATTTTTGTCCTCTGTCCTACTTATTTTGGCAAATGACAGGGAATAATATGGGAACAGATATTAAGGTTTGTTCTTTTTGATCAACATATAAAGACAAGTTTAAAAGACAAGAGAAGCTAGCAAGATGTCACGGGATGCTAATGACCTATCTCCTGCTGTTAACTTTAAATCCACTCTAGGCAACATACAGGTCAATAAAGTTCATCAGAGCAAGCGTAGTCACTTGTTAGAGATGTTTCTCTGGAGATAAGCTGCTCAGCAGAATCTGCAGGAGTTGTTAAAATCAAAGAGCTTATTTTGTTTATTTTCCTTAAGCAGCCATCTCTTTGTCTTTCTACAAACACGTGAATATTCTGCACCACATCACTCCAATACAAGCACAGTTCTTTGACGAGTACGGCATATATCTGACACGACTCTGGCATTTTTATTGAAATGATGTCTTACCTAACTTCTGATGTTCTTCTGATGCTACACTGGAAGCATTAAAGGAGAACTTGTGGACAAATGGTGGGCTTCAGAGTGGTCCATCACTTTATTCCACAACTCTAACATGTCTAAGGAAACATTTCTGCAGGATCATATGCAGCGCTATGGTGGTTTGAGAGCCCTTCAAACTTGAAAAGGTTTTTATTGATTAAAGCAATGTGTGTCTTGGTTTTTCTCAGTTCTCTGAAAAATTATGCAGAAGTTCTTGATTAGAATCAGAAATCTTATTCGTTTTGCCTGCATGAAAAGATCTTCAGCTATATGTTATTGCAGCTGTACACCTCTGCAGTGATGTATGGGATATATGCAGTTTTGACTATCAATGAGAAGTTGATAAAGGTTTTTAGACTCAAGTGAAATAATGCATATTGCATTATTGTGATAACGAACACCTCTTTTGTTTTCTGTTTATTAGCTGTTTGCTTAAATTCTATAATGTGCAATACTTGCAGAGAAAGGGGTTTTATTTTGACCATGTTATTTATGTTCACATGGCTGGTGCTGCCAAATGCTGTTCTAGTTTCATCCATTGTTATCGAGTAAGTTATGACTTTGATCTGACCAGTTGTATGTGCAAACAGGATGAACAGGTACCAGCGACCTGCACACCACAAAGGTATGAACTGAAGCTGGATAATGAATAAAGGCTTGTCAATGGCAAAGTGGTGTGTCTGTGAATTATGCATTATGGTTAATTTATGGTACGGTGACATGTTGGTGCAGTGGTTAGCACTGTTGCCTGCTCCTGTGCCTGGGTGAGTTCTTTCTTGGTCCTCCCACAGTCAAAAGACATCCATTAAAATCCATTAAAAATTGATAGAAAACTCATATGAAGAAAAAGAGGTCTTTTGCTTTAACCAGCCTACATCAGTTTACTTCAAACAGCCAGCCAAATTTACTGTATGAAGCAACCTAGTTTCACCTAGTCAAAAACAAAGGACAAGGTGACTGAGCTAATTTGGGACACTGGGGTAAAACAGGCACTTAAACAGGGAACAGTGGAGCTGGCACTAAGTAAAATGAATGTAAAAGCATTGGAGGTGGGACAAGGGTCAGAGGGAAGGCATATTTAATATACAGGAAAAATGGGGCAAAGAAAAGCAACTGGATGAGATAGAAAGGGAGAAATTAAATTCTCAAGACTCTGATGAAGTCAAATGATGATAACTGCTGCTGCAGTAAATGTAAGAAATCTGCCAGCATGAATAAATACAAAATTACAGAGTTCTGGTAGCTCACTGCTGAGATGTATAATCTACATCATTCATAGTAAATGTCCTTTTTCCTTCACATAGATCCATTGTACAAAAAAAAGAAATTTCTATTTCTAAACAGTGAAAAAAAATTGAATTTTTCTGTTTTAATATTTTATTCATTACGTAATTACTATGGCGTGGTATGAATAGCCCACGAGAGAGATCTTTCTCAGCAAGAAAAGCTGTAAAAAAAAAAATTGTTGCAGTTAGACATGAAAAATCTATGCCCTCCTTCACATTTTCCACAGCCGTCTGGCAGACTGAATTGAACTCTCTGCTGTGCCAGAATAAATTAAATAAATACATAATTAAATAATTTAATTTGTCACTAATTAAATAAAATTTGAAATAAATAAAAAGATAAACTGGGAACCTCCTATCCCGTGCTGCAGAATATCACTCCAGCTCACTGGGTGGCGGTAATCTACCCGATTGTTAGTGTTAACCACCGAAGAAGAACCAGCGGCAGAAGAAGACGAAGAATAAGGACCCAGAAGCAATTTGTGTTTCTGTGGGACTTTGTAGCAGTGGCTGATGTTTTGTCGACCTCTGTGGAAAGGTGAGGGATTAACGTGTTACTTTTTCTTGCTGGACTCAAATCAGGCTTTGCTTGTTTACGTTTATTTTACTGCGTTTAACTGACTGCTTAGTTTTAGAAAACACAGCATCGATGCTTTATTCTGTCATTTCAGGGACATTTCTTCTGCAAAAAGCGCTTTGTAGGAAGGATTTAAGGAAGCAGTCTTTCCACAGGTTGATTGTAGTTCCGTCACAGATTATGAATTTTAATCAGCAGACCATAAAGTAGATGGAATATTAACTTTTGCTACTAGGACAAGGTCCACTGTCCATTCAGCTTTTCGTGTTTTTATTGCTGTTCAAAGGTTGTTTCCAGTTGAATTTGGCCGGTTCCCGTCTATGAGAGTGACCCACTGCAGGTTATCCTTCTGTCACACTGCTGCAGGTAATGATGTGAAAATAGCATACGTTTCTGTTTCATATCAGGTTCACTGACTGAGATGGTGTAGCTGATCTCGGTGTAGCTGATTCCTGCCCTCTTTATCACAGTGCAAAGACCGTGTTCTTTCAGCTTAGTTTAACCAGACACTTGGATAACTGTGTTCTTACCGCAGGGTCCAGGATGAGGAAGAAGCTGCTGTTGGATGTGGACTGTGGCGTGGACGATGCTCAGGCCATCATGATGGCCCTGGCTGCCCCCAATGTGCAGATCTTGGGCATTACCTGTGTGCATGGAAACACCTCAGTGGAGAATGTGTGTAAAAACGCACTGCGAGTCCTGCAAGCCTGCAGTCACCTCGAGGTAGGGTGCTCTGTAGTTGCACACTCGTGTTAAAATCAAGTAGCGTGACATTGTTGGAATTTCCTGGCCTCATGTGATAAGCGAGGTTGCATTTTATAGAATTGTCTAACAATGAGGAGTTGTTCCTCATGCCACATGACCCGATGCAGAAAGTGGACAGTTTGAAGGAGTTTGCTTTAGTTCTCTAGTTTTGTCCAAATTCTCTGAAAATGAAATCAAGCATCTCACATATTAGTTATTATATTAAACCAGCTACTGCTTGGAAACAATTGGGCAAAGTTAAACACAAAGCACCTCGTCTCACTCAGAGGAATATTTTTGTTAATTCAGATTTGTCAAAGTGGTCAATTGTTGACATTTACTTAGTTTTTTTTAATGCATGTATTCATAACATGAATAAAGAGAAATGAGCACACAAGTTACAGGATTTATGTTCATCCATTTCTCAAGTTAATCCTTCCACATGGAGATGTACCTTTCTACTTTTTTCCAAACATACAAAACAGAAGACTGCCAGTTTAGGCCGCTTCAAAAAGGCTTCAGGATAAATGAGTAACATAAATCAGGTGTTTTATTAACCCTCTTTACCCTGGAGGATGTACCAGGCTGTATCTGTTATTAAAATACACACAGCATGGCGAGCATAGTACTCTCAGTGGTGAGCCCACCTTTATTTTTATTGCTCCTTGAAATTTTATTTGAATTTCCCTTTGGAGGAAATAAAGATTTTTATCTATCCTTCTATCTATGTTAGGTTGAGCTCTGTAGTCGCCTCTCCCTCATCTGCTTCTGGTCACTCTGAATACTTTCAGCTTTTTCTTTCTAGGAGAAAGAAGAACAGAATATATTCAGATGTTACTCCAGAGATAATTATTTTGGTTTTATTGATATACAAAGCTGAGAGGGCTTTTCCTCGCGATCAGCACTAACTAGCTTCCCTGCTAAAGTAAACCAATACTGTTCTTATTATGTTTACCACAGAATGACCATTGTCAGAAGGTGGAAAGTCACTCACAGCACTGTTTTACCTCTGCTGAGAGGGATGAATCCGAAAATTAGATTTTATACAATTTTTTTTCTTTCTAAGTGTTTGCTATGTAATATTCATTCTAGCAAATTGGGGTTAGTATCCTGCCCAAGGATATTTGGCACACAAACCTTCTAATGAGCAGATGACCTGCTCTACCACCCGAGCTACAGCCACCCCAATTCACATGCACACAGAAGGTGTAATAAACTCTAAACACTTCTTGAAATTCACGTAAGTTTCATAATTGACTAATCTGATTTGCTCCCCCGTTTACAACCTTGTTTACGAGCCACTCTGACCTCTCAAGTCATCAGCAGATGGTTTAACTGTTCCCAGAATGAAATCTAAGTGTGCTGAAGGTGCTTTCAGTTAGTGTGTTCCAGCTCTTTGTAACAAGCTGCTGACCTGAGATCAATTACATCTGTTCCAACACACAGAAACAGACTCAAAAGCTTTTTATATTTAAACCTCTGTGTTCAGCACATTGAGTTTGAACATAATGAAATGTGTTCTATAAATAAAAATGCCACTGCTGCTTAGTGGCAGTATGTTCTAGCTTGAAACAGAAGTCTGAATGTTACAGTTGCCTAAAAGCTGAAGTTGGTTTGGGAATGCTGATGGAATAAAAGCAGGGATGAATTATAACCGGTTCTGCGTTTGCATGTTTCTGCAGATTCCAGTGTTTAAAGGCGCTGCTATGCCGATCCTCGGCGACAGCGGCATCAGCTCGGGGCACTTCCACGGGAAGGATGGCCTGGGTGACGCTCCTGACTCCAAGGCTCCCGGTTTGGAGCTTGTTCAGAAGGAAAACGCTGCGATTGCTATGATCAGGATTGTAAACGAGAACCCAGGAGAGGTGAGGAATGTGTGAGTGATAGACCCTCAGAATGAGATTGTGATAGTTTCCATATTTCTCCTGTAAGTTGCTGTCAAATATGACAGTCTGTCTCGCTCTCTGAGATGTCTGGGCTCCTCTCATCATGTGCGCTAGGGAAAGTAAACACATGACGTCGCTATGTCAGCAATAAATGTCATTAATATCACAGTGACATTTTCTTTATCACGTAAAAGGTTCTGGGGGAAAGCTCTCTGCGCTTGCACAAGTGCGCTTTTTGCAAAATTTTAATCCGTGTGTCTTCTCCCAGGTATCTCTGGTTGCCACGGCACCCCTCACCAACTTGGCTCTGGCTGTGAAGATGGATCCATCTCTGCCGAGCAAACTCAAAGGCCTCTACATCATGGGAGGCAACACTGAATGTCAGTAAAACACTGTCGCTTCATAAGTCTACATAGGGCCAGAGGATATAAACTGTTTATGAAGAAATACACGTTAGAATGAATTCTATGGTGTTTCCAGACAGACGTGACTAAATAACCAGTGGACCCATTCTAACAGCAGAAACAATTATTTAATTGATGGAACATTTAAGTCGTTAGCTGTTGCTTTTCATTACCAAACTTTATGAAGTTTTCCAAGTATTGCTTTCCACCCTTTCAGTTTAAATTAATCTCAAAACAAGGTAATTGGATTTATCAGTAACATTTTGTTTACAACATAGTCCATCAAATATCAACTGGTAATTTATTATTTTTTCACCAGAATTGTAATCTTTGTCTGTGTGGGGTTCTCATTATTGTCTCTACCCTGTGTAATCCAGCTCGAGGGAACACCACAGTGTGTGGGGAGTTTAATTTTGCTGTGGATCCAGAAGCTGCATACATCGTGCTTAAAGAGTACCGCTGTCCCACCTACTTGGCCGGCTGGGAGTTCACCTGCTACAACAAGTTAACCTGGGTAATGCCTGTGTTTACACGTTTTAGCGTTTAGAAGTTGATTCGTGCTACATGTTTGTCGTCAAGTGACCAAAACAAAACACTTTTCTCTGCTCGCACTTCAACAGGAGTTCTGCGATGAATGGTTGGCGCAGGACACCAGTAAAGCTCGCTTCATGAAGAAGATCTTCCACCACAGCTACCAGGCGGCGCAGACTGAACGCTTGCAGAAAGAGTGCGTCGCGGGTTCGGGTTTCATTTCCTGCGACTCGTATGCAGTGGCTGCCGCCATAGATGATTCGTTCATCATAGAAAGCGACCAATACCCAGTCAGCGTGGAGCTGTCAGGCACGCACACCAGGGGCATGATGATAGTAGACACTGTGGGTTTCCTGAAGGACGCTCGCGAGGTTTGTCTCATGAGGAAGGTGGACTTGGAGAAGTTCAAGCAGATGATGATGGCAGCTTTACAATAATATTTAAATCGGCCAGAAGCGGCACCTTTACAGGTTTGTTTTTATGGGGCGGGTAACGTGGACGTCCAGGTTTGTGAATGCGATGATTGAGGGTCCAAGTCCCTGTTTGAGTATTAAAATTGACATAATTTCCTTAGGGATTAATAAAGTATTCTAATTCTGTATTCTGATCAAACCACCAGTCTTCCATCAGTCGATGATTTGCTCAGCTACAGTCATGCCTTCATATGGAAGAGTTGCGTGGCATGTAAAACACCCATTATTATGTGAAAGAATGCGGAGCCTAAAATAAAGAGCCCTGCTTAACAGAAAGTTTATAATCACTGTTGTGATCGGCCAATCTCCCGCTAGGATTTTAGAAAGCCTTTATATTTCCTTCATAATTACTGTGATGGACAAGTGTTGTAGTTTTGCTACTGAAACAGACACATCCCATGATATCGATGCTCAGAGTTAATAAGAAGGGAAAAAAAAGGTCTTGAATAAAAATCAGACTTCTCTTTATTTAATGACACTGAATTTGAGCTCACTCTTAAATGGACTCAAAAATGAAGAGTTTTGAGCCACATCTGTTTGTTTGTTAGTTTTTTAATTATAGTCTAATTCTGAAGGCGTTGAACTGACTTTAATTGTGGATTGACCCAACTGTGAAGGTACATGGGGAGGACATGAAGAACTTGATTTGCTTGTTCTGTGACTGAAGAAACTGTTTGCAATGGTGGTCATAAGTCAGCACCCTGCATAGAGCAGAAACTGCAAGCTACACCTGGGAACTGACTGACATAGCACTGCCTCTCTGCAGGACACCTCATTTGTATAATGTTTATACTGTAGACAAGTTTGCTATCAATCAGAAGTTCAATATAATGTTTTGAAACAAAATCTTGTCCATTGTAATCATTAATTTATTACAAGTGTTTGCATTTCCTTAAACACACACTCATCCAACATTTTTCTCCCAAGAAATAAAAACTCCCATCGATCAGAAGAGTTGTACAGGTTTTGTCCCCAGTCCTGCACTTCGCTTGATTAGTCGGTAATCCTGTTTTCAGTGCGTCACCAACTTTCTCAACACATGTCCACAGCAGGTATTTGTAACGCTGGAACATTCCCTGGACATCAATGCACGTACTCGGAGCTGCTTGAACCCTAAAAAGATGCATCAGATTTCGCCTGGTTCCTCATTCTCCTTTCCTTCCTCTGAATCTTGACCTTGCATCCAGCTGTAAACAGATGATCTTGGTTAAGTTTTTTTTTTTTTTTTTAACTGCACAATAAGCCCCTATCAGAAATTAGAAAGCTCTCTGTTTTAATGACTAGTTGACTGTTTCCTAAAACTCACCATTGACCTCTTGCACTCAAAGAAGGATGTCTGCAGGGCTTTGCAGTGGCCTTCCTTTAGACACTCACTGGGTTTCTTTCCCTCCTGAAAAAATAAGAAACCACTTCATACACTGGGCCCTTCCTATTAGTAAAATGTACATTATATCCACACTGTATATAAACACAAGTATAACTGGCATCGGTGACATACCATTAAACACTGGATCCTCTTTACTCATATAAGAGTGGACAGGATCACCACCTGTTTTTTTCATGTAACCTCACAGTGATAAACATTTTATTTCACTTTGTGAGCTTTCTTTTTTTGATGATACTTGCTATGGAAGGAGTTACCCCGGCCTCAGGGAAAGATTCCTGTGAGGATTCTTGGAGTCATTTCTGACCAAATATGTAGGACTGCTTTCTTTCACCTGCACAATATCTCTAAAATTAAAAATATCCTGTCTCAGGGTGACACAGGGTGCATTTATTATTTATAGGCTGGACTGCTGTCATTTATTATTATCACGCTGTCCTAAAAATTCCCTGAAAAGCTTTCAGTTGCTGCAGCGAGGGTACTGTCAGGGACTAGAAAGAGAGGATATTCCTCCCATACTGGCTTCTCTTCATTGGCTCCCCGTTAAATCCTTTTAACACAGAAAGTTACGAATCGCTTGGCTCTCAGACTGTTAATTTGTGATTACAGGTATTTTTAAAAGTAGAATGGGAGGCAGAGCCTGCAGGCTTTCTGATCCTGTTTACCCAAGTCTTTCGCTATTCCACGACCTCATGGTGTTTTTTATCGAGGTCAAGAAAAAGACGAAGTAGTTGTTATTTATTTATTATATTCGACCACAGCTCCGGTCAGTTAAAGGCACAAAAAAAACAAGCAAACATGTATTTTGGGGAGACTGCGCCGACTTGGCTAATGTGGTGCTGCTAATTCTTGTTATTGGCAACATTTGACAACCCAGCGAAATGACGATCGTAGGACAGGTGTAAGTTTTAAGGTAAACAAGTGTCGCCAATCGACAGAAAGAAGGACAACCAATAATAATCTTGGGTAATATGTAATTCATATAGTTTCTAGCAGCTGTTAAACTAAAGCACTGTCTATGGGCTGTACTCTAGGACAGTGGGTAGGCTACAAAGCATGGCTAACCTCAGGAATCTTTCACAAGTATTTCTTTCCCGCGCTTTATTTATGGCTCTGTCTCCAGATTGTCTTTTAGGTGTAACAGAATTGATTGCTTTGGTTTTAAGCTAAGCACCCTCAACTAGGGTACATTAACTTACCTTAACAACACAGTCGTGCTGAAGGAGACATGCCTTAAAGTCTTCTCTGATGCCTGCGCATGCTCTGTTATCCTCCTCCTTGTCTTCGTAATATTTCGGCATTGTTCGGAATTCAATTTAACACCAGTTATCACCGTACTAGTAAACTAACAAGTGAGAAAAATCAGCTAGTTCACAGCACTAAAACCGACGTTATTATGAAAGCTGTAAGCTACCATCTTTCTGAAATGGCATGATGGGAAAACGGAAGTACTCAGCTATGCATGCTGGGAACGATTGTAGTTTTCCTTGTATGTTTTTTTATTCATCAACTTGCGAAAACTTAACACGCTGGACTTTTAGGTCTTATTTGCAAAGTTTTCAATGTCTTTAATTAAACCCGGTGATGCAGATGACATGAATAATGCAAGTAGAACAAAATCAACACAAAATGGCCATGGCTCGTAACAACTTTTAGCATTTATTTGGGAAGATGTCCAATGAAAAATGATGCAAGTCAGGCATACGCATGTACACGATGAAGGCACATGAACTGATGGATGTTTGGAGGTGAGCAGCAGCTGTGAAGCAACACTCCTTTCCTGTTTGCCTTCTACTTTCTACAAATGCAGGAAGGAGCGGGGTCCTAAGGATCAAATGACCGTTTCATGCCGTTTACATGCATTCAGTTTGTTTAAATATGGATGCAGCAAACTCTCAAAACAGCAACTTGAGTTGCATTTTCTCCCATCTCCTCTGTAAATGTGAAGAATGTACCACTTTTCTTTAGTCAGCTCAGGTTTGATCAGGGGGCAGAGGAGCCTGCTATGACCCAAAAGGCATTTTTTAATGAATTACAAATAATAACTAGAAAGTGCATTTTCTGAAGAAACTGCAGTGTGAATGCTTGAATCTGAATGTATGCATTGAAATGAAATAATTACTGAATTTAAGTTAAAAATTTTGAATGAGATAAAAAAAAAACCCCGAATTTAACCTGAAAACAAAAGTGCTGAACTGCTAAAAGCTGAAGGTTACACAGAAGAAGAAGTTGGAAAAAAGCTGAAAATGTTTTAATTGTAAATTAGAAAAACCTAAGAAATGAGAAAAGAACATTTAGAGTCAGAAAACATCTGAAAGAATATTAAAAGGTCATATTCTTTGAATCACTGAATGACTAAAATGTGATCCCTCCACTTGGACCCACACAGTTTAAAAAGTTTACATCTCTGAGCTTTGAAAGACAAGATGTTGGAAAAAGAACAACGATGGCGACGTTTTGAGGGTAAAATGATGGCTGTAACACTGTGGACACAGCAGCAGTTGAAAGAGAAGTGTTTAAGATGAATTTTGGCAGAGTGGCAGAGAGAGCTCGTTAAGCAGGCAGGTGTGAGCCTGGTTGCTATAGTGACCGCACCCAATGGCTCCATACACACGGACACAGACATGCACCTCACTTTTGCTGCTTAAAATGAACAGAAAAGTCAGGCCGAAACAAATCGTTCCCAAATGAAAAGTAAAAGTCGTATTGACAAAATTCTTTCACTGTGAGCGACAGCAATGTCTAGTCTACCAAATTCTCAGTTTTCATGTCTGTGGAGTTTATTATATGGACGTGGTGACAGTGGAAAGACACCATGCTCTTCTGATTTTCAAACGAACCTTCTGAGCCATTTTAACATTAGAGTCTATGGAAGAGTTGGAGGGAGGAGGCTGTGCATTGGTGACATTTATGAAAGAACCATAACACCTAGTACAATAGTAAACACATTGGATGAAAGAGGACAGCCATGGCTACGTTTTGAGGGTAAAATCATACCTGTAGAGCAAACGCTGCGGACACAGCAGCAGTTTTAAAAAAGATTTTAAGATTATTTTTTTTGCTCCTCTCACTCTAGCAGTTGAGCTGCCTCACTCTAGCCCCAACATTCCGTCCCATACACACCCATTATAAACTCTGAAACGGGTGAAAAAACATCATGAAACTTAAACTGGAACTGAAGAAAAAGTATAATAGATATTGAAAAGATAAATGCAAGTTGAATAGTTGAATGTCTTGTCTTCGTTTTAAAGTTTGAATGGTGGCTCTATGTCAATGTATGTGGAAGTAGTAAGAGTTTAAAAATGAGTAAGTTGAATGAGGATTTGAAGGGTCTCCCCATTGAAATACATTATAAATTTTTGTTGAATAAAGTTGAATAAAATTAAAAATATAAATGTTAAAAATATGAAAAATGGAAGCAGTGTTGTCCAAAAGAATAGGAATCTAACGGTGTTGGAATGGTTTTTCTAAGTTGAACGGTTTTGAAGGAGTAGGATTACAAAAAACGTACGGAATACAGAATAAAATATAATAATAATAATAAAGATTACAACAACAATACTGTGAATGCTTTTCAAGCATTCACACTAATAATGCACATGAACAAGCGTGATTAGTCAATTAAAAAATATTCATATTGATTCCACCAAAAGGCACTTCACTACCCCCTTGAAAAAAACCCTTTTAACAAGTAAAAATGAGTGAAGTTCCACTTTAAAACAGCTTCCACTCAGTAAATCAGCCACAAATACAAGTTGATTTCTAGAAACTATCAGAGAGGCAAGAGGAAGTAATAGAGAGACATAAATTGTTACTGTATTTATATATACAATCAGTGGCACTCTCCACAATTATCAGTAGTCATAATATTATGTCCAATCAAAAAAAAACTGACACATGACTGGACAAACGAATTGCAATGTGGAGGAAAAAAACGTGGGAAAAATGGAAAACTGGGTACAGCGATGAAGGCTAAGATTGTAAAAAAGAAAGCAGTGCAAATCACGCCGTTTCAGATGGTCGTCTGGCACAAACCCTGCTCATTTACCACTTTCAGCACAACACACAATTATTGTCGTTGACATCCAATCACTAATTGGACTGTGTGGGTTCAAAATATTCAAAACATTAGTATATCCAGCAATTGACGTGTAGGCAAACGTGAGCGGGAATAACGTTAAATACTTTCAAGGGACCAACATATAAGGCACATATTACCAATTTCGACCCACACAGCTACAGCTTTGTTCAGCAGATTTCCTACGATCAAGTTTTTTTTTATCAGTTCCAATAAATTAGTTATGACATTTTGCGTCAAAAGGAGAGAAACAATAAGAAACTGAACCAAGCTATTTGTACTGACAGAGAAAGCAACTGCAAGTAGCTGTTATAATGAAAATAATATGTACAATAGCATTTAGAAAAGAAAAACGCACAAAAGTACACAAAGACACAGACTCTGAACTACCATAAACATCTCTTGATAGAATAAAAATATATTTTACCTCTTGTACAAATTAAAGATTTATTTCAAATAAATTAAATCACCTTCATAGATCGTCAGTCGTAGCTGTAATAATATATCAATATAACAATATATTCCTTCAGGAAAATGGTGCCAAGGCAATGTCCGATTGATTTCCTATAAATGGACACTGAGGTCATACACAGCCTGTCAGATAAGAGGTGTTGGTATTCATTGTCTTCATGGAGTAGGGTAGTTACCACTGATACTGGCATGTGGTCAAAGGTGTCACCGTCTGGTTACAGGCAGGATCTTTTTAATGGTAAGCTCATCCTGAGTGTGTGTTTCAGGATAAGCTGAGCATTTAAATGGAACCCACACCTTTCTAGATGGAAACATTTTTTTCTAATGTTTGGGCTGGTGTTGATCTGGAGCTCCGTCATCTCTGCAGAGAACAGAGAGCAACTGGCCACTAGTGATGACAACATTCTTGATCATGGCAGGCTTCGCTGAGGCGCTAGTGACAGTGCAATGCCCCAGCTCGCCCAAAAGGTGGCAGCATTGAGTAACTGAAGGATTTGGCAGCATCTACACCAGTGGCCAGGTGACCGGTTCTCCCTCAGATGCTTGATTAATTTGTCCCAGTATTTTTTTTCTGATTGTTTTAAAAGCTGCTTAACAACAGAGCATGGATCAAAAGTCCTCACACACTCCGCTGTTGTTTGTCAGACAGTAGTATTCACATTCTCACAAATAAACGAAGAGCAAAAGAGTGAGGGAGAGAAGAATGAAGAAGGGGAGAAACAGACTGATGAGAAGCAAAAGTATATTAGGGAGAGCGGGGGACAAACAGGTGGCATTCGTCAGACAAGCTCGGACGAGCAACTCTAAGCCCTAATGACTTTACTGCTGGTCGCTAGGTGCCAGGGGCCCTGCATAAGCAGCCTAGGGGGGCTCTGTTCCCCAGGGGCCATCACTCACGTAGGCCCTCAGGACCGTTCAGCTTGTTACCCTTTTTATATGTATCTGTGGGGAAACAGGTACAACCATGGAGTTAGTGCATTGATATTCATTGTTTATTGTGCAACACATCAACAGATGGCAAGTGTGATTGGCTTACTTCACTGAGAATGGCCCACACAGCAGAGTCCTTGAGAACCGAAAGTCGGAGCGCAACAACAGGATTCAGCGAAGGATCTACAGCCCCTTCGGCCACACCCTTTTCAAACTGACCTGTGTGTTTAAATAAACAGGCACACCTCAAAACTTGTAAGCGATCAGAGGCAAAAACGATCCTTAACCTTAACTGATTTACACATATTTTCTAAACCAATATGCTAAAGCTAACTAGAAAACATGTATTTAAACAGCATGTAGCAATTCATTACATTCACATACCGATCCTATAAAAGCGATCTTCAGTTCGCTTGTACTTGTCTTTGGTCTGAAGTCCACTTTCCTAACATAAGAGGGCAACAACAGATGGACAGCGAAATGAAATGAAATAAAACACTCATCTTATAATCTTAATGATGACTCTCATTTGAGCTGCATTCAAAGACATGTTGGCAACAGTTCTCAAAGCGTGGCGCACAGTGTCAGAATGAATCACCTCTGGAAGAGTATGCGATTCTGTCACACTCACATTCCTGTCAATAATCAATACCCCACGTCCCTCAGAGCAGCCATTCGATATAATCTAATCAGAGCCATTCACACACCGCACCAGAGAAAGGTGGCAGACGTGTGTAAGAGTCTGTGTGTGTGGGTGTTTTCATACCGAGACGGGCAGTATTTCCACCGTGGTGTTCTCGATCTTGTCCCCTGGGTGCTCCTGGTTACCGCTGCGAAACAGGAACCTGCCAGTCAAATCAAGCACATGTTTTAGCGCCGTCATTCATGGATAAGCATCCCTGCACTTTCTTTCTCCCCAATGGTACCAGCCACACAGATGCACACAGTCTGTCAAATTGGAGCTGGGAGCCAAGACGGCTGAATTTGGGTATGCAAAAGTACACAAACCCGCTGCACGCTATATCTGAGCTGAGACAACTGGGTACACCAACTTGGTTAAAATGTCCAGGCTGGTGTTTCTTAGATTTCATATTCAAGCCATTACTATTATTTTTAAATACTATAAAATGCAATATTTCTGTCTGCTCTGCTTAAACCTGCCAGTATAGTTATTAGCTCCTTGTTCCCTTTCTACCCTCACTCCACAGAGAGTAGGAAGCCGGCCTGAAAATGCTTCATTTAGAGTAAATGGTAAATGGCCTGTATTTATATAGCGCTTTACTAGTCCCTAAGGACCCCAAAGCGCTTTACATATCCAGTCATCCACCCATTCACACACACATTCACACACTGGTGATGGCAAGCTACATTGTAGCCACAGCCACCCTGGGGCGCACTGACAGAGGCGAGGCTGCCGGACACTGGCGCCACCGGGCCCTCTGACCACCACCAGTAGGCAACGGGTGAAGTGTCTTGCCCAAGGACACAACGACTGAGACTGTCCAAGCCAGGGCTCGAACCGGCAACCTTCCGATTACAAGACGAACTCCCAACTCTTGAGCCACGATCGCCCCCATTCGTACTCTCATTAGCTCATCCCGTTCCTTGGATTTGCACTGCACAGAAAGCACAAAAGCTAAATCTGAATAAACACTATCTCTAAACTTGATCTCTAACCTTGGGGTCAAGGTCATTTTTATTAGGTGGACCTATGGTATTAATTTGAAACTTGAAAAGTATGACACCTTGTTTGCAAATTTGGATGTCCACGTGGCTTGCCTGTTGGGGCAATAAGGGGTAAAAACCACACAAATAAAGCAGCTCTTTATTTACCTCTCTATGCTAACAGGCCTGTCAAATTTGAACAGGATATAGTCTCCAGCAGTAGGAGTGATGGCCCAGAAGAAATCCTCCCCTAGATACGTCTTCTCCAACGTGTGACCCTGATAAACCTGAAAGAGACACGCTCTTTTATTCCTCACATCATTTTGCAAATAGCTAATTATATTTTTATCTGTAATTATTACTAGTAACTATACAATGAATACAAAGGTACCAAAACTCCAGAGTGATACCTTCATTGAAGTGGAGACCTCAGCAGGTGGGTTAACATGCATCTTGTGCAGAAGGGGCTTCAGGAAGTCCTTGTCCTACACAAAGAGGAAACAAGTGTTTCTACACAGGAAGACATTTCAACTGCTGTGGAAAATAAACACCCGTGACTCACCGTAAGTTTCTGAATCTTTCCAGCGAGAGAGGAATGGAGCCCCACGTGCTGAAATAGTGAAGGTCTAAACCGTACACGAAGGCTGGACTTCTGCCTCTCACAGTGTTTCTGGGGGGGAAGTGGCAGGAGAACAATGGTAAGACCTATTTTTGCTAGACTATTTCTCTCATTCATACAAGTAGTAGAAGTAGAATGCATACCGCATCTTTTTCAGGATTGCAGACTTTGACCCACAGAATATGGTCCAGCAGCCAGTCGATGGGCTTCTCTTTGTAGAACATAAAAATGAACTCAACAATAAGGTTCAAGTCTGGAGCCTGGAACATTTTTCCTGTAGGAAACAAGTTTATAGACATTCATTGATCCTCCACAGAAGCTCATTAGCAACAAATTATCTGCAGCAAGATGATTAAAGCATGAAAAGGGCTCAGGGGACTTTCTGGTACAGAGTAAACAAGAGAAAAACAGAGCAAATCAACAGGAATTAATACAGCAAGAAAGTGAAAATACTGTTTTGGAAACCTCAATTCTCTAAAAATCTTAAAAGGCATGCAACATGAGCTAAAGACGTACCCACTCCTCATTTACTTTTGTTTTTTCCTGCTTATTGCAACTACCTAATTTCCATAGTGATCAATATCACTTTCCTCTTTCTTTACTGGCTGCTCCCAATTTGCTTCATTTCATTTCACTGTTGTCATAATCAAGTGCTACAGGATGGAAATGCCTTATCACAAATGTGTTTTTGCTGACTGTGCTTTGTTTTGACAGAACACTGGTGGATGCTCAGTGCTTAATGCGTAGTACCAATGAAGCCAAGCTGAGAGAACTCCAGGATCATCCAGTCTTCTGAAGACAGCTGCAGGGCAAAGTTCTTCATGGTGGCAAAGTAGTTGGGCTTGGCCACAATGTCATCCTCCAGCTAAACAAACACACACAGGAAAATCAGACTGTAAAACAGAAGAAGCCCTTAAAGTTTAGGGCTTTAATTGTGGCATAGAGGGTGAATAGTAGGAGGGAGACTCTTCTATTTTCACACAAGCACAGCTCTCTGAGCTCAGTTAAGAAACACTTCTGAGTTTGCGCACTAAACTAGAGTAGCGCGACGCTATGCTAGGCAGTACCTTTTGCCTTCAGGTGAGAGCACAGTATGGAAATGACACATCGCACAAAGAAGACAGAAAGATAAAAGATCACAGCAGTTACATTCAGTTTTGAATGGCTTGTATAAGAATCAAATCCCATATGTGACATCTACTTTAACTTCAGGGCTGCAGAAATCTAAGAGGATCAGCCTACTAAGTAAACCTAGCTACAACAATAAACCATAGTGCCTCTGAAAAATGACCTGGTTTTCATTGATAAAAGAAAACCTGTTTCCTTACTATGCATGAAAACAGGCTTTCACATTTGCAAAAAATACATCGCAGTCCATCCAAATCTGGGAACTGAGTGTGTAACATTTTGCATAGTCAGCCTAAATTGTTGAGCACAGTATATTTCCAGTGTGATACATGTTTGTTTTGGTACACCCTGTCATTCGCTCTGCTTCAGTTCTTATCTATGAGCTATAGCATGCTAGTAGGATTAACTGTTAAATCTGGGCAGACACCATCCAATTTTAATTACGCACTACACGTTTTAATCGGCCTCCCTGTAAGGCCAAAGCCGGAGTCTTTTCTGCTGGCAACAAACCAACAATGACGTGGAGCTCAGAGTGGAAGTGAAAGAGGTCAAAGGCTTACACAGAAATTCCAATAAAGTTTATTCAACCAAGATGACTGTGTCCTCAGTGTTGCCGTAGCAGAGAAAAGGAGAAAGTTTAGTCTTGGAAGTCGATAAAATAGAATAATTTTAAATGACTTTCAGAGCACGTAAAGCCTCACTTTTGATTCTAAAGCCCAAACTGGACTGTTGGATAAAACAGATAATCAAAGGTCAATATGAACATGTTGCACTGTTCTTACTGATGAACTTTTTTTTAAAAATATTTCTATTTTTAACGTTTAATAAAAACAATGAAGTAGAGAGGAAAGTAGAGAGGGACATGTACCGAAAGGTTCTGGGTTCGAACCCGGGCCGAACCAGTAACAAACCAATACCAGAACTGAACAAAGTGTGTGCTCAGCTTTACATGCTACTGCACCAAAGACATACCTGGACATAATAAACTCCTTTGCTTACAGCATACATCATGAGGAAAGAATAATCCAGGTTCTGCTTCGTACGCCATCTAAAAAAAAAACATTAAAAACAAACAAACAGATTATTGTATTTTCTTCTCAGGAATATCATATATGTGCACGCAGCATGTCAGACACTTTGCTTTACATGCAGAAAGCAAAGCTGTAGTCTCGGCTACACACAAAGTTGCAGCAGCAGACTCTGAATAATTGATGAACCAAACTGTCACACTAATTGTTTGATCTACAAGGTGTTGCAGATTGACTGAAGGCAGCAGGTGTTCTTGTGTGGGAGGTGCCTGAGGGTGCACATGCACTGTCACATATACATACACATACTATTAATAAAAAGATCAAGAGAAGATACAGGCTGAGGGCATGGATGCACACTCACACAGAAAATAAGTGTGTAATATACAACACACCACAGCGAGCATGTTCAACAACACACTGTACTATTTATATCCCCATCAGAAGCATCAGTGCTAACAAACACCCACAAATGAACCTAACACACAGTCCTATTATTCAAGTGTGTATTGTAAGTCTTCACAAGTGTTGGCTCAAACTGCACCATGAACAGATTTTTAATGAAGCCAGTTGTTAGCCTACTACAAAGCGAAGATGAGTAGGGAGGATAACAAGAGCTGAACACTACAGAGAGACAGAGGCAGAGGGTGCTGCTGCTGATGACCTTGATCTGACTTTGAGAAATGTCTGTGGAATACTAAGTACCTACGCAACCTACCTAAAAGCTCTCGCCTGCTCTCTCCCCTCCTACTTTCCCCTGACTCATCCTTTATAGTTTTTCTGCAATCCTCATCACAGCTCTGCCCTATTTCATTCTCCCAGGGCTGATTTCTCCACCGTTTCCATAATAATTGCCATCACATTTTTTGCCCTCATTCAGTGTCACAGCTCTGACTTCCATACCTGACTCTCTCTTTGGAGTCTCCAAAAGTCTCTTTGAGGTTGTTGAGATCGGGGTAATAGGAAGCTGGTGGGGAGATCACCTCCAGCAAGCCTGAGCTCAGCTCTGTAGAAAACCTGGGGAATGAAGTCCATTTGTGACATCAAATATGGGACACACACACACACGCATTTACAGTCTTTTCAGTCCTTAACAATATTTATACTTTTTTGTTTATACCCATCAAAAAAAAAAAAAAAGCAGAAAAATATACTCACTCTTTCTCCAAGCCAGCAACCACGCTGTGAACGTATTCCAGGTCAGTCTGGATCGATCGTAGCATAAAGACATATCAGACAGAGACCTTTTAGAATAATTTTTCTTTCACTGTGCAGAACACGGTGCTATGACTCATGGTTTATAAATGCGAAAATCTCACCTCCCCAACAAAGACTATAATGACACAGTCGAGTTTTTCCTCCGGTGACAGCTTGTCTATTAGCGAGCGCAGCGTCTCTGACAAATAAGACTTCACCTTCCGCTTCACGGTGGGGATCCCCATCACCATGGTAACTAGGAGGAAGACGGAGACAGGTGAGAAACAAGAAGAGTCCAGGGCTGCAGAGGTGGCGGTTTAATCAAGTGGATCCAAAACCAAATAAAGTTTGCTGTTAGACAACAGGCCAACACTGGCCTGAAGCCACATGAACAGCACTTCATGCCCACAATGACAGATGTCAGTGGGAAGGATGACTGATGAAGACGGCTTGTAATGCATCTGCAATACCATGCTTTGTGTTCTTAACGAAATGTTCTCTTTAATCAACACTAACTTAAAGGCAAAGGTTTCCCAAATTACTGTGTGAAGGCAAAAACTAGTGGACTTTAGACATAGGTTAAAATAATATATAAACTTCTATTATGTGACATTAATTTCAACATTGGATCTGTAGAACACTCTTAAAGTTAAAATAATAATCATTAAATAAAAAAGTAAGGCAGGGCAAAGCCAAGAGAAATAAGGAAACAAAGCCACAAAGTAGAGCTGATGATTTAATCATATACTTTTATAACCTCATATATTCTAGGGTTTTGCTTTATATGAATAATCTAAAAGTTATAGTTATGGTAATATAAAAACAAAATTTCACATTTTGATAAGCTGGTAAACCCAGTCTGTTAATATATGGCAGCCAACCTAAACTGTCATCAGTTAATTTACTACATATGCTGGGAGAAGATTAAAAATAAACAAAGAAACAAACACCAGTCACAAATTATGAAGCTAAGTGAGCCCTCAATTAGAAGGAGACGTGACATCCACAATAGAAATGACATCAACTAACATTACATTTAGCTGATCAACATTAATTAAATCGTTAAAACATTTATTAACATTTGTTATTAATATCTTAACAACATTAAGATCATTAGGAAATTTAATTGTATGACCTCTTTATGGCTGATATTGAACAGGGTTATTTTTTTATTATTGAGATATTTGCCGATATCTACACCAGACTGAAAGCAGTTTATTTTACTTTGAAGGACACACGAATCACCTTTTCTGGCGAACATGATAATGATAAAATGAGTGAGCAGAAAGTGTACAGCAAGCCCACACTGGTGTGAAAGTAATCAGGCTGGCTATCTGACAAATAATTTGTGTTTTCCTGCAGCACGAAAATGGCTATTCATCTGTATGCCCCCTTTTTTATGTTCAGCTTTCTATGTCTATATTGCATATGTTGCATTTAAATCCCAAGTTCACACATAAAGGAGGTTTGGGGTATTTTACATAAGCTGTACAACGATGTCCAAGAGGAAAACATCCCAGAGCTCTCTGGGAGCTCCCAGAGAGCTACAGTGCTCATGAAAGTTACAAGAGACCTCTTAGAAAAAATTATGACTGAAGTGCACGTCATGTTATGTGCATGAACCTGTGTGTATGCAGGGGTGTATTTGTAGGGAGCACCATGCTAACTGAGCCAATGTGGGGACACGAGGGGCTACAACAAAAGCATAAAACAAACTTGAGGTGTGGATAAGTGAGGAGCAGAGTGAGATTGCTCCAGAGCGTGGAGAATCTGTCCCAGTTCTGCTTTGTGTTTTTCACATGGAGCTCCATGTCATATAGCGACACCCACCACCACTACCAAGAAAGTAGGTCGAGGATGAAAGGAGAATGTGGGAGGAAGGAAAAGAGACAGAGAGTGGCAGAATAAGAGAGGATGGCAGACAGTGAATGAGTGATAATGCATGCGAGTGCAGCACGAACAGGCCCGACTCCAGCGTCTCCCCTCCCCATGTCCCTTGATCAGCTCGCCCGCATCATTCTGGCACCCTTTCATCTCCTTCATGTAAAAAAAGCATTTCTGTCTGCTTCTGGCACAGCAGTGAAAGGACTGCGTATGACAGAGCATGCATATAAGAAAAGCAGGTCTTCAACTATATCTACAAATAAGGCATTATTTGTTCCATTACTCTCCAAGTCTGGGACAAAAGGTATATGTACACTTATGGCCATATTTTATTGGACAAATGCACAATTTTTCTACTTTTGCCTCTGTTCACTGTCATAGTGAACTTTAAAGTCAACCAATCAATATGTGACAAAGTGAAGCCTTCAAGCTTTAATTCAAGGAACTTCCCAAAATGTTTAATTGACCTATTCAGGGATTTCAGTCATTTCCCCCTTTTTTTTATTTTTATTTTTTATTTAGAGGATACATATAGAATACAAATATAATAATAAATAAGTCTAGACTCCATGGACATCACCAAGTGCTCTGTTTCCTCGCTTAAGATCCTCTGCCAGGCCTTTACTGCAGCCACCTTTTATTGGTGCTTGTTTACAGGTTTTTATTGCTTCAGTAACTAAAAAGCATGTCGTACTGGGTTTGAGATAAGATGACTGACTTGGCAATGGAAACTCTTGGGTTGGTTTTGTAGTATGCACTGGGTCATTATCCATTTACTGAGAAGCGCCTTCCAATCACTTTTCCAACATTTGACAGAACCTGTGCAGACAGGATAGCCCTGTATACTTCACAATTCATCCTGCTGCTTCTATCGGCATGATCAGTAAACACCAATGGCACGGTTTTGGGGCCAGCCATGCATGTCTATGCCATAGCATTGTCTCCACTTAGCCTGACAGATGGAAAAAAAAAAAAAAAAAGCTTTTTAACACTTGCCTTGGGTTAAAATCTGCACACGCCCTGAACTGTTTTTTTTTTTTCATCAGCTAATTTAGATAATGCTTCAAAATAACTGCCTGCAGACGTTCCAAGTGACAGGATGTGCTCTTTAGAAGGACTTTGGCTGAACCCCAGTCCTTGGTGTAAAAGTGGATATGACTGAAGCAGATATGACAGGATGTTAAAAATCTTTAGAGCTAACACTAAATTAATTGGTTTTGTGTTGTTTAATGAAATGTTAAATGGCAAATGGCCTATATTTTGTACAGCGCTTTACTAGTCCCTAAGGACCCCAAAGCGCTTTACACATCCAGTCATCCACCCACACATTCACACACTGGTGATGGCAAGCTACATTGTAGCTACAGCCACCCTGGGGCGCACTGACAGAGGCGAGGCTGCCGGACACTGGCGCCACCGGGCCCTCTGGTGGTCTTGCCCAAGGACACAACGACCGAGACTGTCCGAGCCGGGGCTCGAACCGGCAACCTTCCGATTACAAGGCAAACTGCCAACTCTTGAGCCACAATAATGAACTACGATCCCAGCTAAGATCCCACTGAACACAGACTTGATATTTACCACCGCTTTACATGGTTTATATGAAAATGTGATCCAGGCAAAAGAGCAAAGAATAAAACATGCAAAGATGTGGTTTGTTCAGCATTTTGTTGCATCACGCCTAGTTTACAGAGACAAGCAGGGCAGCGTCAAACAGTATCGGAGAGATCTGTGAAGCAAGTTACGTTTAGCCCTCGAGGTAATTTACTTTGCTTTTTTGTTTTTTCCAGTTGTGAGGAAGAAAACAACAGCGTGTGTGCTAAGAGAAACACATAACTTCCTATGATCAACAACCGAGCAGCAACAGAGATCACTGTAAGAAATTTCTCATTCTGGAAAAAAAGGATGAAAAGAGGTCTTCAAGTGTAGCCTGTGACATGTTAAATAGATGGTCAGCAGAAGCAAATACTAGTGTATAACTGATGTTGCTTAGCAACGGACAAAGCAGTCATTGTGTAACGGCACAAGATGACAAGCAGATGACTTGCTAAAGGCTACATATGTGTGACCCGGCACGGCTCCTTTTACAGTAACACTCTTGTTGACTTTTGTCTGAAGGGATTTCAGGCAGGTCTCACTCCAATCATATAGGTCTCAGAGGTTCCTTCAACGGTTTCTTTCTCTCATCCTCATCTCTTATCCTCGCTCAGTGTCATGTCCTAATTTTCATAGCTATAATTATCCCAATGTCAGATATGCTTAGAGTAGCAAAGAAACAAAAGGAAGGGTTAAAAAAAAAAGCTAAGATAGATTAAAAATAACAAACTAAGAGAAGAAGGGGCATTAAAGGCATTGTTGGTATCGTGACACAAAACTTCTCAGCAGCCAGCCAAGTATGCCATATGACATGCATGGTTAGTGGAGGGGCAGAAAGCGTGTGTGGAGTCATTTGTCTCTGTGACCCACCAACCGCACAGATCAGCGACTACTTCCCAGCAGCAACAACTCCAGCTCATTTGTGCATTCCAGTGAAAACAACTGACAGCACTTTAGAGGGGAAAGTTGGTGACAGGATGACAACAGGCAGCAACAAACTCAGCATCATCAGTGGGAAGGCTCATGTCTAAAAGAAAGCCAAAATGCAGGTAACATATACAATCTGTGAAACATCAGATGGGGTGGTAACAACCAAGAGATGGCAACATCAGAATTTGCACTTTTTTCTTTAATGTAGTACCTTATTATGTAACATGTGCTTTATTTGACCAGCACTTGGAATTTGAGGGTCACCTTCTCACCAGCCAAAGGACGCAGATTAAAACAGCTTTAAACTTTTCTCCTGTAGTTTAGCATCAAGGAACATATGGCTTTAGTTTTAATGTACTTTTAGCGTTCCATCAGCTTTGTGCTTATGAGCCACCATACCTTCCGCTACTTAACCACTGACCTGGCAGGCAGCCAGAGAGAAGTAAACTATTTCTCCGAGTTGTCCCTGTTTTGTTTTCCTTTAAAATGTCTTAAATCTAAATTTGTCCAGCCATTAACTGCAATGTGAAAACATCAAATGAACTGTTTGGCACTCAGGCCAACTATCACACTTACAAAGCCAAAGTAAAAAGATAAGTGAAAGTAAAAAAGTAACAACAATTCTCCAGTTCCTACTCATCAGGATGTACGGTACTCATCCGCCTTGTACTCACACAGACACACACGGGGGCAGGGCTGATACACACAGGCATGTTTATTGATTACCATCTTCACACTGTTCTAAAGCTCTTTCATAAGAACCCAGAATGTATGTAGCTCGGGTGGCTTATACAAGTAAACAGGAAAAATGTGTAAGCAAGTGAAGAAATAAGTCAGAGGAACAAAGGAGGGTAATGTGAAAGTGAAATTATTTGAATCTAAACGGTTAGACTACAAAAAAAATCAAACACGGACTACAATTATCTCCAACTGTGCAAATATTGTTTTGCATAGCTCAGTCCAGATGGGTACTTGTTGTGAACTAGTCAAAGAGTGAAAACTTGTTGAGACTTGATTTTCTCTCTGGTGTAATGAGGATCTCTGGAGGGTTTGCTGTGCTTATGCAGGATAAGCATGCAATGCACATTGCAGAGAAAAACAAAACAAAACAGAAAGCCTTGTAAATTAGGAACATTAAACTGAATCTGCAGTGTAGGTATGCACTTCTCACCTCCAGTGCGGCCAAGACCAACCTGCACTGCGGGGTGCAGGCTGCCCTCATTGTTGAGGAGATGAGGCAGGTGGTGGTAGATATTTGGCACCTGAAGAGGTTTCCTGTTTGCTAACTCCTTCAGGAGTTTCTGTGTCTCATCTGAAAACAAGCACAGAGAAACACATTAAGTGAAGCGCTCTTCCTCATTTTCATGAAACATTTAAGAGACATGACCCAACTGTTTACACACAGATCATGTAACAATGATATTCTTGATGGGAGATGGGAGTATGTCATCCCTTATTTTGATTGTCTTCGATAGCATATCTCTGCCATTACAATCACTTTAATGACTGAAAAAAAGCAACAGAAGCGTCATCTCTTCAGAATAAATGACTTTGATGTGGATTACTGACAAAGCTGCAAATTCTCCAAATATTGCCATCTTTAAATCTAGGTTAAAGACCTACTTGTATTTTATGGCATTCTTGGGTTCATAATCTGTTGACCATGTTGTTTTATTTTGTATTTAATCCATGGTTTTTTTGTAATCTTGTACGTTACTCACTTTTTATTCTTTTGTACAGCACCTTTGGACAGATTTTTTTCCATGTATAAATGTGTTTCAAAAACAAATTTCACTTACTTATTTAACTAAATAAAATAAGCAACATGATTGGATCTCTCTGTCTGACTGCTGTCTTTCACCCACCTAGATTTTAAACCCACCTGGTGGTTTTGAGAGATGAGTCTGTCTATCTGAAATTGATCAAGGAAAATTTCACAAATGAAGTAAGTCTTAGAAAATGTACAGCCTGATCTCAGAATATTTCACATGTTGTACTCAGTTTCTATTTTAAGTCTGACGTTACTTTAGTCTAGCAGCTTTCTATCAGTGAGGAAATTAAATTTCCACTAACTTATGACAGGAAACCAACACATGCCCATGAATCTAAAGTCACTTGAGGTCGAAACTGATGCTAAGCCACTCCAACAAGCTGGTTTTGCTTGGGCGTGAAGTGGCACTAACGTAAAAATTCAATATGTTCCCCATTTTTGTTCAGTTGCCAGAACAACACCAACCTGCTTAACACTAGTGGTGCTCAAGAAGAGCAGGAGTTTTGTTTTGTTTTTTTATTTCTGGGGTTGTTGTTTTTTTTTTAGGAATCTAGCCTGAAGAGTGGAGACATTCAAAAGTCTAGAGCTAGACAAAGAAAGGTACTTTCCCACAGCACTGTCATAATAATCACACAAAACATCTAAAAGGGCAGGATATTTTAAGCTTAACGCAATAAGCAGAAGATGCAGAGCAGATAAAAGGTGACGCTTTATTGAAATTTTCCAGACTTTACACACAAACACTCGTACATCTGTTGCACGCAAATGACTGAAAGCTCAGCCGGATGTTGATGAGTAAAAACAGTTACTTCTGTTACCTGAGAAGTTTGTGAGGGCATCTTTGCTGCTGTTAGTTTCAGCAATGGCGCGTCTGAACTGCTCGAGAATGTTGTTGAGCTCCGACGAACGCTGCAGCGTCCTGTGCTCTGCCACACGAAGGCGCTCTTTCAAAGCGTGGAACTCCCGTTGGTACGCTATCAGCTTCTCTACATGAAGGGGAAAAAATTAGGAGACATTAGCAAGTGAGAATATACAGAAATGTAATGAATTTTTCACTGAATTAATCACAACTTGCTAACACAACTTCCACTCTTTGAAAACATCTGCACAGACAACATGCTAATGCTAAGCTAGGCAAGAACCTGCACTGATGTTAAAAATGAGTAAATGCCGACCCCAGGCATCAATTCCTATACCAAGGAGGTAAGCTTGTTAATAATAACTGAAAATATGTGCATAGTTACAGACATAAAACCTTTAAATTGACCAGCAAAGACAGATCTAATCTGATCATTTTCTGAATTGGTTTACCAAACAGATTTAGAGGTCGGTGAATGTTTAAGTTTCAAGAGGAAGGAAAAGAGACACCACAAAAAAAAATAAAAACGAGAGCAAAAACAAAATCAGGAAAAAAATTGCTTGCTCCGATGGTGCAAGGACCTAAAGAACTTGCAAAAGAACCCAGCTTTCAAATCTGTGACCAACACATGATCACGCCATTACTGGAAATACCCCCATGCTTACTCATGAAGTTTAGAGGTAATTTACTGCGAAAAACTGAACAGAACTGTCTTTCTAATCATTCATCATGGGGCAGACTTTGAGTAGTGTGTGTAGGAGTTTGAAACAAGAAGCTGGAAAGAAAAAGGGAACAGCTGTCTGTAAGAAACATTCTTGATACAACACTGACAAAGCCTCAGAGTTTTAACCAGAATCTGTGTTCATGTGATCCATACCTCTGGTAAATTTCCGATTCACAAAGACATTTTACAGATGACGTATGCATGACATGATGTAATGTAGACTGACAGGTAATGCTCTTGGACTGTTGTGGTGATGACCCCTTGCTTTAACAGGAAACGGTCAGGACCTGTGTCTGAAAATCTAATTCTGGTTGACTGTCAGCAGGACAGTGTGTATTTCGAGGTTTACTGTTTTTACATTATATTTTATGGGGACTGTTCTGGTTTAGATAACATTGCCATCTGCTTTTTTAGAACTACCGGTAACAAAGGATTTGCATCAACATCTCTGAAAGTGATCGATCAGATCCCTTCTTGAGCCGCCCACAAACAGCACACAACAGTCCATTTGCTTTCAGAAAACAAATGAAGTTGAGTGGTGTGTAGGAAGACTTCCAAGTCCACCGCAAACTGCACCGAGACCACATTATACAGAAGTCACAGTGCAAAGCTTACTCTGCACCAGCTTGACTTTCAGGTTTCTCTCTAACTCAAATGCCTCCTATTGTGCAATCAGACTAAAGCACAGAGTTAACCAAGTTAGTCAGTCTGCGAACACCCTTAGTTGTCTGTTGGTTGGTTAAAATCTACATTTATGCCAATCATTGCAAGTCCTATAGTTTGGTATAAGCAGCAGTAAAGACTTTACTTTGTTTCAAAATTTATAAGATTAGAGAGAGGCTACAAAGAAAATATCTGGCGTGTGTGTGTACCGGTTTTTCCTTTCTTGGTGGGGACCAAAAATCTGAAATTGACTATATTTGTGCCTCACAGTGACCAAAATCCAGGTCCCCACAAGTCTGAAGGCATTTTTCAGACTCAAAATGTGGGTTATGGATTAGGCATTCATTTTTGATGGTTAGGGTAAGAGGCTAGGGAAAGCATTATGTCAAAGGATAGCAACACGCAACATGTTTGTGTTTGTGTTTGTGTGTGTGTGTGTGTGTGTGTGTGTGTGTGTGTGTGTGTGTGTGTGTGCGTGCGTGCGTGCGTCGGCTAGTCTCTGATCTTCTTCTTCTCATAGGTTTAGCGTGCCCTTTCAACAAAAAAGAAAACCCCTGCCTTTATCTTTCCCTTTCCATCGCTCTCTCTCTCACTGAGCTATTGTCCATCCACTCTGGCCTGGCTACTCTGTTGCACAGAACCATGTTGTTCCTCCTGAATGTTGATCTCTAAGACACACAGACAGATGCTGTCATTTGGTCCAATACTCCTGAATAGGGCAGCTTCAAACTAAAACAAGACTTTCATCTTCACATCAGTTCTTTGACTGGAGGACTCCAGGTCTGCTGAGGTGAAACCACACCTGTAATCCCACAGTGCAGACAAAAGATACACCAAATACCTCAGAAAGGGGGACAAGGTGTGGATAAGGTTTCTATTTAACTGGATTATTCATCCACAGTTGTATTAGGTGGTAAAACTATGGGTCTTTTTTTATTTGGAAGTACATTACCTAGTAGGTAACGCATATATACGCCAGACAGTTTTCACACAACCCTCTTGACATTTCATTACACATCTCATTACTGTTAAAGAAAATTTAGCCCCGGCTTCAAAAATGTTGCCTAATCTATAGAAAGGACTTTAATTTTTTACTGGTCAAATGGTCTACAGGGTTAATGGTTGACATACTTCACAGCCATGCTACAGAGCCTTTGGATGAAGGACGGGTGCACAAGATGCATTAAATAATTAGACCTACCTGGGGTCTGGAGTACAGCTATAAAATATCATTATTCCTCTCTGCTCTCTAGCATCATGGGTAGTGGGGGTAGGGCTACGCTCTGCCTGAGAACTAAATAAGATCTCCTTTTTCTGTTTTCTTATTCCTGCCTCATGTTTTGATACAATTTTTTTCATATTTCAGTATCTTGTAATGGCCTTTCCTGTGAGATATCGTCTTGATTTGTCATCCTAGATTCCTTTGCTTGGTTTATATTATTTATTAATGAGAAATGCTGGATGAATCATAGGTCTATGTAAATTTGGCAACTACTCTTTAAAACTAACTCAATCAAGCCCTCACATTCACAGACAGACACACAAAAAGGACCCTGTGTTAAAATGAATTAAAAGAGAAAAGACAGTTCAGACTTCAAACTTCATGCCAAAACTGACAGCGCTGCAAATTTCTACAGCCATGCTCTGTGATGAGTTGTCCTCTTAAGCCCCAAGGGTCTTTCTGCTGGAAAATGATATGCATAAAATTGAGTATTTTTCAGCAATTACAAAGTGTGTAAACCATCTTGCTATCAAAGTAAAGCTAACACTTGTGAGACTTCATAAGACGTGTAAGCTTCACAGCAGGTGCCATTGTGTTAAAGTAACACAAAGTAAACTCAAGAAAACTACAAATGAACACATGGGCATTTACTGTGGAAAGACTGATGCTGCTGAAGTGAAACAGAGCAAAATTACAGAGGTTTTTTAATAATGTAGCTAGGCATTTTGCAATTTAACACCACCTGTGAAAGCTGAACTTTCTTAGGTAACAAGAAATAGCCTCTCTTTTTGGAGGCCAACATTATGCACAACAGTAGTCTAGTGAGTAATGCTTCAAGTATGTAAACAAGCAAATAAGGCAAAAATAATAATAATTTTGAGGCAGGACAGAATTCATGTTACGCTTTTTCAAATGTGAAGAGTTGGTCTCTTTTTGCTGTTGGTTCAATATGTTTTGGTTGGAGCGTGATGAAACCTCAGAGAGCAGCGGCATCGTTTGTCTGCGTGCATGCTGTTGAGCGAACAGGGGAATCGGTGCTTTGTGTTTACACCCATTTGTGCAATTTGTTTACCTGCTACTTTAATTGTTTATTTAGCTGTGTTTGGTGGACATAGAAATGGTTTTTGTGAGCTTTAAGCTGAAATTTTGACAACTATATTTAACCTCCTAAGACCCGAACTCTTACACGGCATGTATTTTTCATTTCTCTTTGATATTTCGGCTGATTGGGACCTGATAAATGTAAAAACAAAGAATTACCAGATTTTTTTAACCTAATTTTTGTTTCTAAGAAAAATGAGAGCCACATATGAGGATATTCGCTTAAAATTTTGATAGAACAGTAGCAGTATAATGTCCTCGTAAGTGGATATCAGGCCCTTGTAGAGCAAAATTGAGTATTTTGGTCTAAATAACCCAAAATGTGATGTCCACATATGTGGACGCCAGGTCCTAGGAGGTTAAATAACATCCCGTTAAACCACATGGGGTTTAAGAAGTTAAGTAAAGAAAATGTCAAGCAGCAAAAATGTTAAACTTTATTAATTTTTATTTTTAACCAAGAAAGAGGAACATACTGTTGGTTCTGTAGGAATAACTACAGTTTAATGAAGGAATATCAGTAGTTACATCAAGGTTGCAGTTTATTATATTTCTTTTTTAAAAAACCCTCAAAACTCTCTTTTGGAAACAATGTTTAGCAGCACTTAGCGAGTCACAGTCATGACATGATAATTGTTGAATTTATTGTGACAGTGCTGTTACTTATCTTGCCATCAGTAATTTAAGCATCTGACTAAATTCATGAGGAAGAGAGAGAACTCCTGCACATATCAGTTTAAGTGAGGGCAAGGATGATCTTAGTGCTAAGAAACACTTCATAAAAACCCATCCCTGAGCTCACTGCAGTGTTAAAGAGTTTTATCAGCCTGTCTATTAGCTCATCAAAAGCCCTCACAGTGATGCTGTCCTTGACCTGATTTTCCCTTGCTGATGTATGCTGCCAACAGCGAATTCAGGAGTGCTGATGAGGAGACTGTCCAGTTTATGTCCACACCAGTACGAGAACTGCAGTGCATTATATGTAGATGCACCTGTTAAAGCATATTTTTACTGTGAAAGGCACAGCAGCCCAGTTCAGCACTTAATAACAGCAATCATGTATAAACTGGTGCCATCACCAGTGTGTGAATGTGTGTGTGAATGGGTGGATGACTGGATATGTAAAGCGCTTTGGGGTCCTTAGGGACTAGTAAAGCGCTATATAAATACAGGCCATTTACCATTTATAAAGGAATAATCAAGAAATCCATACACAGGATAAACTCTGTGCTGATAAAAGGAGCTTTTGAAACTGTGGAAACTGACTCTGCGAAATACTGAAAGGCTTGTCGTGAATCATTCTGCTCAAAACAAGCTCAGCTAGAGGATGATACAACAGCTGTTAAGAGGAAATTGTGTTTAAAGGGTAATTTAACACAGTTACACATGTGTGTGCAGTTAGACCCCCCCCCCCCCACACACACACACACATACACACACACACACATCACAATATCCCACTATAGTAATGGTTTGGATTTATTTTCTGCAGTTTAGGGATATAACCCTTTCCAATGAAATGGAAAAAGAAATATGTTTGTGGACCAAAAGTACAAAAGCAGCTTCCCTGCTACTAATGTTCAAAACGAAACCATTTTTATATACAAAATCACAACCTTTACCCGACACGTCAGTTCCTGAGATTGGATAACACTGACAGCTCCCTAGCACAAAGACTGTGATGACAGATTGTGTCGAGGTGCAAATAGCACAGCTAATAGTTAGATGCATGTATTGCTAGCAAGTAGGCGAAATGGGCTGCCTTCAACATGCTCTATCTAGTCACCTTCCTGGTCTAAACATTGAGTGCTGCCAGTATTGTGAACATGTCTGGCCTTGTCCAAAGTTGTTAAAACGGATCCATCCATCAACCGTTTTCATTGGAACTGCTTCCTAAAAAACAAAAATTCCCTTGAAAGTATAGCCCTTATTAAGTTACATGCAATACAAAATGGTGAATAACCAGTATAGCATTAGTATACAAGTGCCATACCAACCACAGAGCAGCGTACAATTATAGGCTATCCACATATGCCACAAAACCAAGGGCAGCATCCCACAGGCCATTCAGTCTCTACACAGTTGCTAATTTACCTTAAAAGCACTTTAGCTTTCATTCATATTTTGCTATACAACCAACAACCATAACAAACTGAAGAGTCTTTGGGAAAAGCATGTCTACTTGCATTATGCATGTATGAAGCCCCTGCAGTGGTGCACCTGTCAGCCATGTGGTTCTATACTGCAGCTGCTGTGTGCAAGACAAAGGACTTAGCCAGATCTGAACAGTGATGTGGTGGGACTCACCAGACACCCCACGACACAATATTATCACAATACTTTACTCATAATACCATAATACTGCAATTTTTAACGTTTAGCGGTTCGGTGAGTTTTGCAATAACAATTACTGTAATTTATTACTTTTTATTCAACTTCAAATTATCCTTCTAAAATTTAAACTGTCAACAACCGTTTTATCCAATAAGATAACATTAGCCCACTTAAGTTGTTCATAAATTCTGAAGTTGTAGTGGAAAACTAAACTGTCAAGCACGACAAAGATTGTCACTAAAACCTGGCATGATTGTTGCCATCAGTAACTGAATATGGTCAAATTGTAAATTACACGCAGTCTATGTCTGATAATACAGCAGTGTGATAAATCGTCAAAGCAAACTTAACGGCTCTCCTTCTACATGACAAATACGCATGTCAACAGGATCAAAAGATGATTTGTGTACAAACAAATGAATACCCAAATCAATCTGGTGACCGAGTGTTTTTGTGTTGATTATACATAGTTACTTACATAGTTACCTACATTAGGCTAAAACATAGCAGCATAAGATGCCTGGCATACTCTCAGGGGAGGAAACCTGACATCTGGTGATTTGCACAAGTTCAAGATATGAGCCACTGATGGCAAAGAATTTGCTCACGAGTGTAGGAAACAAGCCATGTACTAATACTAAAATGTTAGTTTGAGGACTTGGGGACAATACAGAAAGCACATTTTTAAACACTTAATACAGTACTTCTGTCAATCCCATTGAAATAAAGTTAAAACTCGACACTTAAATCTCATTTTGATTGCTTTAATTCAAATCCACTGAGGCAGATGCCATGAGAGGCAACATTACAAAATTTTGTGGCTTTGCTTAAACGCGATCCGAATGTTGGCACAACTTATGAGTATTTAGGTTTTGACCACATTCATATTAGGCATGATATGTGGGTTGCTGGTCTGCTCTGTTTTTATATATACCAGGGTAATAACAGATCAAACAGATGTTACTTTCAAGTGACACTAGTTAACACCAGTTAAAACATCTTTGGGTTAAACAGTTTGTGCACATCCACACACACACACAGCCACACAAAAAATACTTGGCACACAAACACAAAGTTGTAGTATAGATTTTTTGCAGTATTTTTCTGACAAGAATTGCAAGTCAAGCCTTGAGTAGGCAAGTGATACTACCTGAGCAGTTTTCAAAT
This sequence comes from Copadichromis virginalis, assembly GCF_057382275.1. Taxonomy (NCBI): domain Eukaryota; kingdom Metazoa; phylum Chordata; class Actinopteri; order Cichliformes; family Cichlidae; genus Copadichromis; species Copadichromis virginalis. The sequence goes on from NC_140633.1 coordinate 20,232,313, forward strand.
GTTAGAAGACAAAAAGAAGGCACAGCTCTAATCCTTTTGGTGTGTGTGTTTTTTTAATACCACAGCCCATTTCACTTCACTAAAATGAAGGATTAAAAGAAAAAAAAAGTTGTAGGGAATTAGTATCTGAAAAAGCCAGACAAATGTTTGCCCCCTTGGCAACTTTCCCACCCATATTTTCAATTCTGCTTCCTCGCCATGGCCTCATAGTTGCTCCTAGAGCTGGGCGATATGAGATTTTTTCATATCACGATATGTTTTTTTCATTTCAGGCGATAACGATATCTATCACGATATAAGCCAAATAACTATATTTGTAAGATTTAAATGTGCCGTTGCTCACAAGTAAAATGTGAAATAATCAGCAGCTTGTTTTTATTTAAATATTTATTTCCCATAATAAGTTCAACAGGGTAGATGTACTTAAGGAACATGAGACTTTTTCAGATAAATAAAGGCAAATATTGCAAACTACACAAAAGGCAGCCGCTAAAGCGTTTAAGTTTCAAAATAGAACAAACAAAACAGACTAAATTGTCAATTCCACTTAGAAACAAAATATTAATTCTAAAAATAAATCTTAGTTTGTTTTACAGAAGAACAGACAAAACTGACTAACTTTTGTCAATATCAAATAAACTGAGAACTAAAAGGAAATTCTCAATCTCTCCTTGTTGTATAGCTGAGCTTTTCAAACAGTTTTAACAGTTACTTTAGTCTGACAAAAGCCGAATGACGAATTAGCGCTTCCAGTCAGAGACTGAGGCTACGTCCACACGTACACGGGTATTTTTGAAAACGGAGATTTTCCGTTTTCGTTTTAAAAAATAATCCCGTCCACACATAAAGGCAGAAATGAAGGAAAACGCTGCTATGAACATGCCAAAGCAGCAGGTGGCGCTAGATTCCTAACCGTGCCTAAATGTTGGCCAATCAGAAGTCTAGAAGCCTCGGTGGGAAAAAGTAAACAAAGCTGGGGCATAGAAGCAGAACCGAGTCGTAAGTGTGGAGGGACAGTAACTGTGTGTATATGTAAGCATTTAAACACTGCAGAGAGTAGAATTAACAGTAACAGTATTGTAGAAATTCATTTCACCGAAACAATAACGTGGCGCACAGTGTGACGCATGCACCAGTTTATTGTATTTCCAGACTTGCTTTCGGCACAATTTACAGTGCACGCTACTCTGTTTTTTGTCAGACTTGAAATAGCCGAAATACCTTCACACTACGGAACTTCTATGGCTCTTCCGTTTGACAATCTCTCCGGCATTGGAACCATCATCTGTTTTCTCTTCGGTCACGCTCGGTTGATTTTTCTAGTCGGCACACTCATTTCCTCCATTACGCGCTGGCTCCATTACCCGCTGGCTGCTTCCCAAACAAACACACGTGCGGCTTGGCACTTGTGCTGTACGTAACAAGTCACGCGACGTGACGCTGCAGCTGTGATTGGTTCGGCTCTGCGCTACTTAATTTGGATTGGCTGACCTTTTTTTTTTTTTTTTTTTTTGAGGACAGGAGCGGCGAGGTCTATCGCGATAGCTTAATTTCTCTATCGAGTAAAAGTTATATCGCGATACATATCGTTATCGTTCTATCGCCCAGCTCTAGTTGCTCCTGACCTCCACCCACTATTCTCCCTCCATTGTGCTAAAAGTCATGACAAACTCTGGCAGCCGGTCGTTTCTCTTAATGGAAGATCGTGCTGTCTGACAGCGTTGAACTCAGAGCACAGCCTTACTCGGCTCACTTCCACTCCTCTGCCTCCTCTTGGCTGCTGTAAGGCCACGTTCAGCCAAGGCTAGCGCTCTTTTTTGGAAACTCCACTTTCAGAGTCGTGTCCAATCAATTTTTTAATGATATCCATTGGGACTTGAAGCTTCGAGTCAATTAAAAGCTTTTTGGGGGGCTGAAAGAATATGTTGATATACAGATTAGTTGACTAACATAAAACACTCTGCTGTCTAATCAATTCATTTTTCAAGCAAATGTTTACTGGAACCTCTTCTCAAATGTTATTAAGATTCAGTGCTACAGTCGACATGACAATAAACTGAACGAGCTTGGCACTGCAAAAGATTTAGTCTGAAAACACCGCCTTTGGCAACGGTAAATGATAGTGTATTTTATATTATAATGCATCTGATAAAGTAGTCTGACCAGTAATCAGTGGACTACAGGGTGAAGTGGAAAGATATCAAGATGACTGTAGCAAACACTGCAGTCGTGCTTGTGAGTCGTGCTTTCAGGGTGAGCTCAACGCTTAAATTACGTGTATGTTATAGTTAAGGACAATCGGGGATTTGCAATATCTAAAAAATAAAATGCTATGTACCTCAGAAATATAAAGGCCTGTTTTGTGATCTTGAAAGTTAGTTGTAGGCTCAACACCCCCCCCCAAGAAACACTCAACTTTCCACAAAAAAAAGCATCTTAGTGTTTCTCTGCTATGTCAGCACTATCTGCCTTTTCTCTCCACAATAAGAGCCCACCTCAGGCTTTTCTATTCCCTCTTTTAAGATTTAGTCTTTATACTCTTCTTCCTTCCAGGCTACTTTTGTCTGGCAGACAGCCCTACCTCACAAAGTCCAAAAGCCAAAAAGCAAACACACACAATTGCACACACAGCCAGATATCACAAAGAAGAACCAAAATGTGCAAGCCGTATCTTCTCCCAATCAAACTAATAAACTACATCGCTAGCCCACCTTATAGAATCTGCCTGCTTTTTTCTCCTTTAGCACAAGCTATTTTTGTCCCATTGTGTTTGGACTGATGCAATGATGGAAGAAGTCATGCCTTTAAACAATGAGGAGGGGAGGGGAATGCACTCAGGGAAGGCAAGGAGGAAGTGACATTTCCATAACTAAAGGGTGTTTTGTGCGTGACACTGAAGATTGACCGAATCTGCTGAAACTATAAGCACAGAACTGGCACTATCCTAGTCTCAAAATAACGGACTACGTCCTAAACAACTGTATGAAACACTGAGTGCTTTTAAAACATCTGCAACACATAATTTTTGTAACTTCAACTGTGTAAAAGCAGCCAAGACACTCAACTTCCTTCAAAGAGAACAACACTGATCAGATGGTTCTGAAAGATGGCTTTTAAAGTTCCTCATGTGATGTCTTAACACAAGGAGACTGCTGTCACATACTACAAGAATGAATAATAGGAATGAAATGCAAGACAAAGTTATAAAGACTATAAAAATCACTTGTTTTTTTCCCTCCATAGATATTCCAAGCAGAATTAATTAAATCATTTACAGAGATCAGTAGGATTTTAATTTTCCTTTCTTCCAACAGTATTTAAAACTGCATTAAACTATATAAACACCCTAAATGTAAAGTTTTTGAATACAAAGGCCCCTTGATTTGACTATGCCTGAAGGAAAAAAAATACTAAATGGAAAAAAATGTTTAAAGCAACATGTGGGGGCAATCACAATGATGGTATCATATCTAAGGTTCATGACAAACAAGGTTGTTATTAATGTGTGTGAACTTTGCTGTGGATGGAAAGGAAATGATATATATTTGCAAAGCCCTACCCATTTATGATAACAAACGACAATGACATGCTCATTGTGAGGAAATACACAGAAATGTGGATACGCATTTCTTCTTTGACACAAAAAGAGAGGACCTCACCATACTGTTTGAGCAACTCAAAGCTCACCTATATTATTCGTCTTTATCTAGCTTGTTCTTGTTGTTTTGATCTACTTGAGATATAACCAAAGAGATAGTAGAGAGCAGCTTCTCACTAGGGAAAGAAGGAGACTGACAGAGAAGTACACATTCTGGAGAGTCATTCACCGTAGAGTGTTTGGACAGCTGACTGGCACAGTGCTCATTCACAGCAGTCAAGTGACCAGCAACAGAACAGGCTATCAGAAGCAAAGGTTAATGCAAAACAAAAAGAGGGAAAAAAAAAAACAACTGATAGGTAATCTTTCTACTCCAATAAAGAAATTGCTCTTTGAGCTACAAATATTTATCTATACAACCCAGTCCACTGAAAAACACTTACCGGTACTTAAAGAGGTTTTGAACATTTACATTTTTAAAATTATTCACTGCCTGAGTTCATGTTCAACACTAGAAGTGCTCACATTGGCCAGAGTTAAGAGTAAAAGCCATTTATTCCCACAGTAAGAAATAATATGATATAAAAAATATGATTAAAAACAGAAAAGCAATCTGTGCTAAAGCATCACGTGTTAACATAAGAAAAAGCACAGAGACCATGAGCCAGTGAAACACAAGATAAAATACCTAAAGACACGTGTAAAAGCCACACACTAATCAGGAGAATTAATACTATGAAATGCACTATAGGAACAGATCTGATAAATATTATACAGCCTGAGTGATTAGATCACTTTCTAAAAATAAAAAATCTAAGTGTACATGTAAGTGCTATATAGCTTTTAATTACAATTTATTTTTATTAATTCTAACTAAATAGCTTTTATCTGTCCCACTCCCACAGTTTGGTGTTTTTAACAATAGATAGAACACGAGAGACAGATGCACACAAACAACAAAGTCACGGCTAATTTTCTTTAAAATATGCATTTTTTCCCCCCTATTTCAGGATCATGTTATTGCGCTGTAGCTTAGCATATGCAGACATAAACAAAACTTCAACACAAAGACGGCATTTAGGAAAGGAATGCTCCAAATAATAAAAGCACAATCACATTAAAGGCCAATTTGCCAACAAAGCATAAAGAAGAGCTTGTTTCATATACAAAACTGCAAGCAAACACACAAACCCCAGGCCACCACGGCACAAATAAAGCTTAAAAACCAACATCCGTTTACATGCACGTCTATTAGCTGGCAATCTTGTTTTTCCCAGCCTTTGTTGGCACATTCCTGGCATCTTCCTGCAACCATAGATGAGTGGACTTGTGTGAATTGTATTTGACACTGTGCATGAGAGGTCTTGCACATACACACTCGTGCTCGTGCATGTGACAAACAAAAACAGGGAGCCACTCAGAAGAAGAAGAAAAAAAAAGCACAGAGGTCAAATGCTCCACAGGGATCCTTTAAGCTCTAGCATGTTGAGATCTTTCAGCTCAAAGCATTTTTCTTTAAATAGCAGCATTACTGCATCCGTCTGTGTAGCCCTCGTCTACAAAGATGTTTTCACACTAAGAAAGTCACAAGCGCTGTAATAAAACTGACAACAGCGGAGTTCAGGTCAGTTTCAGGATCCTTGTTTTGAGCATAGAGCTTTAACTGCCGCTGCGAAGGCCGAGCTGAATACAATAAAATGGTAAATGGCCTGTATTTATATAGCGCTTTACTAGTCCCTAAGGACCCCAAAGCGCTTTACATATCCAGTCATCCACCCATTCACACACTGGTGATGGTAAGCTACATTGTAGCCACAGCCACCCTGGGGCGCACTGACAGAGGCGAGGCTGCCGGACACTGGCGCCACCGGGCCCTCTGACCACCACCAGTAGGCAACGGGTGAAGTGTCTCGCCCAAGGACACAACGACCGAGACTGTCCAAGCCAGGGCTCGAACCGGCAACCTTCCGATTACAAGGCGAACTCCCAACTCTTGAGCCACGATCGCCCTTAAGTTAATGGTTTGTGTTTTAAGTGACACCAGTTCTTCTCCTTCTAGGACAAGATCAAATCTATGTTATAATAACTCCATACTGAGCAATGTTTGGATTTCATTACCACAAGACTCTAGGAAAAACAGAACTATCAGCTCAACTTGCCAGACAGGTCACATTTTCATATCTGTATTTTTCTGTTTCATTACAGACGTTGACTGTATATTAAGACTTTAATGTGTGAAACAGGAACAATCACCCGAAATAACTTTGCTGAGCTTTTTTTTCTTGTTCTAATTGTATGTCTACAATTAGGGAGTGATTTTATTGTGAGTAACACAAAAGTCAAATTCCTTGCAGGTATTTACAAGCTTCACAAATAAAGCCCAGTGTGAACACTTAGTTGTGGCAATAACAGTATAAAAAATGTCAGATTTGAGTGTTGCTGCAAGGAAGCTACAAATTCTAAAGCACACCTGGCTCGCAACCAAATACTCAATTACCACAATTTCAGTGTTACAATTGAAGACTATTGGCAGCAATCACAGATTTACCAGGTTCAAAATAGTTATTTGGGATTTTAATTATTTATATAGCACCAAATCACAGCAACGGTCATCTCAAATCGCTTTTCATTGTACAGTAAAAATCCTGGAATAACAAATAAAAAGTGAAACTCCAACAATCAGACAAACACCTAAATGTACGCAGTTGGTGATAATGGGAAGGGAAAATGTCATTTTAACTAAAACTATTTTTAACTATCTAAAATAAATCTGTGTATTTTTCTGTTATTTTAGCCAATTGAGAAGCAAAAAATTTATTTTAAGTTTGAACAAATTAAACCGCCCACCCCAGGCTACATTTATTTACAGTCAACCTTTGTCTTCCTGAGTTACGCCGTTGTATAATGTCCAGATACGTATTCATACAGGGTATGATTATGTCAAATTGAAGGTGACCTTTTGGGATAAAAAGTTGTGACTTCATTATTTTATTCTGTCAGAGCACAAATATTCAATCACTTCATCCATGCATACAAGACTATTTCTGCCAAGTTTGAGGAAATATCCTCACAGAGCAGCTGAGTTATTGTGTTCACAGGGATGAGATGTGGAGATGGTTTGTGGACAAGTGTGAAGTCAAATTTAAAATAACAAATTGTCTCATACACTTGCTACTGGATAACCATGGTTGGACACATGCACTGTATTTTTAATGGCAACCTTAATGGTTTATAATTTGTACAGGTGAGCACATCATCTACATTGTGAGCCACAATTAAACAGTACATGTTAAGGATTTATATAAAGACCAGGAGCCAGTATTATAATTTTGTTGGCTTGTGACAACTGTCAAATTGAACAGACTGACCTGCCATAGCTTTATCCCATACAGACTTACTAACTGTATCAACAGGTGCAACATTTATGGTGGCATCATCTCATAACCTCTACCCCCCCATACGCCCACTTTCATATAATCACCAGTCTGAGCCTGCTCCATTTAAAAGAAAACATTTCATCAAGCTGATACGATCTGCAGTAATCACAACCTGAATCCCTGGTTTGAAATTTATATACGGGCTGCAATTATTTACACCCTGCTGGTAACAAGACCAAGGCCCATATTCCTGCCCACACCACACTGGAAAGTAAGCACTCAGCCATAAGCTGTGTACTGTAACACAGCCACACTTGTGTAATAAGCTCAGGCACAGATGCCTGACATGTAATGCTCAGATGAGAGTCATTAAAAGACGTGTATGCAGAAACCTAATGTTAGTGAATGGCGTAATTATCTAGAGGTTTTGCCTGGCAGGGGCAAACTAGATTATCCCTAAGTTAGTGAGGATGGCTGGAAACAGCACTTTGGGTATGATTAACTGGGACAGGAGATGGGGCACAATAAAGCTTAAAACAAAAGAACTCCATCCATTTATTATAGCAATAACACGGGTTATTACGCATTACCACGTTGAAACCAGTTCCACGGGATGGGTGACTTCACCTGCTGTGTCTTAAGACATGCTGCTTGCTGGTCATGCTTCAGCTTTCTGCCTGCCAGCTTGTTAACCAGGCCTCGTCTAGAGACCGTCGATCCTTCTGACATTTTTTTATACGGGGTGGGGGGGATAACCGAGATGACATAAATGTCCAACTTACCTTTGCCATTCTGCCACGCTGTATACCAAGAGAGACTAAGGAAAGACGTGAAGAAGATAAGTGCAGTGGCCACAGTTCCATTTCTGAGCCTCATCTCATTTCAGCGATGCCTCTCCTCGGCTGAGTGTCGGGGACCCCGGAGCTGCCACTGCCTCCCTCCCTCCGTCTCTCTCTCTCTCTGGCTTCAGGATGTGGAGACGGGCGTAGGCACGGGCATAGGGTGCTTCAACCCGTAAAAACGCTCCGCTTAACGGGGAGGGTGAACACCGACTTCTCCGCACGGAAACAAGGGCGCTGCTGTAGCCCTGTCGGAGCGTCTTCTCTTTTCGTTGTTCGCGGGACTAAAAAAACATACGTGCTAACCTAGCCTATCGGTTATCAGTCGGCTGCTTTGTTTGTGAGACAATATAGCTTACATTGTGGGTTTAAAAAGAACGAACTAGTTGCCAATACAATCCATAGTGTTTTCAAAGCCAGCCGTTAAGCTACAAGTTACAAGTAGATGTCATCTCAACAGTGTGACTACTGATCGTCCGGGATAGGCTGATGGGTCGCTGACGGTGTCCTAAAGGCTACGCCTCGAATCACGTTGATTTCGCTTTAACGGAGAGCAGGGTTAAAACATACACAAATAAACACGGTAGAGTGCGGCTAACTCACTGAGCCTCTTCCACAAAACAACCAAGTTTTAACCGTCACTGCTAGTCGACCCGCATACTGCGACAGAACGTCTGTTAGCTACTTAGCTGACGAGCTAACACGAAGTTGAAACCACCCGGGTAAACTAAAGCCAAGCGGACAGGGGGCTCATTCTGCGCTGACTGTCGCGGAGGAGTTCTACGGCACACCTCAATTAACACAACCCCTAAAATTAACCAAGCGCAAATGATTTTTTTTTACATGTTATATAAATAAACCGGTCTACCTTGGGTGCTTTTTTAGGGAAATTAACGTGCCCCATACGGTAGTATATGCAAACTGGGCTTCCGGTAAGAACCTTCAAAATAAAGCACTCACTCGACTCACTGTTGTGGTCGACAACAGTGGTGCAACTCACGACGGGACGAGCATGCAGTCATTCCAGGCGTTTGAAAGGACTGGTATTTTCATATCTTTGTTTAAAGCTATCATTGCTGCACCTGGAAAAAAAAATCTGTTAAATTCTCACTCCAACTTTAACACAATCATTTTTAAGTTTCAAATCCCCCACTGTAGATGAAACCTAAAAAATAAAATAAACCAGCATTATTGACGTGGGAATTGTTGTGAAATTACTAGAAAACTCTATAATGTCAAACTTGTGCTTTTTCCACCAACCGGCTATTTTTTCCCCCCAACACGCATTAAGTGCACCATCTAGTGCCCAAAACTTTAGCTTGGCACCCTCTCAACGCAGAACATAATGCAAGCAAATAATAAGACTTAAACTACAAGAAGCATATTCATATTCGAATATGAAATTTAAAAGGGTTTAACTGTGCAAAAAGTAGCTGCCCAATGTTTTTTGAAACAAGTTGCTGTCAAATTCAAAATGAGTTGGTTTTTTTCATGCAGCAGTAAAATATCTCAATTTAAACATTAGATTTGTTTTCTATGTTCTGTTGTTAATAACACAATCACCATATTTGTTTAAAAATGAAAATGACAGGTTTAGGAGTGTGAATCAGTTAATACTAACAATAGACAACAAATTTATATTTACTTTAAATAATATGCACAATATTAATTTTATTTCTTTAAAGAAAACGCATCTTAGTGTGAACCCAAGATGCAATCAACAAACAATCTATGTTTCATACAAACTGCATTCACAGATGTGAGGAGTTTAAGTCATTTATTGACTATAAATACATTCACGCATCAAACACAAGTAACTGATCTTGTGTGACAAACAAAGATATGAAAGAAGAGAAAATGTAGGCATGAAGAACAACCCCTGCCTTACAGATGAATTGAAACAGGATTTTAAACAAGATGTAAAACATTCTTTGCACATTCTGCTTTGTGAATTTGCGAACACCTTACTGGAGTGATATCTGTGGGGCAGATAGCATTTGTGAGGGATATTCTCAGAAAGGAGTAGCTTTAAAGTAGTCCTCCAGCGGAATGAGCGTTGTACCCCCGACCCAGTCTTGCAGCCAGATCTGAATCAACTCCAGCTTCATGAAGAACCACTTGTGTCCCACTGGCCACTTTGCCATAACAGGATGCCTTTGAAACATTGTGCAAAATATCAGGATACATGTCACGCATGCCAAATGGTGTTTCCCTAAGGAAAATACATCTTCTACATCAGGGGTGCCCAATCCCGGTCCTCGAGAGCTACCGTCCTGCAGCTTTTAGATGCATCCTTGTTCCCACACACCTGAATCACATGAATGGCTTGTTATCAGGCCTTTGCCAAACATGATGGCATGCTGAAGAGATCAAACCATTTGATTCAGCTGTGTCGGAGTAGGGATGCATCTAAAAGCTGCAGGATAGTAGCTCTCGAGGACCGGGATTGGGCACCCCTGTTCTACATGCTCTGTTACCTTGAGAACACTGCCTCCTTCGCAAACGCAAGCTCCTCCGGGGCCACCTCGATCATCTTGCCCGTGAGCGTGAGTCGAGCACATCTGGGATCCTCTGGATCGTACACCATTTGCCTTAAAAAGAACACACACACACACACACACACACACACACACACACACAGGAGAGCATTCAACATTGCAAGACACACAGCTGTATGTAGTGTTTCAGAAAGCTACAGCAGTGATTTAGCTGAGGTTAGACCAAACAAGCAAACTGTCCCAAAATCCCCAAGATTACTGTGTCAACTAGTTTGTGGAAACTGTTTGAAGCTCAAAACATCTTCTTTCAGCAGCTCTCTTTAAGGGTTGCCACTCTATACCTCTCCATCCTCCTCTGCATGTCCTGCTTCACTACATCCATGATCTTTCTCTTGAAGTAATTAGGGCATATTTTTAAGAAAGCTTCTTTCATATCTAAAACTGTTATTTCACTTTGTGTTTTATTAAATGAGCAATAATGTCAATTTTATTTCTACAGCACATTTAAAAGCGACAAGGTTGACCAACATGCTTTACAAATGCAAACGAGACAAAAACTGCGATCAATAAAATAAATACAATAAAATAACTCATAAAAAAAAAACAAATACAATAAAATGTGACTAAAAACAAACTGACAGAAGCAACAACACAAGAATACCTAATGAGACTCAAAGTTAACTGAAATTAACAGCCAAGGTAAAAATGTGAGCTTTAATATGGGACTTTAAAGACTGCATAGACTGTGCAGTATGATTATCAAGTGCCAGTCTAGAGGCTGTGAGTGAAAAAAGGCCAATCCCCTCTGTGTCTAAATCAACACCTAAGAGCATCTGGCTAGAGAATCTCAATAATCAGATAGATGGGTGTTTTTCCCCCCCACAGAACAACATTTAGATTACCTGCAGAATTCCCCCTCAGCCTCTGAGAAGGTGAGAGAAGCATAGGGGTTGCTTTTCAGGTCTGCCACAGTGTTGTCCATTGGAGTCACATAAAAATAGATGACTCCAGTGCTGTTGTCCAGTGGTCCATCACTCACTGAGAAGATGTTTCCAAAAGGAAGACCTTTGATCTGTACACACACACACATAAAAAAATGTGCTATATTTTTACAGTATATAGAAACTTATATTTTTATGCATTTATAAAGACATAGGTTTTAAGCAACACAGATCCTTTGTGCTTGTTTTAAGTAAGTAAATTTTAGCGCATAAAACCAATAAAATTACACTAAAATGAAATAAACGTGATCCTAAAAAATGTAATGAAGTTTTTACATGAAATATCCCAATGACAACCAATCAGTTCCAGAAATCAGCAGTTTCCAAAAGCTTAACAGAACAGCTATGCCTTCAGCTTTGATATTTGAGATCACTCGGAAGAGTTTTTAGTGCAACAGCAAATTCATGAGCTCCATTTTAAAATAACAAACAGATGGAGCTCGTTTGTTGAGATGGGAGAAGCTCGAGAAGGACACCCATCCATGCAGAGCTTCACCCATTAGACTGAAGCTATTTCTCAGTTAAATTCACATTACATACGCAGGGTGTATCCCAAGGGCACTTCGGGCTGATCTCAGTTCTGGTCTTGCGTAAGGAGATTTTTTTAAGGCTATTTTCAGTACTTGTCACTCGGTGTGATTTCCTGCATATGCGTTTGATTTTCACTGGTGAATTTTCTTCAAATCTTCATCAGTGTATTTAAAAAGCTGATCGTGTTTCGTGTAAAATCAAAGGGTCCACGCACAAAGGTAGAGGGGTATCTTTTTCATAATATGGTGAGAACATGGGCGTGTTCCTCAGCTTGTCCCATTACGCTTAAATGCGCAAAGAAATCCTGAACCGGGACCACTATCCCCTCTGTGTGCGTTACCTTTTCTTGAGTGGAAATGGTGGCCAGGTACCCCCAGTCACTGTAATGAGATATGTATCTGGCAGTCTTTGCTGTGTCTTGGTGCGGGGGAGGAGTGCTGCTGGCGGACTTCTTCACCTTCTCTAACCGATATGAAAACAGGCGAGAGGAAAGCTGTGCGGCACTGTCGCCCTCGGGCTTGACCAGCTCTCCGGGGCTCTCCACGCTGTCTCCGAGGACGTTGGAGGACGGATACGCCTGCTTCCACAGCCCCGCACTGTCCACCAGCAGCGCCGGGGCGACCTCCTCCGACAAGTCTCCGTCCTCCACCACATCGTTGGAGGACACCACCCAGGACACGGAGCTCCTGAGGGTGTAGCTCTCACACAGACACAGGATGTTGGCAAACAGCGCCAAAGGAAAGTAAGAAGGCCTCATATTACTGAGCTGGGAGAATGGCCGTCCTCCTCCACTCTCTCTCTATCTCGTGTTTACAAACTCACGTGTGTGCTTTCATAACACGGGGATACTTTGCCACAGAGAGCAATTTCCACAGCGACCCCTGCTGATTCACCATAAGGCAATTTTACAATCAACGCTCAGCAGAAGGGACTGCAGAGAAGACGCTCCGTGTGCTAAATAACCGAGTAACTACTGCATACTATATGTTTGTGTTTAACTGTAGTGATATCACTCATGTGTGGCCTGTCATTCCCACAGAGACTGTGTAAAAGTCATATAAGGATCATGCAGCACAACCTTTATTTATACAGTATCTTATAAGGACACATAGCAAAAAAAAAAAAAATGATTAAAAGCAATAATAATGACAATTTGTTAGTAAAAGAAGACAAACTGTTTATAATAATAATAATAATATGTAGATGGTGTTTTTGTTCTTCTCACAACAAATGACAAATATTATAAGATTTGCCATAAGCTTGTTATTTCCTGTTCCTGCTGTGCATCCATTATTGTATATGAGTCACTTTTTCCACCAAAGTATAAGCAGCTGGCTAAAAAATAAAAGGCTTAAGTAGTACATTCATTGGTCCCAATACTTATAGTCAAACTCAATAGCTCATACATTAAACAGTTTCTGCCCTACAGATCCATGTTTACTGGTATGTGTTCATCACTGAAACACCTTTTGTCATTTTTTTTGAAGGTTGTCATGGTGAAAGAAGTAAAAAATCAAGCTGCTGTCCTGCAGAATATATGTCGGCTCAAATATGGTTGATTTTTAGAATCAGTGTTATTTACTCTGTAACTAATAGTTCTAATAAGCTGGAAGCAATTTAAAATCCCTAGTCTGATGATGGGGATATTTCCCTAACTGTTCCAGGTGTCTCCTGTCCATAGCGTCCAAGATTGTTCATTTTGGTCTAGAAGCTGTTGAGGTGTTACTGAGTCAAACTGAACATTGTGATCTGTTTATGTCAAGGTGAACGAGCGGACAATTCTTCTATTCTTCCTCCTTTCTTATAACAAATGCAAAGCTACAGTGGGGCAAAAAAGTATTTAGTCAGCCACCGATTGTGCAAGTTCCCCCACCTAAAATGATGACAGAGGTCAGTAATTTGCACCAGAGGTACACTTCAACTGTGAGAGACAGAATGTGAAAAAAAAAATCCATGAATCCACATGGTAGGATTTGTAAAGAATTTATTCGTAAATCAGGGTGGAAAATAAGTATTTGGTCAATAACAAAAATACAACTCAATACTTTGTAACATAACCTTTGTTGGCAATAACAGAGGTCAAACGTTTACTATAGGTCTTTACCAGGTTTGCACACACAGTAGCTGGTATTTTGGCCCATTCCTCCATGCAGATCTTCTCGAGAGCAGTGATGTTTTGGGGCTGTCGCCGAGCAACACGGACTTTCAACTCCCGCCACAGATTTTCTATGGGGTTGAGGTCTGGAGACTGGCTAGGCCACTCCAGGACTTTCAAATGCTTCTTACGGAGCCACTCCTTTGTTGCCCGGGCGGTGTGTTTTGGATCATTGTCATGTTGGAAGACCCAGCCTCGTTTCATCTTCAAAGTTCTCACTGATGGAAGGAGGTTTTGGCTCAAAATCTCACGATACATGGCCCCATTCATTCTGTCCTTAACACGGATCAGTCGTCCTGTCCCCTTGGCAGAAAAACAGCCCCATAGCATGATGTTTCCACCCCCATGCTTCACAGTAGGTATGGTGTTCTTGGGATGCAACTCAGTATTCTTCTTCCTCCAAACACGACGAGTTGAGTTTATACCAAAAAGTTCTACTTTGGTTTCATCTGACCACATGACATTCTCCCAATCCTCTGCTGTATCATCCATGTGCTCTCTGGCAAACTTCGGACGGGCCTGGACATGCACTGGCTTCAGCAGCGGAACACGTCTGGCACTGCGGGATTTGATTCCCTGCCGTTGTAGTGTGTTACTGATGGTGACCTTTGTTACTTTGGTCCCAGCTCTCTGCAGGTCATTCACCAGGTCCCCCCGTGTGGTTCTGGGATCTTTGCTCACCGTTCTCATGATCATTTTGACCCCACGGGATGAGATCTTGCGTGGAGCCCCAGATCGAGGGAGATTATCAGTGGTCTTGTATGTCTTCCATTTTCTGATGATTGCTCCCACAGTTGATTTTTTCACACCAAGCTGCTTGCCTATTGTAGATTCACTCTTCCCAGTCTGGTGCAGGTCTACAATACTTTTCCTGGTGTCCTTCGAAAGCTCTTTGGTCTTGGCCATGGCAGAGTTTGGAGTCTGACTGTTTGAGGTAGTGATGGCCCGCTTGAAGCTCCGGTGCGTGTGTCAAAAAAATCAGCACACTGCTTCAGAAGCACTGTGTCGAAGCTTGCTTCGTTTGGCCAGAGTCATGTGATCAGTGACGTCCGAAGCTTCATTTAGAACCTAACTGCTTCGGTAGAAAAACTTTCACTTGACTCTTTACATGTAATGTTGTAAAATATATATTTTATTGTTTAATTAATCTGAAAATGTTAGTCTGCCAAATGTGCAGCGATTGAATTTATTTATTCTCTTTAGCTAATAGTTGGTGGGGCCCAGTTAGACTGTATAACTGCATCTCTATCAGTTTCTGTGCGCTCCAGCCTCCTCTGGGCCATGTGAAGGGATTTTCCTTAAGGCAGGAGAAATTATCGCCACGAAAAGGAACAGGTTCGGCCATCGCACAGTGGAACAAATTCTCTTCTTAAATAAAAATGAAAAAGGGCTACTTTAAATGCATCATGTTTTTCATTTGCAAGTTCATAAGCAATTTCCATTTCACAATCAATTCTACCCCCAGGTCAAAAATATGTCTGGGAAAATTTCCCTAATATAATATTATTTATATATATACCCGTCTAGCGGTTAATTGCATAAGTGCATGGAGGCAGGACCTCACAGCAGAAGCATACTCCATAATGTGTTGTACATTATCATATGTAACGTGGTATTTTTCAATTATTGTATTTACCAACATCAAGAAGTCTCAAGCAAAGAAAGACCACACAATGGTGCATGTTTAAACAAGGAGAGTTTACTGGTCAAAATTATTTATTAAACAAATAAACCATTTTTTTTTTAACCACCAAAAAAAAAAAAAAAAAAAAAAAAAAATACACGTTCAAAGCAACACAACGGCGGCCCAATATCAGATAGAATTCCACTCTGTACAGCGGGCAATCTTA
Organism: Copadichromis virginalis; assembly: GCF_057382275.1. Lineage (NCBI taxonomy): Eukaryota > Metazoa > Chordata > Actinopteri > Cichliformes > Cichlidae > Copadichromis > Copadichromis virginalis. The sequence goes on from NC_140633.1 coordinate 20,248,162, forward strand.
ATGAAGCAGTTGGTTTTATTTTGTGGATTCAAGCGGTTCTTCATATTTTTGGCCACCAGATGTCACCAGAGAGGACTGTTTTGAAAAGCCCCACTGTATTTCTCAACTGTTCTCAATCAAAACTGAAGCCTGTGGTGGAAGAAGTTCTCAGATCATTCATATTACAACAATGTAAAAATATTCCAGAGGCATCTGGCTGCAGTTATTATTTATGTTATAGTGTAATTTAAGTTGGTCTTAACATAAATACAACATTTTAATCTTAACATAATAAATTGAGGAAAACATGACCTAGCCTATATTGACTTGCGCCCACAGAAAACCTACACAGGGGCTCCAAAACCACACAAACCCCTGGGCTGTGTGTGGGCACACCCATTTGTGGTCTGCGAGGGACAACTTGGCTTTGCCCTGCCCATAAAACCCATCCACACCTGGCCACTGTGGGCATGCATAGACAGGTTTGCTGAAAATATGACAGAGAGAAGTGGCTTTCAGCTCTCTGTAGTTGTACTTGTCTAACCAAATGTAACTGAAGATACTGAGGTTTGTACAAAGAAATGTAGCATAGTAGGAATTGAATTCAAACTTTTTTCCAACTTAATTTTCCACAGAATCATCTACTGTACATGCGTGCATAAATGGTACACACTACAATAAATGAATGAAATAAAATATGCCTTATTATTACTGTCCTAGAGCAGCCAAAACATTAAATACATGCTAAAACAAATGGACATAATGTGTAGACTCTCAGCTTTGATTTGAGGGTATGTCATTATCTATTAAACAACTAAATGGCCTGGAGTTGATTTGAGGTGTGGTGCTTGCATTTGGAAGATTTTGTGAAAAATGTGGTTAAAGGAGTTCTTTATGCAGGTGAAACAAGCCATCCTTAAGATGGGAAAACAGAAATTCATTGGACAAATGAAAGCAAGATCAACCTCTACCAGAATGATGGCAAGAAAAAAGCATGCATGGAACAGCTCATGATCCAAGGCATACCAAAACATCTGTAAAACATGGCAGAGGCAGTGTGATGGCTTGGGCATGCATGGCTGCCACTGGCACTGAGACACTAGTATTTATGATGATGTGGCACAGGACAGAACCAGCCAGATGAATTCTGAGGTTTTTAAATGCAGTCAAATTGACTGGATGCCATTTCATAATACAGACTGACAATGACCCAAAACATACAGCCAAAGCAACCCAGGAGTTTATTAAAGTGGAATATTCTTGAATGGCCAGACCAGTCACCTGATCTTAACCCAATTGAATATGCATTTCACTTGTTGAAGACAAAACTAGTTCTTCACACTTTTATGCAATCTTTTTGTTCAACCCACTTAAGGTCTTTTCTACTGTCCTTGGAAACTTTACATGTTGCCACTGCTGACGTTTAAAGTCAAACCCACTAACCTGGGGTCCCAAGATGTTGTCTGCCTCCTCTGGTGGCAAGCTGCACTTCTGATTGTTGCTGATTGTGTCCATCCCTGTATGAGCAGTTTACCCATCTTCTAATGGCTGCTTTTGTTTTAGATCATCTCAGACAGTGAGCTCATTGTACTTAAATGGCCTTAATCCAGTAGAGCACCGTTGTCATCAGGTGGAACACGAGCAGCAACTGTGTGATCTTGTCATGTTAATATGGACCAAAATCTCTGAGAAATATTTCCAGCACCTTTTTGACTCTATGTCGCAAAGATTTAAGGCAGTTCTGAAGGCAAAAGTGGTAATATACCAATCAAAATAAACCTTCCCTCATCCCTCATCAAGGCCTGGATGGAGGCAGATGAGCTACTTGTAGCATTTACTACCAGGAGCAGCCAGAAAATGGTGGTAGATCCTTTCACTGGAGGTCTGAATATTCCATTTATACTGCTGTGTATCTTGTACTTGTAGGCAACAGTGCTCCGGGGTATCACCACTCAGGTAAAGCATGTTGTTCACTACATGAAGTCTTTCCCAAGTGCTCTAGATTTGTAGATACTGTCAGGCTGCAGCAGAGGGAGCCAGCACATTTTAATATGACCTGTGACCACAGATGGTTTTATCTTCTATGTTTTATTTTCGCGCGGTGTCATGACCAGTGACTGTTGAAAACATGTATATTTATTTACACAGTCACTGGTCGTGACTAAGGCTTTTGAAATGTCAGTTGGTGCCAGGGAACTGATTTTTTATTTTTATTTTTTTCAATAAATGTGGCTTACAGTGACTTTCAATGTACTTGCATATAGGTGATCAGGAAGATCAAGTGCAAACATTCACTTTATGCGCATGCTTCTACTATTAAAAACAGACTGCGGTTCTCCTTGGTAATCCAATCCACGGAGCTTAAAGTGTCATTTCTATGTGCAGATGCTGAAGATGGAGGCTGTGAGGATGGAGACTGTGAGGGGGGAAAGTGGGTTAGGCTGCAAGCTGATTGGAGAGGCTGACTGAAGGAGGGAAGTGAGTCTGGATCAGCTGTTAGCTGTCGATCCTCCTTCCTCCCCTCACCACCACCACCCTCCCCAGCGTCAAGTAAAAAAAAACAAAAAACAAAAAAAAACAACCGGAGTACCCGGCCAGAGAAGACACAGCGTCTGCCTGTGAAGACAGAAGTCAGGTGGACAGCAGCTTTTCGTAGATTTCAGGTGAGGGCAGCGGCTAACGAAGTATTAGCCACATGCTAGCTAGCATTAGCAGCTTGACAGCATTCCGCCGGTAAAGAAAAGCTGCTGTTAGCTTAGCGCCACGGAGCAAGGTTTCTGTAAAAACATGCCTATCGCAGCGGCTTTAGTCTTCATCACTGACTCATTTCAGTGCTATCACTGTATGTGTGAGGTCTGCTGAGACCGGAGCACCTGTTGTTTATCTTAGTTGGTGACCCGGGTCAGACTCTCTTGCAGTGCAGGATCAGCTGAACCCGTATTATTCACAGCATGTATTCTGTGTCTTTGCTACCCTCTGGCAGCATGAACTCTCTCCCAGGAAGAGCCGCACTGTCCCTGTGCAGGCGCACGGCCACAGGCGGGATGATGAGGGTCCTGTCAGGTGCCCCGGCTGCAGGGGTCCTGTCGGCCGACAGGGCCTCTTTCCAAGCTGTGCGGGTCTGCCACTCCGGGACAAGCCGCAAGCCCACCGTCAATACCAAGAAGAGGGGCTACGACATCACCAGAAACCCCTACCTCAACAAGGTGAGCACACGCCTGTCCTGTATTACAGCTTCCCCAATCCAGAGTGAGGAAAGCAGCACATCTTACAATGCTTCGTGCATATGTTTAATATCAGGTAATGACGGCATACAGTGAGTTTTCCACTGCAGATTATGCTTATTATTATTATGGATCAGTCACTTCTACTTTAGATCCATGTAGATGTGATTTGCCTGTTGTGTGCCTTTAAATGATTTTAGTTGCTTCTGTTGATGTAACACAGCTAATGAATAATGTGTGTGATGTTGTTTGTATTACACACAGACGCACACAGAGGCCATATGCCAGAGCTGATAGTGGCTTCATAATCAAAGCCTAATCGTAATGTAAATGTATTTCTTTTGGGTGTGTAACATAAGGTGAAATGGTAAAATGACCAAAGATTTGACATTTATGAGCAACGCTTGGGGGGGGGAAGCATCACAAAAGGCACCGAGGTAGTAGCAAGCGCATAATTTTAAGGCCATAACAAAGGACATTAATATACTTTTTTAACTTTGATGTCAAACTACTGCAAGGAACCATATTTCTTAAACCCAGCCTGGGTCACACAGCTGTGTCTACAGGCCACATGATGTCCCGCATACCATGTATGATGGTGAGGGAACATAAACAGAGAGTACAATAAAAATATCACATTCTGAACTGCTCCTAAGTAAACTATGAATGCCACAGCACTTCCTATTTATACAACATAGTAGATTGACATAGCTGTGAATGGTCTTTCTACAGATTCCTGTAACATCTGTCGTACTCTGCCTTTGTCTCTCCTTGTGGAGTGTAATAAATACATAGACTGTCACCATTTTCAAAAAGTGAATTCACAGAGAGAGTACTTTTTTGTGCCTTGCTAGCACTGCAAAAACACCAGATTTTGCTTGATATCAGGTCGGTCATGTTTCCTTCCACCAGCGCTGGTGTCGAGTCAGCAGCTACGTGCTGATTCATAGGTCAGTTAAGTGCAAGCAATCAGGAAGTGAAGCCCCGCTTAGATGAAAAAAACAACTTTTCAAACTACCGAGTGAAATCTTTGTGTTTCAAACTTTCTGTCAAACAGCACAGATGACAGTATGCAGTCTGCACTCAGTGTTTCCATAGAAACCAGATGAGCTCTGATCACACAGTGTTACAGTCCAAATCAGTCCCCCTTCCCTCACCCAACTAAAAAAACACATTTAACTGAATTAGTTCATGTGAATCTCATTGTACCCTTCGCTGTATTGTGCTGTAAAACTATATTACAGCTTTTAATCTTTTACCAATGATAAGGTCTGATTAAAGGTTAAGCTAATAGCACTTTACAGCTCACACACAAGCCCACATTTTCAGCTTCACTTTCTCCTCCGTGTGCTAACATGCTGTGTGTAACGTGGGTTGATTATAACTCCTGGTGAGGCATGTCACCTTAATGGGTTTACTTTAGCGCCTCTTTACTTGCTCGCTCTGATAGGTTTTGCACATCTTTGTTAATCTGTGACTTTCTTCTCAGTCACCTCTGCTTCCAGGAATACATTAAAATGTTTTCCATACAGTTGTCCTTCCTTCTTTCTGTTCAACGCCAATCTTTTTTGTTATTTAATGTACTAATGAATCATCGTTTCCATTTAACGACCTGCCCTAAGCTGCAGAACCCATTGTCGAGCACGGTGGTGCCACGTGGCATGCAACTCGCAATTAAAATGCAAAGCGTGCAGCTTGTGTAATAACTCTAGGAGTAATAGTTGTAAATAGCACTATCATATTTCACCCCCCACTCTGCCAGCATGAATAATTTGCAGGACATGGGCTCATGAAGACCCACAGAAAAACAAGCTGAGCCTAGAAAGGCCAGTTTTTTCCCCATGTAGGTCAGTGTTTTCACTAGAGGAAGAATCAAAGGAAGGGACGAGGAGGAAAGAGAAGTCGAGCTGACAGGGGAGTGGGTTCAGGCTCCCTTTACTATTGGGCAGAATAAATAGATTAAACCCCACACCCCCACCTATGAGCACTCTTTGTGGGAAGAATGCCAGCGTGGAGGGAGGAGAGCAGCAACAGTAACTGTAACCAGAAGGGTACAAGTCTGCTGACCAGAAAAAAAACGTCAGTCTCCTTCTCCTGTTGTTTACTACGTGTTCTTTTTGCTCTGCATTTGTTTTCAGTGCAAAGATGGCAACCGGTTTACATAAAGAAAAAACATGGAAAAGGCCACCGTGCTTGTATATGACTAACTCATAATTAAGCTCAAAATTGTGATGCCTAAAGGATGAGTCATTGTGGTCTGGATTGACTGAGTTGGTTACTTAGTTTAGCGTTACATAATCGGCCTTCTTCCGCCCTACAGGGAATGGCATTCACCCTGGAGGAGCGCTTACAACTGGGTATCCACGGCTTGCTACCCCCCTGCTTCCTGTCCCAGGATGTCCAAGTCCTGCGCGTCATGAAGAGCTACGAAACACGCACCAATCCTCTGGACAAGTGAGAGAACAGACTCATTAACAGTAAAGCTGGTGCTGTTCAAGATGGAAACCACACGACAGCTGCAGAAGTTCAGTGAGGTTGTCCCACTGAACATGCTGCTTATCAGGGCTCCCGCTAAATGCTTTCAAAGCAGTGTCCAGACTTGTGGTTGTTTCACACATCATATGTGACTCTTTCCAAGTCATTAAAACTGTTTGGTTAAAATATTAAAGCCACAATGGTGCAAAAATGCAGTAATACCAAAGCGGTGCTTTTCAAAAAACAGTATGGCCCTGTAGTAGAGTCAGAGTGTTAACCGACCTGCCTGCAGTCTAAAACAGCCACAAACCTTTGAGCAACTGAAATCTTACATGAAACAAGAACGGCACAAAACCACGGGAGAAGTTTTCCTCAGTTCCCAAAATTTTGTCCAGATTTCAGTCTTGAACAAAGCGGTTCACTGAATCAAACGACCAGCATCTCACTGCGTTTAGCCAAATAATGGTTAAATATGCAAAAAAATAATAATTTTTAAAAGGGGTTTTAGGGAATTTTTGTACTAGACACATTGTAATTATACAGAAATATTTAGATCAGAAATGGCCTACTGCGTTTCTGAAACACATCATAATGTTTTTTTCTGTCTCAGGTACATCCTGTTGATGACACTACAGGACAGGAATGAGAAGTTGTTCTACCGTTTGCTGACCTCTGACATCGAGGAGTTCATGCCAATCGTCTACACTCCCACTGTCGGCCTGGCTTGCCAGCAATATGGACTCGCCTTCAGGAGACCAAGGTAAACTTCATTCCACTCATCAGCCACTTCATTAGGTACACCTTGCTAGTGCTGGGTTAGATATTTGCTTTAATTAAAATAAATGGGTTAGATTTGAGCCCCACACTGAGCATCGGCTTAAATGTTTTTTTCCTTGTTCTCATGCTTGTTTTGGGCTCATTTTTGTGCCGTTTTTGGTATGCATGTGCATCGGCGTCAGTGTCAGTCGGAAAACAGATTTAACTACTTGTATCATCACTTGACTCATTTACAGAGGACTCTTCATCACCATCCATGACCGAGGCCACATTGCCACGATGCTCAACTCCTGGCCAGAAGAAGACATAAAGGTAAACGGCACGCAATTAATCTGGCGGCTGCTGATTTCTGAGAAAATAATGTCTCAGACACGTTAGTGAAAGTGTTTGCCTTCATCCACAGGCCATTGTAGTGACTGATGGGGAGCGTATCCTTGGCCTGGGGGACCTGGGCAGCTATGGGATGGGCATTCCTGTGGGGAAGCTGGCGCTCTACACAGCCTGCGGTGGGGTTCGGCCACAGCAGTGTCTCCCTGTGCTACTGGATGTTGGCACAGACAACCAGGTGAGCATGACCTCAGAGCAATCAGGTTTTATGAGCTAGTATAGCAGCTCATAAAACCTGGTTCATCAAAGATCTGGCAATAGTTTACAGATGCCGATGCATGCATGCACGGTTTAAGTCTTTCATTAATTTGCTGACCTGTTAAACGTCCTTCCGTTCAGGCACTGCTCAATGACCCTCTGTACATTGGGCTGAAGCACAAGAGAATCAGAGGAAAGGAGTACGATGAACTGATTGATGAGTTCATGCAAGCAGTGACAGATAAGTAAGTGAAAGCACAGGTGAATGAAGGATGAGGAGGCAGTGCTGATGTCAGACTAACCACGCTGTTCCTCCACAGGTACGGGATGAACTGCCTCATACAGTTTGAGGATTTCGCCAACAGCAACGCATTTCGCATCCTCAACAAGTACAGAAATCGATACTGTACCTTCAACGACGACATCCAAGGTGCTTTATTACTCATGGCGTTACAGCCAGGAGCGTCTTACCTTTTATAATATACACTACAATATGTTGATGGGTTCAGTTGGGTAAAAAATTTCTGAAATCTTCCTCATTTCAGGATTCCTGTTTCAGAAATACAATGCTTCAGACAGCAAACGAAAACGTAGCCAACACAGATCAAGATTCTGTGAAGACTCAAAACTAAAAATGAAACAAAGAAGTAAAAATAAAGCAGCTTACTCTAAACAGGCGGTTATATTTGCCCTCACTAGCCTAAGTCATAAAGCACCAACTGTTCCCCAGTGATGATCATCATTTTAGTTCTGCAACAAAAAGGAAATCAGAAAAACTTTATCTTTGTTACTGTAACGCATCAGGTTACTTAGAGGAAATCAAATAGCTGCTGCTTCAGCAAACTTCTTAAGTCCAAGATCAGCTACTTTCTGGCTGTTTAGTACAGTGACGCAGGTCATACAAATAAAAGTCAAACTAATGCTTTGTAATTAAAGTAACAGGTCATACTAGCTGAAGAAAACCACACATGGAAATTTAAAAACATCAGTGTCAGTTCTGATAATGTTGCCCCTTTAATTTTCTTTCAATAGTTACAAAGTTTCACTTCAACACATCAAAAAGTATTTATTTAAATTTCACCATCTTTACTTTCCGTATTGTCATCGTGCACTCACAGTTCACCTGTTAACTATTAACTCTCACCTCATCAGTGAGAGTTAACCTGAGGGTTTTCTCTGGACATTGACTGCTTTTTCCCACTGATTTTCAACCACGTTCTTCTACCTGACCACTTTCATACAAATCCTTTTCTGTTTGTTGTTTGTACAGCGTTTCACTGTAAGAGATCATGAGAGAGACTTCAGACTGCAATCACGAGTGTTTTGTTTTTCCTGCAGGTACGGCTTCTGTAGCTGTTGCAGGGATCTTAGCAGCTTTAAAGATCACCAAGAACAAATTGTCAGACCACACTTTTGTCTTCCAAGGGGCAGGCGAGGTAAGAGGATTTGCTCTCTAGGATTTTATGGTGTTTGGAGCAAAAATAACTGTCCTTAATCCCCGAGAGATAGGAAAACAGTGCCTTCTGTCAAATTGGAATGACAAAGGGTTTCATTTACTTTTACAAAAAAAATGTTTGAAAGACAAAATGCCAGATTTTACTGTGTTTTGAATAAGAAAACATGCTATACACTAGATTTGTAATTTGATGCCAGCACTACATTAAAAAATAATGAGAAAGCAGCATTTTTCTTTGAGAAGTAAAGTGCACAATGTGTTTCTCCATTTAGGTTTCAAGAAGAAAATAAAAGACAGATCTGAATGTTTGAAAATGTTTTAGAAAAATTCTGTAAAGATGAGATGAAAAATACTCAAAGGATAAATTCAATTGGTTTATTATTTAGATAAGTTGGGGAAAAAAGTTAAACAAGCAAGTAAATAAAGAAAAAAGGCAGAGGAGACAGTGGGGAGGAAAAACTGCCTTTAAACAGGCAGAAACCTCCGGCAGAACCAGGCTCAGGAGGGGACAGTTAACTGCCGGCACTGGTTGGGGGGGGGTTAACAGAGGTGGAGCAAGACGAGGCTACATCAGGTGAGGAAGCAGTAGCATCTCTCCTCCGGAACAAGTGGAACCACTTTTTCTTTTTTTTTTCATGCACTTTTCCACGAGCGCTTTTTTCTCCAGGATGAGATTTCTCAGCTCATCGATTGTTTCTGTGTTTTGCTTTTCGCCGGGTACACCGGCTTCCGCGAGTGTGACGCTTATTTTGAGCGATGAAAAAATAACAAAATATAATTTTATTTGTATATTGCAAAATCACAATAATCTTCCAATTTAGAACTACAAGTTAACAAAAAAAAGAACTAACATAAATAAAATACACTTCAGCTAAATACTTCTAATTTATTTTCCCAAACCACGCGGAGCCGCACTATAAGGACTAAAGAGCCGCAGGTTGCCGACCCCTGATCTAAAGAGTATAACAAAAAGGGGGAGCTTCCTGCTCAAAAATGAAATGTCCCCACTGGGCGATCGTGGCTCAAGAGTTAGGAGTTCGCCTTGTAATCGGAAGGTTGCTGATTCGAGCCCCGGCTTGGACAGTCTCGGCCGTTGTGTCCTTGGGCAAGACACTTTGCCCGTTGCCTACTGGTGGTGGTCAGAGGGCCCGGTGGCGCCAGTGTCCGGCAGCCTCGCCTCTGTCAGTGCGCCCCAGGGTGGCTGTAGCTACAATGTAGCTTGCCATCACCAGTGTGTGAATGTGTGCGTGAATGGGTGGATGACGGAACGTGTAAAGCGCTTTCCTTAGTAAAATAAAGCGCTGTACAAATACAGGCCATTTACCATTTTTCTGGGCGTGGGTGCTTAACTAGTTAAAAAGAACAAAAAAAACAAACAAACATCTGTCTCCTATTTTTAATGTCACACAGGAAAGAAGCTTCAATATCTGATGAGAAGACATTAATTTGTTGGTGTTTGTGGTGTTTGGTGCAGTTTTGGTGTTGTTTTCTTGGTTGTTGTTTATTTACATGGAGATGAAGATCTCTAACAAGTTGATTTGTTCACATTTGCTCATCTTAATTTTTAAGAGGAATGTGTTTTTTGAGTTTGTACACTATATGCATGTAAGGCAACCGTTTCCTTTTTCACTATTTTTGTGTGCTGCATTTTTCTCTTTTAACAAAAGGGGAACAAAAGACATTTAAGTCGACCTAAGATGATTTGTTTCAATTATCTTGAAGGTCTTACTGAGGTGATGCAAAGTGAAACATGCTTTCTTCTTTTTTGGTAATATGCTGGAAAAGCTTGAAAATTGACCTTGAATGTGCTTACAAAGTGCTTGAATTTGACCCTGAAAAATGTGTATGAACCCTGCCATTAGCTGTGTATATATATATATATACAGTCTGCCATTAATGGTGCACAGATGTGGAGATTCACATGACATGTCCACTAATGCACCTCTGTAGCGTCCCAGCTTTCGAAATGTGTGCGAACTGACGAATAAGATGGTCGTTATTCTTTTGAGTTTAGAGAATACAGCTTCCATAACTTTCTAGGAAAGTTTCAGTTTTGGATTTTTGGGTCATGGGACAGTTTTCCACTTCACCTCATTCCATCTTGAACGAGCCCAGCCACCAGTGAAAGTGGTTTTAAGGGAGTTATTAACACTGCAGCACAGTGTCTGTTTGTAATGCTAGGCCCTAAATCACATATTTGGTGATTTTTATAAATTCAATATTCTAATATAGCAAGCAACTTTTCTTTTCAGGAACACAAAATGTAAAAAGATTTTCCTAACATTTTTATTTGTAGTTATTTATTCATCGTTCATGTCACGCCCGGCAGCTCTGATGGCTGACACGTGTTTCTTATGTCTTTTCTTTACTTTTTAAAATTTTGCATTGGTTGTTGTTAATGAAAATAGACTGGCAAATTGTTTATTAGCAAATAAATAATAATAAATATTATTTGCTTTAAAGATCACAACCATTTAAGGTTCTGTGTTGTCTCTCGCAGAGAGAATTATCTCTGCTTTTGATAAAATAAATCATAAAATCAGCTGATCTTGGATAAGCAGAATAAAATGAATGGATGCATCATGAAATCCACAAATTCTTTGGTGAAAATTTGTTGAATTTTGTGGTTCCTGGAGTGATAACCTGGAGAACACCAGCTGCCAGTTTGGCTTTAGGAGACACCATTTCGTCTTTTAATATTAGGCTTAATACCCTTTACTTTTTACCTCTCAGTTGTAATAGGCTGATCAGGTATTGTCGTAACTCGGCCATAATGATGTAAATATAGTTATAGTGCTGGAATAGGTGACTCAGAGGAAGTCCTAAGAGGCTGGGTGGCTTCCCATGAGTGAATTTTCTCCATTTATCTCTTTGGAACATCGCCTCAGATGTTTATACACCACATCTGGATGTCATTAAAATTTGGCTCTTCTCTCGCCTTGGTTATTCCTCACCCTCATCTCTCTGGGCTCTCCTTTTTCTCTTTCCCATCACCACCAACCAATCGAGGCAAAAGGCTCCTTTTCCTTAAGCCTGGTACTGCCACCGGTTTCTTCCTGTTAAAAGGGGGTTTTTCCTTTCCACTGTCGCCAAGTGCTGCTGATAGAGGATCATCTTGTTGTTGGGGGTTTTCTCTCTAACATTGTAGGGTCTTTACTTTACAGCCTAAAGGACCTTGAGGTGACTATTGTTATGATTGGGTTCTACGTCAATAGAACTCAATGAATAAAAATGTCCTTCATTTGACTATTTCATTACCAAGTCTTTCACAGAGTGGTCCAGCTATCTCCATCTTTTTTATTGGTGTTTTTTTTTTTTTTTAAATACCCTCTCCCATTACAAATTAACTCAATTTGTTTAGCATTACTTTCTAGCATAATCCCAGTTTTTTTAAATGTAGTGCTGGCATCGTATTCAGAATTCACTAACTGCCTTTGTGCCACCGTAGCCTAAATATTTATTCAGATTAGGTTTGTATCTAAAAGTGGGGACTATAATGCAGATGGAGAATTTTTCTTTTCTTTTCTCTCCCCACCAGGCTGCTTTGGGTATTGCTCATCTGCTTATAATGGCCATGGCCAAGGAAGGATTGAGTAAAGAAGAAGCTGCCAAGAAGATCTGGATGGTGGACTCAAAGGGCCTCATTGTGAAGGTAAAATATTTCCTCATGTGTTTCCTAAAGCAAAAAACAGCTGGATGTGGAGTCGTGAAACAAGATCTTTATACACAAATACAGGGAAGAAGCCACCTAAACCATGAGAAGGAGGAGTTTGCTCATGAGCACGCGCAAATCAAAACGCTGGAGGAGGTGGTGAGCACCATCAAACCCACTGCCATTATAGGTGAGTTTACTTCAGTAAAGTGCATGCAGTGGATAAATCCTGGGATTTTTTTTAGCTTTGTATTACTTTAAAGGCTAAAAACATCCACAGTGTCATACGTAAAACTATTTTTTTAACCTTTTTTATTTAACCATTTACACTAATTCCCAACCAGGTACAGGAAAACACACAACGCTATTTAAGGTGAATTTCTTGCATCCAGCTTTGTTTATTACAGTAACACCTTAGTAATTTGCTACAAATCAACTAATTCTCTCTCTTTCCATTTAACCCAATTCATCAAATTCAACAGTATTTTCAATGTTTATTGGTTTAAATTCCAAACACTGCATGTTTGATGAACTGCCAGAATTGTAGAACCACTTGGATGACAAGACAGCGTTGTTTCAACATTCAAGTTATAATTTTTTAAGTTACTTAAATTAAGTTAAATAAATTAAGATAACTACAAAAAGAAATGGATCCTAACTTAAAAACTAAAAACTGAGGCTTTAATTTTAAACAGATTTCACTAAACCAGGATCAGAGTCCTTTAAATGCCAGCATTGATACATCGTGTTAGTGCCGTTGTTGTGGTGAACCTGGCATGTTCTTGTTTTGGAAAAGGCGTCGCTGCAATTGGAGGAGCCTTTACAGAGAAGATAATTAAAGACATGGCGTCTTTCAACGAGAGGCCAATCATCTTTGCTCTGAGTAATCCTACCAGCAAGGCCGAGTGCACAGCAGAGCAGTGCTACAAGCTCACAGAGGTAACGCTCAACTCAACTCACCCTCCCAAAATTACAACCCCAATTCCAACAAAGTTTGGATGCTGTGTAAAAATAAAAAATGAGTTTTGGAGTTTATTTATTCACAATAGGGTGGAGAAGGCAACTGAAAAAAATGTACAATTTTAAGAAAAAAATAAGGTCATTTTTAGTTTGATGGGAGCTGCGTGTCTCAGAAAGGTTGGGGCAGGGTTTATGTTTACCATTGTGTGGCTGTAAACATCTGGGAACTGAGAAGACCAGCTGTCGGACTTTCAGGAGAGGAATGCTGACCGATTCTTGTCTGATAAAGGATTCGTCATGTTTTTTGTTTTGTGACGCTCGAGGCGTCTTCAGCCAATGAAAGGTCTGGAGTGCAGGCAGGCCAGTTCAGCACCCGCACTCTTCTGCTACAAAGCCATGCTGGCCATATTGTAGATCCGATATGTGGTTTGTCATTGTGCTGTTGAAATATGTAAGGCATATGTTGCTTTAAAATCTTTCAGCACTGGTGGTGTCTTTCTAAGTCACGGACATCCAATATTGATTGTTGACCTGATCCTTCTGCACAGATTTCTCAGAATCTGTTGTTGACATTGAGTTATTCAAAGTCTTTACAGTTTGACATTGAATAACATTATCCTGAAATGTTCCAGAATTTGTAGATGAAACCTCATGTTGCCAAATGTTTACTTTGGAGAAGTTGTGTTTAAACCCAATCATGCTACTAAGCTGTTGCCAGTGAACCTAATTAGTTGCAAAATGTTCATCCAGCTGTTTCTTTTAGTACTGCTTACTTTCTACCCTTACAGAGATGTGTTCAAAGTCAAAAGGAGATATTTTTCTATAAAATAGTTCATTTTCTCAGTTTAAACATCTAATGTGTTTTCTGCATTCTACTGTGATTAAAATACGGCTTTAAGACACTTCTGTTGTTACTTATATTTTATATAATGTTGTAGATTGTAAATGAAATCATGAAGCATTCACAGCATATACAAGAGCACCACATTCTTACATGGTTTTCCATCATTGTTTTTTTTATTTTAATTATCATTAATGAAGTGAACTCGCTCCTTCCCCTCTCTTTAACAAGGGTCGGGGCATCTTTGCTAGTGGAAGTCCCTTTCATAAGGTGACGCTGGCAGATGGACGCACCTTCTACCCCGGACAGGGTAACAATGCCTACGTCTTCCCTGGAGTCGCTTTGGGCGTTATAGCCTGCGGAGTCCGCCACATATCTGATGACATTTTCCTCACCACTGCAGAGGTACGTTCCACCATTACTGTGTGTACGTCGCATTGTTAGATGAGAATTTTATTTGAAAAACTAGATTTTTAGATGCATTTATTTTTACTTTCAGCGCAGTGATGTCTCTCTCTTTAGACCGTACATAGTAATCATGTAAATGTTTAGATTTCTCTCCTGAGACAAACTTAATCTTTATTATGTTTACTTCAAAATAATTTAATTGGCTGTCCTTGCCTGTTTCTCTCAGGCGATTGCCAACATGGTCACAGAGGAGCACCTGGCTGAGGGAAGGCTTTATCCTCCTCTCAACACCATTAGAGAGGTGTCCTTCAAGATCGCAGTGAAGGTAGGAAAGCTGGTCAGCTGGTACTTCTGAAACATATAACCTCAATCTCATGCAGTAGTAAGTGTGGGTTGCTGCCCTCTTCACTGGGCTTTTAAATAAAGTTTTGAATTCCTAAGTTGAGATTTGCCATAAAATGTATATTGTGATATTTACATTTGAACAGTAATCAAATTCATGGAATTTAAATATATGTTAATCTTCATTTCTCTGACCTAGTGGTTTTTTTTACCCAGAATCAATCGCTCAGGTACAGTAAAAGAGAAACGGTTCAGCCTCGAAGTTTCAGGCTCAGTGTCTTAGGGAGGAATAGGCGGATAACCTGCTCTACCCCGTCAGGTGTAGTTGCCCCTTGTAAGTGTCCAAAATCCCCATTTTTCCTTTTGTTTCTTCCTTTCCCAGATCGTCAACTACGCATACAGAAACAACATTGCTTCAGTGTACCCGGAGCCTAAGGACAAGGAGGCGTTTGTGCTGTCTCAGACCTACAGTTCTGATTACGACTCCTTCACTCTGGACACATACGACTGGCCAGAGGAGGCCATGAAGGTCCAGGACGTGTGATTGGGGTCATCGGCGTCTCGTTCTCTCTCTAAACTAAACACGCTGCCGTAGCGGCACGTAAAAATTGCCTCTATTCTGAAATTTTGCCTTTTCGTTTTTTTGTTTCTCTTTTCTTTTATTTATGTGACTAAACAGCTGCCCCGAGTAAAGCCAACCAAATACTACATAAGAAGATTATCTCAGTTTTCTGAGTGTTGTTATTTCAAGTCATTTTATCCTCTTTTAGCTCTCTACTTTTAGTTTTCCATAAAAAAACATTTTAAATACGCACAAAAGCATATCAGATATCATTCTCACAGCATAAACCAATCTGATTTCACAGTGTATCACAACATGTTTTTCTTGTCTTGACATGAAGGAACAGAGGACTTATTTTGAAGACTCTCTGTGCCTCTTACTGTGTGAACTCAGGATGTCCATGTTTTCATATTCCAAGTTCAAACTGTTATAAGAGACACATCTGGCTCGTCCCAGATTTTCCACTCCGTCCCTGTGTGCACATATGTTAGCCTGCACGCAGGGCATAAAACACTCCATTATCAACCTGTTTCTATATAAAACGAGTGATTTCTGACAGCAGGCACTACTCACATACTCTTTTTTTTTTTTATGTGTTTGGAGGAAGCATCGGTAAATTGAGTTATCCTCGTTTTTGTTCACAGTGCTGTGCTTCCCTTTGTTTGTTTTGTAAAGAGCTCTGCCTAATGTGTTTTTGCCAAAGTTGTCAGCTGTATCATATTTTACTCCTAGAGGACGTGATGCTGTGGACGCTTTAGCACTGGGAGATATGCTTGAAGTTTTCAAAGGGAACATGAAGCTTTTTAAATAAAAGTATCAATAAGATATGAGTGCATCCTGGACTCTTTTTTTCTTCAGCAGTGATCAGTGAGATGCTTGGCTACAAGTTGAACAGCCACAAGGGGCAGTACCCTCCATGGAGAAGGAGGCTAGAGGCCAAGATCAAAGTAGCACGGAGGGAGGTTAGCTAACTAACGGAGTTGCAGAAAGGTGCGACAAAGAAGGTGCATAAGAAATACAGCAAGCTGTCCATACCTGAGGCCTTGGAAACTGCCAAGCAAAGACTCACAGCCTTGGCCAGCCGCTTGAGGAGGTACACCAGAGAGATAGAAGGCAGGAGAATAAACCAGCTGTTCTCCACAGAACCAGCAAAGGTGTACTCTCAGTGGCAAGGGAACAATAATAAGAGAACAGCACCACCAAGGCTGGAGACAGAGCAATACTGGAAGAGCATATGGGAGAAGGACGCAACCCATAACGGCAATGCTCAGTGGCTAGTGGATCTGAGGGCAGACCACAGCGACCTCCCTGAACAGGGTCCAGTAACCATCACAGTGGCAGATATCCAAGAAAGGGTCTCCAGTATGAAGAGTTGGACAGCACCAGGGCCCGACATGGTTCACGCCTACTGGCTAAAGAAGCTGACTGCACTCCACGAGCGTCTGGCAGCACAAATGAACCAGCTGCTAGTTAACGAGAGACACCCGGAATGGCTAACCGAAGGTCGGACGGTCCTGATCCCCAAGGACCCCAAGAAGGGACCGGTCCCCTCCAACTACCGACCAATAACCTGCCTCAGTACTACATGGAAGCTCCTGTCAGGCATCATATCGGCTAAGATGAACAGGCACATGGGTCAATACATGAGTGGGACACAGAAAGGAATTGGCAAGAATACCAGAGGCGCAAAACACCAGCTACTGGTAGACAGAACAGTCAGCCGAGACTGCAAGACCAGACTGACCAACCTGTGCACTGCCTGGATTGATTACAAGAAGGCCTATGACTCAATGCCCCACAGCTGGATACTGGAATGCCTAGAATTGTACAAGATCAATGGGACCCTAAGAGCCTTCATCAGGAACTCAATGGGGATGTGGCGTACAACACTAGAGGCCAACTCCAAGCCCATAGCACAAGTCACCATCAAGTGCGGGATCTACCAAGGAGATGCTCTGTCCCCACTGCTGTTCTGCATAGGCCTGAACCCCCTCAGTGAGATCATTAACAAGACTGGCTACGGATACCGACTACGGAACGGAGCAGTTGTCAGCCACCTC